>NC_086226.1:81490942-81812192 GCF_035770615.1 Melospiza melodia melodia
TCCCAAGTCTTTTCTCATGCACTCCAGAAACATCAAAGTCCTTTAAATTAAAAGTCTAATTTTTTAAAGTGTGTTTAAACAGAGAGGGATGAAGCTTTTAAGACCATCATCTCTAATTCTCACAAATGCTGTCTCATTGACTTTTTGTGGTCTCCCACTGTCTCTTTGCAGGTATTTGCCAGTTCTTGTCCTTGAATGGGACAAAAATTGGTTGAGAAAGGTCTCTTCAGAAATTCCTAATATTGTGTTTTATAGGCAGCCATACACCATGAGTTTTCAGCCCATGACTAAGTCTGCGAAAATAAGCAAATAAATCAGCACTTATTAACAGTATTATCAATTATTAACACCAACATGTCTCTCAAATCCGGTTAGTGAGGCTTGTACTCAAACTCTCCTGCACCCAGGTCATTCCTCCCTCACACCTCACACAATCTGCTGAGTAACCAGAGCTTAGCTGCAGAAACATTTTATTTTATTTTATTTTATTTATCATTGGTTTTGTCACCTCCAAACCATAACTGACCCATAACAAATGGAACTTACTGCGAGAAAACTCCTCAGCACAGTTTGGAAAATCAACCACTTCTGGAGAAAAACAGCTCCTTTCTACACCAAGCTGCTGAAGATCTCACAAGAGCAGTGGGTAAAGGAAAATATTCAAGATTCCCATAGACAATAAAGTCAGAGATAAACATCACTGCTAACACCTCACAGCAGAGCTTCTCAGGACTTAAGGAAAGGACGAAGCAAAGGAGATATTAGGGACACAAAAGCAGTAATAAGATATTTTTTCTTTCCCCTTGCATTTCCATATTGATCCTAGGCTAAGACTTCCTCTCCTCTCCCTTTTTTATCTGTCGGAGTGCAGCTGCTGGGTTTTCGATAGAAACATACATCATGCCCTATCAGACAGCACTGCCTTCAACAGGTGATGATGGAGCGTGGTGGACCCAGGCAGGCGCCAAAGCCCCTCATAAATCTTCACGTGTGAGGGTAAGGATGGAGCATGAGGAGGATCATAAGAGGGGGAAAAAAACCCAAACTTTGCCCCAAGTCAGCCATTCTCAATTAAAGCTAGATTACTGCTGGAATTAAAGTTCTCTCCTCGCTCTCTTGAGCTGAAATTAAGAGAAAGGGATTGAACAGATGTGCTGCTGTGTGGTGGAGATAATCAATCTGCCAGAAAGTGCAGCCCTGACACAGGTAAAGCTGCTAAAGTGGGGGCAATGGGGGAAAGAAACGAGGATAAACAAAGATCCAAACACTTCTCGTAGTAGTTTATCAAGTGCATTTCCTATCTGAAGGTACGTGGAATGAATCTCGAGCCCGAATTGTTGGTTTTTCGTGTTCCCACGCGTTGTCAGCTGCAGGAGCTGGGGGCAGAAAGATGGAAAAGGGACATAATTCACTCCCCAGGACGCTGAGGGGAGCTTGTCCTGCTGCCCTGCTGGTGGGTAACACGGCGACTGCTGCCGCAGTTTCATATTCTGATTAACACTGCGCCAGTCTGACAGCCATTAGCCTGCCTCTGAAGCATTTCCTCCGCCTCTAAATGGCTAAAAGGTTGCTTTTGATAATGTTCACTTGACAACACAACATTATGTGTGTAAGCTATTGCACCTCTGTGCCTCCTACACATGCTTTTTTTTTTTTTTTTTGAGACCTAGCTATCATAAGGCAATTTTTAAGATTCAGAGAGCTTTCTTCAAATATAAATAATCAAAGAGAGATTTGCCGACTGAAAGCTTAAAGCTTTTTGGGTTTTTTTCCCAAGTTTACTGAATTTTCAAAGAAAGTTACAAAATATTTGCAACAGATAAGACCTAGAAGTGATGAAATTCTGCTCAGGTTTGACTCTGTAGTCTTTTTCGCTGCAGGGTTTCTGTATATCTTCTTTATGCTCTGACCTATGGTGTTAGCCAATTTTGAACCTTTTTCTCTTGCAGAGTTCCTTCTTGGACATACCCAGAATGTACATCAGTGTCTACCAGGATTTTTCCCTGGGGAGGAACATATTTAGTCAAAGATAATATTGAACAAAACCAGCCTCCTGTATATATTGCAAATCAGAATTTCTATGGAATAGTACAGTTTTACTAAATAAAAAGCAAACAGGCACATTTAACTTAGTGAGGATAAACAAAAATAGGCCATCATGCAAAAATCATAAGAAAACAATCTTGGATTTTCATTCTAAAGTTTCTTTTGTTTATTCATTTATTAATGTTGTTTTGCTAAGCCAGCTAGCAGAAGTGTGAGGGCTGGTATTCAGAAACATCATGTAAGAGATTCTCCATAACACAAAAACTCTACATTTTCTCAGCTTTGCCTATTTACTTGCTAAGTTGCTCTTTGCCACATTAATTAGCACATTAAAATTTAATTCTTATTAGCTACTGAAATCAGTTGGCAAAACCTTCCTCAGCAAGCATTATCCCATTACCTAGTTGATATTATTGGAATTTAACATTAAGTGGTATTTTTAACCAGGAGCAGTACAATATAACAAAACACTGTGTGTTTATTCTTCCTGCTAACAAACAACCAAGGTCATTCAAACCTTTCTAGGGGGGTAATGAGATAATTATCAAAAGTGTGTACAGTGTGAGCTGCCATGTTCTAGGTAACCCTTTCATGGAATTCCCTCTTTCCTTTATCCTTAATTTCTCATTAGCACACATATAGGGTTTATTAAATGGCTTTTTACGATTCCTGGAAGAGCACCATTGCAATGGAGTGTCTTAGCACAGCCTGTATTAAAATCAATTTAATTCCATTCGAGTCAATTAGATTTATATGGGTTTAAAGAGCGCTCAGGAGTACAGTAAGGATAGACATGTGTTAACAATGTGATCCTTTTTATCATAAATAAATTTGAAAGGAAAAAAAAAAAGGAGAGAGAAATAACACTTTGGAACAAAAGAAATAGTAATAGAAAACAAGTCCTATCCTGCTGAAAGCTGAATTACTGTAAATATTTAAGTAACATTTTCCCTAAGGTTTCAAGTATTGCTCAGAGGATGCAAATGTTTAAGAAAATCACTTTGGGAGGAAAAGAAGTTTCCCTGACTTCCAGAAGACTTCTGAAATAGCTTTAAAGAAAATTGGGACACATTGGGAAACTACTTTAGAGAAGTTGGATAAAGAGAATCTTCTCCTGCTCAACACTGTTCTGCACTGTTAGGGTGTCTGTTTTCTATGTTTTAGGAAACAGTGTACCAAAAAAGGAACAAAAAAAAAAAAAAAATGAAAAATCATCTAATTGTTAATGCTGCTCAGTGCAGGAATCATGGATGAGATAATTAAACCCAATGATTGTTGTGAACTGCGTCTTCTCTTGACAACAGCTTGGGAAATGAAATATTTGTTTAATTAGAACTATGTACACTTCTTGAAAAATCAGTGGAGGTTAATAACTTTTCTGTGGTTATTAGAGGAAAATTTGGGGCAACTGTTTAATGGTCAATTTGCCCCCTGTATCAGACACCTGATGTGTTGGGGTTCCTCTCAGGGGGGTGGGAGGGTTTCCACTTCTTCTTCCTGTGGTAACACATTTGTTCTTTCCTTTAAACCTAGTGAGGTTTCAGTTAAATCTGCAAATTTACTCTGAACTGAAAGCTCATTAACAAAGGGATGTCCTTTGATACAATCATGTATTTGAGCATTAAAGATGCACGAAAAAGGAGCAGTCTGGAGGGTGTCACAAGAGATCAATAAACACCCTCTGGCAACCACAACTGGGTATTTATTATGGCAATTATGAAATTGTGGTCTGAGATAATGTCAATTTTCTGTAATTTTATTTGAAGAAGAAAAGCCTATCAAGCTGAAATTTTCTGAACAAGCAACAAGATTAAGGATCTGCAGAAAGGATCTGTGAGGGCTATTCTTCAGCATCTGTGGGGAATTATGGTTACCTTTATGGTAAAGTGCTTCCTTCAGTCTCATTTTCAATATGTAAATTAGTTCCTAATATTCACCACCATGTTTCAGAGACGTCCAGGGTGACACCTACTAAAAGAAATAAATTTTACTGCAAGATTTCCTTCCTGAATCTGAATCCCAGCAAAGTTGCATGTTGGCTTTTTTTATTTTTTTACAGGAAGATATTTTTGGTATTTTATATCTGGCTTGCTTGTAGTTGACTCTAGAATTTTTAAAAGTACCGTAAAATCTGCAAATTAATTTATTTGCTTTTCAGGGAAACAAACAAATGTTCTCTAACATAAACACTGCAACGGAGAGGATTCTTTTTTACTCTATAGCTGCTTGAAATAATGGGGAAAAAAAGAGGAAGGTGAAGCATTACTCTGACAAAGACAGCAGAATACTGATATAAATCACACAGCAGGCACACATTGCTTAAAAGGTGATGAACTTCACATCAAGGTAAATAACGAATATCTTCAGGCTTTAAATAACATCTTGGTAAACCCATTAAAGTGTTTGAATAGCCGCATACAGGTGGCATATCTAATTTTCTAATACAGGAAATTATAACTTGGATGTCTTTCAAGTCAGGTCTCAGATGCTGTGCTGATTGTTTGAGTTCCTGCGTCAGGCACCAAGTGCAAATTTGGTGCTTGCACTGAAGGATCACATTCCTTTCTATGCCATTGCTCACAGAGAAATAGTACTACACACAAGAAATAACTTTAGCTTAGGTTTTGTTTGGGAATTTTTACTTTGTGGGGGTTGAGAACTCTTCTATTTTTTCTCTTTTTCTCTCTTTCTTTCTTTCTTTCTTTCTTTCTTTCTTTCTTTCTTTCTTTCTTTCTTTCTTTCTTTCTTTCTTTCTTTCTCTTTCTTTCTTTCTTTCTTTCTTTCTTTCTTTCTTTCTTTCTTTCTTTCTTTCTTTCTTTCTTTCTTTCTTTCTTTCTTTCTTTCTCTCTTTCTCTCTTTCTCTCTTTCTCTCTTTCTCTCTTTCTTTCTCCCTTTCTCCCTTTCTCCCTTTTTCGTTTTCCTTTTCCTTTTCCTTTTCCTTTTCCTTTTCCTTTTCCTTTTCCTTTTCCTTTTCCTTTTCCTTTTCCTTTTCCTTTTCCTTTTCCTTTCTTTTCTCATTTGTTTGTTGGGGTTTGTGGGGTTTTTTGGGGGCAGTGGGGTTTGTTGGAGCTTGTTGGTTGGTTGCTGGATGGTTGGTTGGTTGGTGGGTTGGGTTGGGTTGGGTTGGGTTTTTTCAGGCAGTGGGGTATGCATCTAAAGAATTTCCAACCAGATCAGGGAAAAAAAAAATCTGTCATTTTAAAAACCTGCATGGCTACAAGAACCAGAAAATCACACCACAACTTTCAGGCAGCAGTAGATAGAGTCTCACACCCCATTTCTTTACCAAAATTACTGATGTCAGGTTGAATACTTCAGGGTCATTATTAATCCATGAGCTGTCCTTAGATATTACCCGAATTTAGACTTTAGACCACCCAAATTTTTAATCCTGCGCTGGGAAAAGCTCTGTCAGCTGAATTGTTGCTGAAATCTTGGTTTCCTGAGGAAAATCAGGAATGTTACGTCCTGTGTCAGCTCTCCAAAAGAGGAAGTACCTAGGCAGGATAGGATAATCCAATTAGGATTCCTAATTGGATACCAGAAAAAGCCTCAAGAGCCTCAAAAAAGTGACAATTGAATAATGCAATTTGGAAAATCTTACAGTGTGTGTTCTTCTAGAAGCATTTTTCAGGAACTGGCGTTCAGCTTCAAGCTGGAGTCAGAAACTCTCCTCCTCCAGGTGCTCCCAGTTAAAAATTTAAAGTCTCTGAAAGGCTCACTTTACCCAGATACTCAATTTTCTTCATTCAACCTAGAGAAGAACAAGAGATCCACAAAAACACACAAAAGCCTAGAATATATGAGTTAATGATCTCTTCTGGCCCCAGACTTTGAGAATCCATTTAAGATACAACATTACCCACAGCAGACAAGCTACTTTACTCTAAAATAAATATTTTAAAGCATAATTAATATTCACTAAAAAGTAAAGGCTGGGTGAATACCTTACAATTTCTTCAACGTTAGCACAAATAAACACATTAATTACTGTCAATTGCTTTCTTACATGCGCTTGTTCATTTCATATGAACATTCTACAAGTGCATTGCTTAGTCCAGAAGACACAAAACCGGCAAATATTTAATTTTAAGCAGGTGATATTCAGGGGAATGAATTCCAGATCCTGTAAAGATTGCAGCCTCAGCAGAAATTTGATAATATTTGCCTAGTGAGCTGATGAAAGCAGACGATCTCTGCTGTGAGAGGGATTTCCAAAGGGCTGAGTGTTGATATAACTTTGAAATTACACACTGAAATTTACCTCAGCAGCACGCACGGAATCTAATCAAAAACTGCCAGCAAAAATTCAGGTGTTATGAACAGGTGCTGACAGCTACTTACAGATATTGAACAGACCAGCAACAGTTTGTAAGTATTTCATAGAGTATAGAATTTAAAATAATCAAATGTGGTGGACAGGGGAGCAGAAAAATCTTAGTTTACTCTTTCAAAAATTATCTTCTCAGTTTTAAAAACAAGTAAGCAAATAAAGTGTGCCTAATTTGAACTTACTTCAACTTGCTAAGAATCAAAGGAATCAAAAAAAATACAGGGAAAAAAAGCCTCCACTATAAATATGTTAATCTCCAATTTGCTGAAATAAGAATAAAAATAAACCTTAATTTCTCTGAATTAAGGGCTTTTTACTCATTTTTCAGCCTTTTGAGGATAAGATGCAATCATTTTTTCTGAGGAAATTACATTAATTTTACATTTATTTATATATTCATGTATGTGTATATATATATATCTATGTATATAGATATACAGAGAGATACTATGCAGTCTATAAAGTTAAAAGATGGAGTGTGCGTATTTTTTTCAGTAAAAATCTATAATAAGTTATATTACTCAGCTTTTTCATCTTCTTTACCATCTTTACATTTTCATCTCTTCTTTTCCTCTTCTTTACTAAGAAAAGTAGTATCATTTGATACTACTAAATGATACTACCACTACCATGTAGTATCAAATCGCTAAAAGCATTTCATTCAGTGACATCAAAGCCAAAATAATTGTGTGATAAATATCAGCCTGAGACTCAGGGGACACCAGATTATTAAAAAAATAATCAGATTTTTTTTTTTTTTTTAAGGCATGAATTTAAAAAGACACGTATTTAATTGCACTTCTGAAAAGGTGTGAAAATCAACTTCTAAGGAAAGAGGGAGTTATATTGTGATTTCCCTTTTGCTTTAATTAAGACTTGCAAGGAAACTGTGTTTCTTTTGTGAAGGGAATAAAGGGATTTTGTCTTTACCTGATGTTGTTTCTATGCCTTTGTAAAATATAACTTTAGAAGAATGGAGGTGTGTCGAAGAATACTTTCCAGAAATAAGTGTCTCAAAGCAACAAATCCTGTCCAAAATTCAGGATAAAGTTCTAAAAGGAGAAATTGGTTCTCTTCTACCTTTGAGCATCTCTAATCTGTAAAAAGAAGACAATAGAGAGCTAAGTGAGTGAAATTATTAATTAAGAATTTCCAAATACTCCATGATTTGCAACAGAAGCAATTGCTGGTTTAAGGCTAATACTGAATTACATTACTGAAATGGATCGTTCCAATTTGACAGTCCAAATAAATCCATTGAAAACCATAAGATAATGACAACATAATAAGCATTATTTAATCACATCGCCTACCTTCAGGATGTTAAAAAAAATATAAAATATCAGAATTCTAGAAATTCCATTGACATCTATAATCAAAATTTCATGGATGGGACTGAAACTCCCTGGAGAGCCAAGGGAGTCTCTTTAGGAGCCTTCAGGAGCCCAGACTTCAATTCTTCAATTTCACATTTCAGCTTCAACCCTTTGTCCTGGGGTCACTGTGGTTATTGCTTCATAGGGAAATTGAGACAATCAGAACATTAAAGAAAATCCATCCATTTTCCCACTTGAGGCATTTGAACCACGCGTTCTTCCTGAAAATAAGACTTCAAATGATAATCCCTGTTGTTCTTAAAACTTTACCATAGATGTAGAAAACTAAACTTCTTCACATTACAACCCATTGTGATATTTTTTAAACTCCCAAATATTGAATTACAGCTTCGCACTAAAGTATTAGTACATTTTTATTACTGCTAAACAGGATCATGAAATTATAGAAATAATTTCTATAATTTTATATATTTAATGAATATGTTCATACATGAAACACTGAGAAATGTTTTGACCTAGATTTTTTTTTTTTGCCTAAGCCACAAGTTTGTTTCTCCTTTCATGACTGTGGACAGTGGGAGAAATGAGTGGTCAGTAGTACATTTAATTACTTTGGGACCAGTGTGTTTCAGAGTTAATTAAAAGATGCTAACACATTTTCATTTCCCCACAGGAGGACATGAGGGGAAAAAAGAAATTAAATCAGGAAAGAGAAATATCTTATGTTGCTTCTTTTAAACTGTGTTTTCTCCACTTGCCTTTAGAAACTCACTCAATATTTACCAGAATAAAATGTGATGCATGAAGGGGGAAAAATAAACAGTTACTGCTCTGCGAATTTGAGTACAGATACTAAACAAAATTTTTAAATTAATCCCAGACATAAAGGAATAAACTCCTTTTTTTTTTTTTTTTTTTTTTTTTTTTTTTTGCAGAGGAGAGCCCAACAGCCAGCAGTGCATGATCCCAAACCAATATCAAGCCTGACAGGATATAGAGCTGTTCAGCTGCACCAATTCTTCAGGAAATGCTCCCCCTGCCCCTCTGGAGTGATGAAAGAAAAAATATCAATACCACTCTGAAAAATCAGCAGTGGAAAATATGATAGGAAATAGCCCGTTTCTGACTGTTTCTTGCCATTTTATTAAAGATCAAATCAAACTTGTCCATCCTCAGCGCATCCCCTTTACCCCAATGCAAGAAACATAAAAAATCATGTTTTAAAGCAAGGGAGAGTACCCATCTGTTGCACCAGTGATTGACAGAAATCCCATTTCTGAGAGCTGAAATGGCAGATGGCCTTTCCTGAACCTCATCAGGTGGATTTGTCATAAAAGGAAATGTGTCCTTTCATTTGACATGCTCTTTCCCATTGATTTCCAGATGACAAACAACTAGGAAATGCACTGAGAAATAAACAAACCATGGCCTTGGACTTTGTTTCATGAGGACTGGGGATTTTCTAGAATTTCAATTTAATTTTCCATTAAATGAAGATACACTGTAATACAGTCAACTTCAGAGGCGGTTTGGAATGAGTCCTTTAATTTCCAACACAAAAAATGCATTTAAAAGCTGAACTTTTGCAGAATCACAGCAAGTTTATTGCTGGAGAGTTCAGGCTGAAGTTGTGGGCACATTCTGTGGTAAAGACATTTACCTTCTTTCAGTCCTTCAGAGTTATTATTTAGAACATGGTTTTAGTATTGGTTCCTTCCTGAATACTTCCATTTCAGAATACAATTATCCATTTTAAATGGTCAGATCTTAGGTTGTACCTATATTTTGGATCAGGGGGAAAGTTTCTGCAGAACACAAGGACGCTGCAATTCCTTAAAGGGTAGAAAAGTGTCATCCATGAGCATGTTTAATCATTAAAGACAAGCTACAGTCCAACTCTGCTAGGCAGAAAAAAAAGAGTTTCTTCTGTACCCAGCCTTGCTAACGATTCCAGGAATTTCTACTGATTGGCTAGTACTTCATAGCCCATTATAACACAGGTATGCTGTGCCCATTAAATTCAATTATTAAAACAAGTTTCAGACTAACATTGAAGTTCCATCTTGAATTTCCTTGCTCTTTAAAACCCCTTTATTCCTCCTCTCTTCTGCACCTGGGTCACAGAGACCCACCAGGTGCATATCATCATCAAAATATAATTTATTTGAGGACTGAAAGGCATTTCGATCTAGGAGTTCATTTTTTAAAAGGTTTTTGAAGTGGATACAAGGAATGCCAAAGCTATCAGGCTGAAAACATTTGATAAAACAATTCATTATTTAATCGAGGACAACACGTTTCCCGGAAAGCGGGAGAATTGCCTCGTAACCCAATCTGCCTCCATCAACCAGATGAGACCACTAGAACTTCTCCAATTGAAGAGATACGGGGCCCGGGCCATAATTGTGATTTTATTTATGCCCAGAATAACTCTCTGAACTGAACTCAGCAGTGCAGTCGCAGCAGTGCAGAGCTCCAGCGTGGAAACTCTTTATCGGCAGATGAGAGAGCTGCAGCCACAATTCCGGGGAAAACCAAAGGGATTCTTCTGCCTGCAGCCCTTGGAAAAGGCCCCTTCCCAGGCTGCCAAGAGGAATTTCAGTCTGGAAAAACTTCCAGGATTAAGAGGGGTGTAAAGAAAGGATAAAACCTTCAACCATTCGAAAAGGGAAATTAAAGAAGACAACAGTTTTTATTTCGTGCCTGCACCAAATGGGCTGGAAAATATTGGCCCGATGTCGTAGCACTGAAGTTTCTGAATTGTCGGACCAAGAAAAGCACTTTTATAATAAATAAATAAATGGGGACAAACTGCTCCATGACTGGAGACCTCAAGAAGTGGTTTGAAAAATCAGTCACCGAGGGCAGATTGACATCAGAGCAGAAGCTGGGCTCTATTTCCTCAGAGATTTAGGTCCAGACAAAAGAAAAGCATCTCTAAGAAAGTATGTAAGCATGCTTACATACTTTTTGGGTTTGTTTAAATCCAAACAGCTTTTTTTGCCAGACATATTTTCTCTCACACTCGAGCCTGTGGCTGGCAAAGCAGTCCCTTACTGATGGGACAATCTGGTTCTGGCAACTCCCTGCAAGATTTTGAATTACCTTAATTTAAAAAATTCATTTGAGACAGGACAAAGCTGTGGTCCTGGCATAACCTAACCAGAGCCAGCCTTCCATGTCAAAAAGTTTTTTTTATTTTTTATTTTTTATTTTTTATTTTTTATTTTTTATTTTTTATTTTTTATTTTTTATTTTTATTTTTTATTTTTTGTTTTTTATTTTGTAGGAGTGGTTAAGCAAACCAAATCCCACACCCTATAAGGAGAACTGTAGAGAAAATCTCCTGCATTCAAGCTCCCTGAGGAAAAAATTAGGACTGATTTTATGAATTAGGACTGAATTAGGGAGCAGTGACAATGCACATAAATAAGATTAAAGCCAAGAAAGAATTGTAGGAATAACTGAAATCTTAAGAGTCCAGGTCTAAACAGTAAAGGGAAGGAAATAATAACGTATTTTAAATTGCTACATTCTTACAATGATATAAATGATATAGATATAGATTAGATATAGATATAGATATAGATATAGATATAGATATAGATATAGATATAGATATAGATATAGATATAGATATATAGATATAGATAGATAGATACAGATAGATATAGATGATATAGATTAGAAATAGATATAGATAGATAGAGATGATATAGATATATACAGATGATACAGATATAGATAGACTAGATATAGATGGTATAGATATAGATGACAGATATATACATAGATTTAAAAATTCCACCAAGAAAAAACAACCAAAAAAACAACAACAACAAAAAAAAAAAAAAAAAAAAAAAACCAAAAAAACCCCAAAAAACACCAAACAAACAAACAAAAAAAAAACTCTCTACAGGTTTGTGCCGCAAGCACAACCAGCTGCCAACCTCTGGATCTGCAGCTGGGAGTCCTTGTCCCCCCCACACACACACAAGGACACATCTCAGTTCTCTCCTATCCCTAAACTCCTCCAGTTTGGCCTCATTTTCTGCCTGACACAAAACTTTCTCCTTCCTTCACTCCACACACCTTCTGTGAGACCTCCTTTAATGCTTGCTGCCCTCTTGTTGGGGTTCAAAACGCAGCAGAGTGGCTGTCTCTGATGTGCAAACAGCAAAAGTCACTCTTCACCCTAAAATCCAGATGGTTTGTCACCTCCCTGATGATGTTCCCCTAAGCATGCTCTCTATTTCATGTGAAACGGGAAAGAAAAATTTAAAAATTTAAAAATAAAACAAAATAGATTAAAAAATAATGTTCCCCAGCTCCTCGAATTTTCACTGAAGTTACAAAATTGGTTCATTTTTAAATCTATTGTGCTGAAAAGAAAAGGAAATTTCATTAAGACAAGGTGGACTCCTCTGCTTTTGACTGCCAGTGCTTTGCTCTGAGTCTCTTTTCATTATGCACTTACAAACTGCAGTGTCTCCCTCTAGGATTTCAAACATCTGTGTTTTAAATAAAGGCAAGTAAGCAACTAAACATAGGAAAGGAGAGCAAACAACAGAAATGACTGATTTTGAATTAACAGATCACAATATTTATTTGCTTACACAACCAAATGTGAACATGCGAATAGAGCTTAGAGCTTTTACACAGCTTCTTCTGGTTAGAGATCTCCACCCAAAAATGTGTAAAATAATTTCGCACTGTCAGTCCATATATATAATACTCTGTTTGGTTTGGCAGTTCAATAGTCTTTTTGTGTTCAAATTCTGCAATTCTGCATATTTACAGGATTTTTCTTCTTGTATTACTAACAGCAATGGAACACTCAGGTGCTGAGAAAACAAGGCAACAGCTAAAGCATTATCTCTGGAATAACGCAAATATACAATCACTCACAGGGACATCTCACTGCACAGTTTGCTTTGCAGATTGCTTTATTGCATCTCTCCATTACTCGGTGCCCCCCACCCAATTACTGACAGGAACCAACAGAACAGGCAGCCCAACAAAACGTGCCAGGACCAAGGAGGTTTCAGGGTTGGGAGGGGGAAAATGAGATAAAAAATAAAAATATCCCTCCTGACTGGGATTTTCAAGGAATCATGAAACATTGAATTGCAGATGGCAATCTCTGCCAATTAATATCAGATCTTTAACCAGGTTTTAGCTCCTCAGAGAATGGAAAGGAGGGTGGCAAACACGTTTTGACAAACTCAGTGCTGTGAGCTGGTGTGAACATTTCTCCAGCCCTGAGGCTGAGACCACCAGCTGGCCCCCAATAAAATCCCCTTTTGGCTTGTGCTCCTGAGTGCCAAATAATAGATGGGGGTCTGACAACTGCTCTGCCAAAGGAGGAAGTGATGGCCAAGCATTCCACGTTTGTGCAGCATTTATTTAACATATGAAGGGATTCACTGTGGAAGAGGACTCCATTTATGGACTCTACTTATTGTGAATAAACGTTATATATTTTTATATATATATATATATGTATGTATGTATGTATATGTATATGTATACGTATATATATGTATATAAATATATATTTTTATATTTATATATATCTATAAATGTTTATTTTTATATATGTATAAAAATATAAATATATATAATTTATATTTATAGACTACTTATTGTGAATAAAGATAATAGATATAGATTATATAGATATAGATACAGATATAGATGATATAGATATAGAGATAGATGTAGATATATATAGATATAGATAGATAGATCAATAGATAGATCAATAGATATAGATATAGATTATATAGATTATATAGATTATATAGATTATATAGATTATATAGATAGAGATATGGATATAGATTATATAGATATATAAGTTACTGGTAAACATAGTGGATTGCCCCAAAACTGAAATAATTGTTAGGAAGATTCATTAGAAGAAAAGCTAGAAAATGTGTGGCCCCAAAATATATTTGTTTTTAAAAAGGAAAATCTCTTTCTGTCTATAATACAAAACAGTTCTGGAAGATTCCATACTTGCAAAGGTAAAGTTCTTTATGCTTTATAACACTGTAAATGTTACCAGATCTATGAAATGTCATGGGGATGTAATTTTAGGTGGATTTGAAAGATGCAGTGGCATTTCCAAGAGTCCTAACTGTCTTAGCAATAAATCCATAAATGGACTTCAGGGTTAGTTATTGCAGTGTCTATAACTGCTCTGGCACTGCCTTAAACTTGAGTTATGCATCTCCACAAAGCACAGACAAAAAGTTTAGAGCTCCACAGGTGCTGTCAGTGAGGTCCTGAACAATTTGAGCACACCATGGATTTTGTGCACTCTGTCTCTCCCCAGGCAGGCATCTACATTTCCTTACATCAAGAGGGTGGGAGAAAATCAACAGAAATTATCAAATGCCCAGGAAGTTTGCATTCAGGACACGAAGGGTCCGTGTATTTAGACCTAGGAGATGAGAAATGCTCGCAAACCTGACTTCTCAAAAATTTCCAGCCATGCAGAAGTGCAACTGAACTGCCAAAACAGAAGCACAAAAGAGAATTCTAACCCCTAGTCTCAATATTTCAGTCCCTATCCCCTTCCCCTTCTGAATTTTCTTCTGCATGTAAATCCCACACCAAAATGAGGATTTCCCAGTTCAGACAAAAAGGAAGTAGAAAATGGCAGGAATCATCAGGGCAGAACATCTGTTTTCAACTCACTGCTTTCACAGAATTAGGGGGAAAAAAAAAAGGATTGCGCACTCTCAAATTTGGAAAATCTCCTAAGAAGTTTTCTGGGAGCTGCAAGGCCCATTTCTTGGTGAGTGCGACAGGCCTCAGCACGGGCCCTGCTGTGGTGCACAGGGCTGGATTCACACTTAACACGGCTCAGAATTATTAGCACGGGCACCAAGACACAAAAAGTCACCATTTTGGAGGCGCTGGCTGTTCAGAAACCCTGATTTTCAGGGAGCTCTGCCAGAGGCACCAGCTCAGCAGCGAGGCGACCGCGCTTTGGGAAGATTTCCTGCTGATTTCACCAGACAGAACCCTACAAGGCACGCAGGTTTCCCCCCACCCCAGCCTGAATCACTGGGCGGGAAATCACAGCTCACAAATCTCTGAGATTTGTGAGATTCCTTGGATCTTCCCTCCCCGCAGCCCTGAAAGGCCTTCCCAGAAAGCTTCCCCCAAGGTGTTTGCATTTTCAGGAAAAGCTTGGCTTCGCCGCTCGCTGCTGCTTGCCAGTAGCACAGACACCTTAAAAAAAAAATTCCTGACAGGGTCTAAATTCTCTTTACGCAAGCAACACGCGTTAAAAACTTGTTTTTCTAGCATCTGTAGCTCCATTCAGGACACTAACCACGCATTCATGGGGACATCATGACTGCGCACCACACAGGTATAAGGAAAGAAAGCCAGCTTAGAATGGTTTAAAACCACAGACCCAGCTATTCCAAGGGAAGCCAAGCATCAGGAGTTGTTGGAAAAGGTCCACATTTCTGTTAGCAAGTTGATGTCTTCTTTATTGCTTCAAATAATGAAAGAAACATTCAGCACTGTTCATGAACGTTGAGATTTTCAGAGAGGCCTGGCCGAGGTTTCTTCCTAAGCAAAACCCAGCCAAAAATACCAACATTTGAAAGGAGCTGAATGCCAAATATTGTGCACTGGAGTTTTGCCATTTACCTCAGAGGGTCCAGCAGCAGGCACAAAATCCTCAGGAAACCACTGCCCCCTGCCAATCACTGCTTTTATAAGGAGTATTTTTGGTGTGAAGAACAAAATACATAACCCTGGTTGTTTTAAAGCCTCCATTTCAAATATCACGACAAACAGACCTTTTAAGAATAAGCACAAAGAGGAAAGCCAATATCACCCAGACAGCCTACTATGAAAAATGTGAGCTGACCTAAAAAGAGAAAAATGGATGTCAGTTTAGCAGTTTAGCACAGTCCTCATTCTGCAGTTCCTTAGTGGTGGTGGCCTTGTTGGCTGACAAGAGACACTGCTAATTCCATCATAAAACTTTATTTTTGATGTTCTGGGCCCCCCAAACGCTTTGCAGTGTGCCATAAATTGATGTTTTCCTGCAAGTTTCTGCTTAGTTCCCTTGCACCCAGAGGGAGATTAGTTGCCTGAAGGGGGGGATCTTGCTTGAGACTCAACTTTTGCAAAGCGTCACTTTACATTGCAGGTAGTTTATCTCTTAACAAGATGCAATATACCATAGAAGGGAGCTTAAGCAGAGGTGAAATAAAGGCTCTGGAAACTACAGACACGTCCCATTGAAGCAGCAGCAAAGTTCCCCTACGCCAGACCACATCCCATCAAAAAGGTCCAGGGGACACCGAGCGCATTTTGCTTTGCGCTTTCTCTCCCTCTTTTCTTTTCCCCTTTAGAAGAAAGCAGGCACAGATGGAGGTAAGTGCGGAAGGACGGCGCGTATCTCGATGCCAGTCTGGCTGGGCAGGGCTCTTGGAGCACGCAGGAGAGGAACAGTTCCCTCAGCAACCAGGAGAAAGCTCTGAGAGCATCTCCCCAGCCCCGTGCTGCTCAACCTCTCACAGGTTTCGTTTCCTTTCACACTTTATGGAGTTCAGGATGGCTCCTGCCCCTGGGAGAGGCAGCAAAGCCACAGAGGGTTGGGAGAGGGCTGGCAGGGAGGGGGGAATCCATCCTCACACCCTGGGCAGGAGTTCTACATCTTTCCAAGCTTTCCAATGTCTGGACGAATGCCAACGCATGCACGTGGTCTTTAGATATCGGTACTGTCCTGCGCATTCCAAAATTTGTAAAATGAACTGCCTTGGTTGGAGTTAGGAGAAGCAAGGGGATGGATCCAGACTCCTTCACTCATTTTTTACGCTTCCTCTGTTTTAACTTGAATAATGCAGATTGCCCCACACATTTTTAAAACTTTCAGCTAGTGTATGCAACTATTTCACTTCCTCCACTGAGAAATCTGGTGAAAAGCCTCTGTAGTACAAGTTGCTCCTCTTTATCAGATGGCATTTTGACGTGGGGCTGTACAGCAGGCAGCATACAGCCCAGTAATAGTGCTAGTACATGCTAAACCTGGAATTCCACAGCACCTGGATCCCTCTCATCACGGAACATAAAGGAACTGAAATTGCTGGGCCACAACCAGCAAGGAATTCCCCTCCTCTTCCTGCTTCTGAGAACACAAAATTGGGTTGCATCCCTCCCAAGGAATCTTGCAAGGGAGGCACCCTGTGTAAGGAAGGCGTGATTTCAGGGACACAAAGACTTAAAATACATCAAACTCTCTGTTCCCAGACCTCTCAGAAACTGCCAGACTCTGCCAATAGTGCCAGAAATAAGCTATGAAAATGAGGTGTGACTGACCTTGCTGTCAGACCTGACACATCAGAGCCTTGCACAGAGAAACAATCTCCATTTCAACACCTAAAGTGAGCTTCCTCCTCGAGTTTGAAGTGAAGCATCCCACACAATGTGGTAGCATGCTGCAACTCCGTGGAAAGCTTCACTGAATTTCATATATTTTAAGAAAAAAAGACACAGAAAACAGCCAAACTTATTGGTTTTAATCACACGGCAGTTTTTGCTAAAACATCCTAATGCTTCTCAGAGATGTCTGAATGAGACATGAATATAAAGAGACAAGACAGGAATCCCTCTTGACTTCCAACCATCTGTGATAGATTTCTGGAAGTCGGTGAGGTGATTATATCCCTGGATGCTTTAATCACAGTGGTATTCCATCACACACATTCCCAAGGCATCCATTTGGAAAGACTGATCTCATCTGCCCCTAATTGATCAATCTGTGCAGCCCCTCAGAAATACTCACACCGTGTCAGCTGGGTTTTCAGACCCTGAATGACTGGAGAGTTTCCAAACCCATGCTGTAAACTGAATTTCCTCATTTGCTGAAGCATTCTGCAGCTTTTAGGCCGAGAATGCCTCCCTCCACTGTTGAAGCTAACCAAACATAGCATCAGGCAATAATTATTTATAAAAGTTCATTTATTATAGAAATTCATCTCGTGCTGGCTTGGATTAATAGAATCAGTCTTTTTTTGCTTCTGAAGGTTCCACTTTTTCACATGTGCTTGTGAGGCTACATACGTTGTCTTCATGGAAAATAAAATGGTTTTTTAGATGAGGAAACTCCTCTGATTTTTCCAAACCAGACACAGCCCTATGAGTCAGTTCAAATAGCAGGGAAAGGGAAAGAGCCTTTACTGTGCCCTTTCCTCTTCCTCCTCCCAGCTTCTTTCATGCCTCCCTCCTCTTTCTCAGACACAGAAAGTGAAAAGCGAAGATAAGGAGCACAGCCAAGCTCGCGAGGGAAGTGAAATTAACATTGATTGAGGTAAATCAATCCATCAAAGGCAGAAAGGAGATGAGCTGCCTGCAAGGAATGGGAAACGTGCTGGACTGGGGAAGGCAGAGCACAGGGAGAGGGAAAATGAATTTACAGAGCCGCAGCTTTCCTGGTGCCACAGCAGTTAATGGGAATTCTGATTTTGAGAGTCAGGACATTACCCGTGTCATTTAAATACCAACTGGCAGATGTTTAATCTGCAGATGGGAAGAAAATTAGATGAAAGATGAGAAAACAATGTCCCTGTAGCTGTGTAACAACGCAAAGCTGTTCCTCACTCCCAGGCATTCAGAAGCCAGCATTGCTATTTTGAGTTCATTGTTTTGGTTGCGTTTGGGCTGCTCCAAAGGCAGTGCCCTGATTGTTAACCACACACTTGAACAGGGGGAAGGTGCATTCACCTCAGGTGGCCTACAGTTCTCACCATATTCTAAGAGCATGAAAATTACAGGAACCCTTTTTGCCCAAAAAGAAATAAAACTGTGAAAATGAATACGTTTCCAGGAAACTACAGGTACCAGAAAACCTAATAAAACACAAATACCTACATAAAAGTGAATGGCACTAATAGAAGTTGAAATAAAACCCAGCAAATAGAAGGCCAAGGGGAAATATTGCCACGTCACAGCCTTCTGAAAACCCATGGATTACTTTCCACTAAAGTTTTATCAGTATTGCAATATTTATAAAAACTCCTTGAACACTGTTCCACAAATATTGTGAAAAATTCATGTGTTATTGCCCATGACTAATTCATATCCCCTTCTTCTATTTCTCATTTTGGATGAATTTTTAAGGCCTTTCTTTGAACAAAACAAAACAAAATAAAAAAAGACAACAAAAAACTATAAACCTCAGATTGACTAGAGGACCTCATACAAGATATGATACTGTCCTCCAGCTACGCACTTGTCATCATTTTATCTCCCTGATTAAGGTTCCTGCTCTTCCGCAAATAAAGCGAAATTATGAATTGTGGGGTAAAGGTGATGTGCCAATAACCCAGAATCTTCCCAGACTCCCATTCCTGGCTTGATCCAAGATCTTCCTCTTTTGCTGCTTTAAGGAATTAGCAGATAATCTTTTTTAAGGCAACCAAAGAAGACGAAAAATCTGTGTGGAGCACTCTCACAAAATATCAACTGTTCTTTCCACAGGTACAGCCCCATGCCAAGAGGACCTGGAGAAAACAACAAAAAAGAAAAGCAGATCTCAGAAGCCTCAGTTCAGTTTAGCTGAGATAAGCAACACCAAAAATCTATTCTTTTTTTTTTCTTTTTTCCACACCACTTGTGCTCAAGGCTTCCTCAAGAGGTTTCCAGAGCTTCCTGCTCCAAGGCAGAATGGAGCCCTACCCAAATAGCCTCCTTTGTAAATAATCAATATCACTGCTTCCAGCCTTTGCAAGAGCACTCCAGGTTAAATAAATATCTTAAAAAACGCGAGGAAAAAATAAATTGAAAGTACAAAGCTTGAAGGATAACACTGGTTTCCCATTTCTACATGGCCCCAGCCATATGTTCTGAAATAGAGAAAGTGCTTGCCAAGTTCAGCAGCAAAACACTGATTAAAGACATGAAGAAAGTAAAAAAAAATCTACCTGGGAAAAACTGCTCTTTACCCTACAATTAACATGTACAGATCAAAAGGGTCTCTACTAAATTCCCTCCCCATCCTCCTTTATAGCATGCAGAGTTATCCTGTGCCCTTTATTTCAGTTAGTTGCATTATTATCTGATATTCCTAAGTCTCACTAATAATTAGCATATGCCATATTTAAGAGTTTTAATTAGATTTCTAATCATAACAGCCAGTTAAAGTATCATTGCACATTATCCCCTTGAACAGAGCCCTCCAACCCATTTTGTCTCTTTTTACAACAAACCAAGCACTACAGAAATTAAAGGGATTTTTTTCCCTTGTAAATTCCCTGCCCTCCATGACGGGACCACCAGCATCACCCCACTTCTCCCAGGGTCCCCCAGAACATTCCCTAGTGCTCTGTCAGGGTCTCATTTGCCCGAATTCTTCTCACAATTTTAAAACACCCAGTCTAGACTGCAGGTACCCCTTTAATTTCTGAATAACCATTCACGAGAAGCAATCAAATATTCATAGATATAAATGTAGCGTTTTTGAATGTTTAAGATGTAATAGTTTGTATTTAATTTATCTACTATTTTTTGAGCAACTGTGCCACTGACTTCCTTCAGCTTCATTCAGAATTGGAGCAATTTTACTTGAAACCAGAGACTTTCATATCAAGCAACTTGGCATACATAAGCGGTAACAGAGGAATTACACACCCCATGTGAACTTGTTTGGGTTAAGCACCAATAAAAGTGCTTTAGGCAGCAAGGAAAGCTTGAAGTTGGAGATTACTGAGCCTGAGATTACTCGAGAGGAGACACGGTTAAAGCAAGACCCAAAGGGCACTTTTCTTTGATCAGGTAAAATGGGCGGTGAGGAGAACCTTGGAAAACAACTTGATTTCCTTTTCAGTGGAGAATGAGGCCCTGAGAGCTGCTGACATCAAGCAGATTAGCTCATTCATAGTGGCCCTGTACACAAGAAAAAAAAAAATACACTTTTCTTGAGAGTCTGTAGCAGCATAAAGTACATGAAGGATGATAATTATGTATATATTTAGGGTAAGATCACCCTTTTAGAAAAGCATTAAAGAACTGGATTTCTTGGTAAGACTGCAAGTTGCTTCTTTAATGGCTTGGATTTCTTTGTGCTCTTTTTTTTTTTTTTTTTTTTTTCAGTACAAGCTGATTAAATGGAAAATCAAGTATAACTCACCACAGGCTGCTTCTAAATCTCTGTTCAGCTCCCACCAAATGTCAGGGCAAGATTTGCCTCCTTGAAGATTTTTGAAATGCTATCACTAGTCTTTGATATGCCAATTTTTGTTGGTAAATTATTCTTTTTACCCACAGTAACCACATTAACTTGGATCTGAAGGGTAGAGGCCATAAAGAGTTGTTGCATTAAAATCATGCACTTCATGGAAAAGACTTTGTGGAGTCTTCTTATTTTATTCACTGACAGAGTTCCAAACAACAAAATATGTCTCAGATTATAAGGATACGAGAAAGACATCAACAAATGTGCTATACTATTCTTAATTTTAAGGGCTATAAATACACCTTATTTGACAGAGGAAACTTAGTCTGATCTGCATGATCAAAAACCTGTTGTTTCACCATTCAAATTTCTGCTGCAGGCTCAGCACATAGAAACATATTTGCTTTTACCCCAGAAGCAGTGAATTTCCTGATTTGGTAAAGGTAAAACCCTGAAACATCACTCTGGGTTTCTTCTTTTCATCTCACTTTTTATTTTTTTTGTAACTTACAGCACCATGAGATGTCAATTGATTTTTTCATCAGTTCTGAAATATTAAAGATAGCCTCTTGGAAACAAAACAAAAGGAAAATGGTATTTTATGATAAATAACTGAAATAAATATTAACGTACAACACACTTTGGGGGAACTCTGCATTATGTCTGTGCTCCTCATAAGAGCTTTAATTGTTACAAAGCCAAAATGTGAGGGGAAATTGAAGATACAGCACAGCAGTTTATCTTGGGGGTATTTTAAAAACTTTGAATCAGGAATAAATTACTAACAAAGAGAGAAAAATATTTGTATGGGAGGCAAAATCACTGCTCCAGCAAAGGAAACAGTGCAGAAAGTATGCTGCAATTTAGGAAACTAAAAATGGATGGATGGATGGATGGATGGATGGATGGATGGATGGATGGATGGATGGATGGATGGATGGATGGATGGATGGATGGATGGATGATGGATGGATGGATGGATGGATGGATGGATGGATGGATGGATGGATGGATGGATGGATGGATGGATGGATGATGGATGATGGATGGATGGATGATGGATGGATGATGGATGGATGGATGGATGGATGGATGGATGGATGGATGGATGGATGGATGATGGATGGATGGATGGATGGATGGATGATGGATGGATGGATGATGGATGGATGGATGGATGATGGATGGATGATGGATGGATGGATGGATGGATGGATGGATGGATGGATGGATGGATGGATGATGGATGGATGGATGGATGGATGGATGATGGATGGATGGTGGATGGATGGATGGATGGATGATGGATGGATGGATGGATGCATGCATGCATGCATGATGGATGGATGGATGGATGGATGGATGGATGATGGATGATGGATGGATGATGGATGGATGGATGGATGGATGGATGGATGGATGGATGGATGGATGGATGGATGGATGATGGATGATGGATGGATGGATGATGGATGATGGATGGATGGATGATGGATGGATGATGGATGGATGGATGGATGGATGGATGGATGGATGGATGGATGGATGGATGGATGATGGATGATGGATGGATGGATGATGGATGATGGATGGATGGATGATGGATGGATGATGGATGGATGGATGGATGGATGGATGAATGGATGGATGATGGATGATGGATGATGGATGGATGGATGGATGGATGGATGGATGGATGGATGGATGGATGGATGATGGATGATGGATGGATGGATGATGGATGGATGATGGATGGATGGATGGATGGATGGATGGATGGATGGATGGATGGATGGATGGATGGATGATGGATGGATGATGGATGTACAATGGATGGATGGATGATGGATGGATGATGCCTTGGTGCCTGCAAGTCCTGCTTGCTGATTGTACCACCCTGAAATGTTGAAGTTTTCTTTGATTTTTTAAAAATACTTTTCATAGAACATAGGATCACAGAATGTTTCAAGCTGGAAGGGATCCACGTGGATCTCTGATTCCAGCTTCTGGCCCTGCACAGGACATCCCAAAAAATCCCACCAAATGCCTAAGAGCATTTTTCAGCCACTTCTTCTATTAGGCTTATAATAGGCTTATTTTCTCTTTACTGAAAATAAGAAAAACATTCAAAAAAGTTTAGCAGCTCCTCAAATTGTCATTTATCAATGTAACTTCTCACCCATGGGTTTATTGTCAGAAGGGCAGTGATGCTGACCAACTATCTAATCTCAGAATAATATTTAGCACACTGTTCAAAAAATACGTTAATAAGAGGATAAACAACTTAGCTATTGGCAGGAAAGAAAATATAATGACCTATAAGGTAAATCCATTAATTTCTGGGTGAGCATCTTGGAAAATATTTCTTCACCATATTAAAAAAAAAAAAAAAGAAAAGGATTCACATTTTGGCACAATGTTACCTTGATTACAAGTTGCAAGAACAATTTTTCAATTTCCATGATGAGATTTCAGCAGATAAAACACAACCTATTTAGTAAAGTTAATATATTAACAAGAAAACTATCTCTTTCAGGTATGTTATCTGTGAAAATATTAGTTTTTGCTAATGCTCCAGGAAAATTTTTTGTCAAAATTTTTTGTCAAAATAAGTAATCTGTTAACAGGAAGGTAACATGAGCTTGGATTCATGATAGTGTAAATGCTGGACTTGGAAACAAAACAAAGTGCCAAAAAAAAAAAAAAAAAAAAAAGTTTTGCCAAGGAAATTTTTAAAAAACTTTACCATCTAATACAATGAATTATAGAATCTGCAGGGTTCTAATATGAGCAGGTTCAGCTGGAAACTTACAGGTTTGGAGTCTTTGGCCTTGCAGAATGTTGGAGGCTGATGTCAATGCAAACATCTCCGCTCCCCCATTTCTGAAATGCATTTGTTGTGTGACCATCCAGAGAGTTCCTCTTGCAATCCCTATCTGGTGGATTTAACCTGGGACAAAGCACATCAGAAGAAAGGGAGTGAGGGCAGGACATGCTCAGGTGAAGACCCAAATAGTTTTGGTCATCACCACATTTTCTGACCCAGAGAAAGATGAAGATGAAAGATGAAACATTCACTGCTCATGTCTTTTATTCACATGAGCCATGCAATGACATTTTCAAATGAAATTATTTGATTTTTATGCAGTGTAGGGACATTAATGTGAAACACAGGCAAAACATTCATTGTTTTTCAGGTTCAGCTTTTCATGGATAGAAAAAAAACAGCACCATGGAGATGTGAATTGTAAAGATTGTGTTAGAAAAATAAATACAGCGGGGGACTGTGCCATTGCTTACTCACTACCGTTTCTTGTGCTAGGTTATGTTTTATGTACAATCCAAAATCAAAGCATGGATGTTAATTTTTTAATAAATTTCAGATGTATTCCAGAATAAGTAATTTATAATGTAGATGAAGACACCAACAGCTCTGGTGTCTTTGCAGGCAGAGCTGGAAGGCCAAAGAGCAGTCACAGAGTTTCCCATTTTTATCTACTGGCTGATGCTACACTGCTACCCAAATTCCATGGTCTTTAGCTGATTTTCCCAGGTTTTCCTGTCTAGCAGTCCTAGCTCCAACAATTATTCCCCCTGAAGTGAAACTGGGCATGTTTCTGAGAAACTGGATATGTTTGTCCTGAACATCAAAGTTTCGCCATTAGATTTTAACAGATAAATCAATGTTGACAATAGATGAGAATTGGTTTTTTTTAAAGTTATGATTTACACTAAGGGAATTTGGTTCAATAACTCGATTGCAGGAGGAAACACTAAGGGTCTAGGGGAAAAAATTACAGTCCTATAACTCCACCATAAACATGTAGAAAAGAGGGGAAAATATACCTAATGCCATTTTCACATTAGAATTACCATGAAGAAGTGACAGGTGCAAAAATTCATACACAGAATTTTTTTCTCCTTTATTAAGTGTTTTGTTTTTGTTGTTGTTGTTGTTGATTCCAAATACAGTCATAAATATATACCAAGTGTAATTAGAAATTATGTGAAAATCATATAGAGGGTCAAAAACTCATATACCCTCCATACTCCAGAAATTTGACAGAATTGGGCAATGCCCATCAGTAAACTTCTTTTCTGCAGCCAATTTTTGGATTTTACTTATCATCCCACTGTACCAATATGAACCAGTAGAACCATCAATTCTGTTCTTTCTTGTCCCTCAGTCTTCATATTCCAGTTTCTTGATGACTTTTTTTAAAGTAAGCTTCATATCATAGAAAAAAAAAATTTTACAAGTGCAAGGAAAAAAAAATGTGTCAGGTTAAAATAATAAAAATCAAAACCCCTCAAGAGCTTTTAAGTTCTGCATATAACCTTAGCATGACACTGCTGCCCTTGCCTGCCAAAGTAGAGAACTGCTGTTGGATTACACGTTAATGCAGTGTGTGGTGGAGAAAGAAATTGCTTGCTGTACAGCTGCTCTTGTTAACATCTAGCTCATCAGCAGGAAATGCCTTGTCCATTAAATACCTCTTTAGCTCTCTTTTGTCCAATTCGAGGAGCAGGAGCATCTCTGACAGCCAGGTAATTCTGTTTTAAACGAGTGACATCCCGAGGCAGCCTGACCTTGCCCAGCTGGTAAAGGAGAGGAGGCTGGGGCTGGAGGTTGGGTGGCTGCAGAGACAGGGAAAAGGAGGGAAAGCCACAGAGCTGACCCTGATAATCTCTGAGAATTGACAGTGCTAATAGCACCGAGCAAGTAACACTATAAAACCGGCAGCAATGGACTTTTCACTGCTCACCCGTGGATACAGCTGCCATGATTTCAAAAGGATGCTCTGCTTCAACTTTTCTGCGCACTCAACATTTATCCATGTAAACATCCAGAGCTGAAGGAGCAAGTAAAGGACTTAAAAATTGAGAAGAACTTGGATGACATCAATGAACTTTTGGAAAAATGGGAATTGACAGGATAGGTGCCATCGTTTGTTAGAGGAATTTTTTGGGTTGTAATCATTGTTTTTACTCCTGTTTCCCTGTTTAATTAAGTGTCTGCAGAGGTCCACTGGAGAAGTCTTCATAGTAAGGAAAAACAGGGGAGCTGTGGAATCCTCTGATTCCCCCTACCCAAACTCCAGATCATAAAGGTTTCCCCATCTAGGCTGATAGAGAAGGCTTAACCCATGACGCTGTGCAGCACTACTGCCAATCCACATCAGATTGCCTTGCCCATTGGTATTACCCCAGTTGATATTACCCCAATTATTGATCCCTCATCCCCCTGCAGGTTGCTGTCCTCTACCCACCCCTGTGCCCTCAGGTCACTGGTCCCTGACCCCACACTTAAGTCGTGCAGAGCACATGGTTTGGTCTTTGTCTCTGGTCCCTCTGGTGTGTTGGGTGCAATAAAACCCTCCCTGGAATTAATCATGCAAAGACCCTTCCTGTTTTTCTTCCACTGAGCTGTCTGTGGGGTGTGCATGTATCGAATTTGCAGGCAACCCCAGTGAGGGGAGAGAATGATGCATCTGACTCCATCTTATCAGAAGGCTAATTAATTACTTTGTTATACTATATTGTTCTACACTATATTACATTTTATTACATTACATCTGAACTGAATCTGCCAAGCACTCAACTGCACAGAATTTCCTGACTGTCAGCCAACAATCCTGACACACACACACACTTGGCCCCGATAGGCCAAGGAAACAAAACACCATCACTTTGGGTAAAAAATCTCCATATTGCATTCGACTTTTGCACAAACACAGGCACAACAAACAAGATAAGAATTGCTTTTCCTTTCTCTGAGGTTCGGAGAATGTGAAGCCCAGAAATATTCTGGGGAAGAATTGTGCCTTGCTTTTCTCTGTGGGGAGAAATGTGAGGCTGCATGCATGGACTGGAAATGGCTGCTCTTGTGGCCTTCCTCTGAGTCCTGAGGGCCTCCCTCCTTCGGAGGAGATGCCTCAAAGGAAGGCTGCAGCATTTCTATCACCCTGCCACGCTGATTGTAAGATTTTAAAATCACAGAAAATTCAGGGAGCTAGAAAGAAAGAAAGGCTTAGTAGGCCCTGGGAAATGTTAAAGGTAGGCCCTGGGAAATGTTAGGCCTTGTGTTTGCTAGGTCAGGTGAAACTGCACCTATGTACTCAGATAAATGATGATAAATTATATAATTGTTAGATGGGATCAGATATAATTATTGCTTAAAGAATCATGAGAAACTATGCTTAAGGGTTTGAGGGGGATCACGAGAAATTCATGCTTGGATGAAATCAATGTATACAATAGAACAATGAAAATATAATAATGAACATGTAAGTTATATAATGATAGAATATAAAACATGTTCAGCCTGAACCCATGTCATGTCAAATTTGGATCTGTACCCCTGACACCCAGAGCTCTTCAACAGAAGCACCTGGATATGATCATTCTGTGATTATGAGTTCCTGAACACTAACAACGCTGCAACAGACATCACCCAGAATTATTCACCTAGATAAAAAGGGAGTGTATGAATTGGGAAACTCACAACATGGCCTGGAGGTAGCTGTGTGGGATAGCCAGAATCCATAAAATGGGAAGCAGTTGAACACAGGAAGGAAATAACATTAAGGACAGTGGAGGGACCCTGCACTTAAATGGTGCTATTTTTCTCCACTAAAGAAATTCTGGTCAACTAGCTCAGATGCAGAAACTCAGATAATAAATGTACAGGGAAGCATGACAGATTAATTATCTTTGCAGATACTACTGCTCTATTTAACAAAAGTGCTCGTGGCACTTTAATCGATGCACATTTTAAAAGACAAGACATCATCTGGAGACTTTTCTTACCCACTAAGGCACAAACGACAGGATTTACTCCTGTGATTAGTAAGAGCATCAAGTGTATTTAGCTCCTAAGTCACACTCACAAATAGACTGGGGCAGGAAGCAAACCCTCTACTAATAGCTTAAAAGTCTTTGTGGACTCTCCTGTCTGCGTGACTTACCCTGAAGAGGACAAAGAGTCTTGTAGATTGTTCAACAATTGTTTTCCATTGCCATCACACATACATATGTTGGTGGACATTTGCAAAACAGGCACATAAAAGATGCTTCTTCACTTTTGTAAACACACAAGATCCAAGACTGTTCAAATCCAATTTGTGATTATTCCAGTCTCAGGGAACCCAATGTGCACCACTCAAATA
The DNA here is from genome assembly GCF_035770615.1 of Melospiza melodia melodia. Taxonomy (NCBI): domain Eukaryota; kingdom Metazoa; phylum Chordata; class Aves; order Passeriformes; family Passerellidae; genus Melospiza; species Melospiza melodia. Next base: position 81,519,035 of record NC_086226.1, read on the forward strand.
GTGAAAAAGATTTCTTGAGAGCGATTCTAGGCGCAATAAAGAAACAAATCCCCATTTACACTAAGTACTTACTATGCACTTTGGAATTTTTCCAAAGCTAGTTAAATACCTTAATTGTTCACTAATTATTTGCAAGAAGAAAAGCAAAATGCCTGAGAGAAATTATTCATAATAAACAACTCAGTCTGAGGTTTTAAAGTGCTTCAGTGCAAGTTCCTTTTACAACACCTGAAGTGTTACAGTAATAAGAAATATGTTGGTACTTGCATCCAAACTAATTACCCAGCTCTCCTCCATTCAAAAGGACAGCATTTCTAGGGTGTGATGTATTTCGTTTTAAGTAATTAGGAATTTAGGAATTTAGAAATAGGTCAAAAACAATTTAGGAATAGGTCAGATGCCTTTTTCAGAGACATCCTCTGGTGTTTAACCTGACACAGATATCCACTGCAGCCCCCTAATGGCCAAGGAGATGCACAGTACATTAAGGGTTTTCTTGGTTGGTTGGTTGGTTGGTTAGTTTCATTCTGGAGGGTTTTTTGGGATTTTGGTGGTTTTGGGTTTTGGTTTTTCTTGTTTATTGAGTGGGGTTTTTAATTGGTTTTTTGGGGGTTGGGTTTGTTTGGGACTTTTTTTGGAGGTTTTGTTGTTGTTATCTTATTTTTTCTTCATTTTTCCTGGACATTCTGAATTAGTCCAATAAAAGTATCTAATTACAAGGCAGATATGCATATTTATATCAGCTTTAGCCAAATTCAAATAATTTTCATGGAAAAATCCTGCATCCTTCTCCAAACTTCCTAGAAAGACCATGGTTTTGGAATATTTTTTGTAATTAAAGCTGCAATATCAAGTGAACTGCCTTCCCATAGGCCAGAACAGATGGTAATATAATTGGTGGACAGGGAAAATAAAAGGCAAAACAAAGAATTAATTTGGAACAGTTTGCATAAAAAACCCAGAAGTTCTGTAATACTTAAATATGTGACTAAAACTTGCCCATCTAAATCATGCAACAATATTAATGCTCTACTTTTGCAATTTATATCTCAAAAATCTTGCAGAGAACTTCTTGTTTTAGATTTTTTTTTTTTGGGGGGGGGGGTTGGCAGGGGAAAGAACAAAAGCACAACAGGTGCTTTTCTGTATTTGTTCTGTGTAAGAAATAAAAGCAACTTTCTATGTCTTTTCTTGCCTTCTCCTCTGCTTAAATCAACCTTCAGTATGATAAAATTTTATTGTGAAATGCAACACAATATTATAAAGCCAAAAAGTAAACATATAGCAATAGAGGTTTTCTGCTTTTATAAATCACCCAACACAGATCATTTGCATGATGAAGGTTTGCTAATCAAATATAACTTCATTTGTTTAAAGAGGATGAGATATATTTAAATAATCCACTGTCTTTAAGTATATTTAGTTTGCTATCATTTAAAACTTTTGAATTCTTCTCAGTTTTACCAAGACAAGCATGCGCTATTTCTTTTCCTTAATATTTTGTTTGTTTTTCCCTGTAACTCTACATCTTTCAGCACCCAAATGAATCCATAATAAATAAGTTAAAAAAATAAAATAAAAAAAAGGCAATTTGAGTCGACTCTTTCCATCCTGAATTATCCACTTTTGCCTCCTCCAGATTCCAATTTATGTTCCAAGAGGTGGCCAGAATGAGAGTAAGAACTTTTTTTTTAATTCGGTGGTTGCGTATTCTGTTCCGAGAACTATTTCTAGGACAGATTCATGCATCAAAAATTCACAACAACAAGAATATAAAATTGCCTTGGGATGACTATTTCTGGGGCACATTCAAGCGTTAAATTTGTCCATTACAATAAGAAAATGAAATTGCCTTGGAACCAGCATTTAATTATTTTTGAAATTGTCCTGTTGAGGTGATGTGCAATAATCCCCTTTTGTCTCCTACAAAGTGAACTGTATTACTTAAATAATTTTTCAGTTCCATTTATATTTCACTCTTGGTAACACCATAATAGTGTGGATGTTTTTTAGGTTGGGGTTTGTTTTTTTTTCCTTAAAGAAATACTTTGAAGCTCTTGAAAATCAACAGAAATCTTTCCATTGACTTCAGAGCACTTCAGGTCAGCTCAAACGTTCTCAGTCTTCCTTGAAAGGATCCTGAGACTTCTAGTGGGAAAAAAAAGTACAACATAATGATTAGAGAGTTCCTGGACTAGTCTTTTTTTAATCCACAAGTAAAAAGTGCCTCTCTGCACAGTTGTCTGCAAATTAAGATATTCCCAAAGCAATTTCAGCAATTTCAGAGAAGTTTTACAGCTAAAGAAAATGCAGGAATACCCACCAAACAGCAGGCTGTATCAAAAGAGTTAGAAAATTAAAAGCCGTGTGCAGACTGCCTGGGGTACATTAAAGGCAGCCTGAGAAACTGCAATAAGAAAAATGAAACAAAAATACCTAACCAAAAAGCCCCAGCAGAAACAACAAAAGACCCCCAAACATTAAAAAAACAAAACAAAACAAAAAAAACACCAAACCAAAATACAAAAAACATAAAAAATCAACACCATCAGACTCCAAAGAAGGAAGCAAGCCATGTAGTATAATAAGCTTTATTGCTTAAAGTTGATTGGGAAAACACTGACCAGAGGAGTCAGAAATAGAGAAATTGCTACAAAACTTTTACTAGATAATAATACAAGGCAAATAGAATTTGTTAGATCTTACTCTTGCAACTAGAACTGAAAATTAAAAAAAAAAAAAGAAAAATGTGCATAAGACCTCTACATTCACAGACTCAGACTTCATATTTCCTCTCACTTGTTGGTGAATATTCCTTTCCAGTGATTCATAGGATTTTAAATCATGTGTAACTTAAAAAGCTGTAATGGTAACCATAGCATGAGATACAGAGACCTGTATGATAATGTAAATATGATTTTGAAAACAGTAAATCAAACCAGAACTTGTAATTTCCTCAGTAATAAAAGAAGTGTCCTGGTTCCATTCCAGAAGTGTCCTGTCTTTTTGCTTCTGGATCAGATTTTCTAAGTGATGCTAACACAACCTCAGCTGCAGTTTGGGGGGATTGGTTTGTTGGCAGTGCCAATTTTTGCCACACGAGGTGTCGCTGAGCCAAATACTTACATGCTATTAATAACCTAACCATTGACAAACTTTAATGGTTTTTAAATTAGAGTGCTTTTTAAGAACAATGTCTGACAAATGTATTCTATGAAGTGTAGAAGGCAGAAGGTAGGTTTGAGGAAATTAATCAGGAATCTTTAGCTTTAAATGACTGTAAGTGAATCTGTATAGTGACTCTAGACCTGGAAATTCATAACCTTCAAAAGATGAAGTGCCTCTGGGTGTTCTTTGCAGTTTTTGTACTTATAGCACTCCATTTTTGACTGTTTAAACTTCAAACTCCCTTTTTAACTTTGTCACTCACAGTCTGTCCAGGCTGCTAAACCTGCTCTGAAAAAATGCCAGACATATTCAGTCTTTAAAAATACTGCCAAGCAAGTGCTGCCCTGAATTTTTCAACTCCAAAAGAAAAAAAAAAAAAAGGAAAAAAAAAAAAAAAAGGCAAAGAGGAGCTTAATATTGGGCTAAATGTTACATTCTCCCCTTTGTACAAAAAGTGAGTCCTGAAACTGATGGCAGCGCCACGGTTAGAAACACAACCCTGCCTCTGGCAGAAAATAACATTTCTATTATTAGTATTTCTCAGTTCTCCTGGTGCACAGGCACAGGGAAGGGCAATGGCTTTGCTGCCTGTCAGCCTCTCACTTGCACTGCCAGAAATATTCCCTCAGAGCGAGGATGAGGTTTGGAAGCAGAGCAGAAGCTCAGCTCTCGTTGTCCCTAAACAAGGCACGAACTGAGGAGTCAGACTGGCTGTGACCCACTGTGTCCCGTCTTTGATGAGTCAAACAGGATTCTGGGTGAAAATAAGAGGGAATAATTATCTCCTTTCCACCAGCAAGTCTCTGTTTCTCACTGCCAGGAACATTGCTAGAACTGGAACTGCAATGTCATTACAAGCCCTCTCTGAGTACTTTAACTTCTGCAACTGTGCAGGATAAATTATTGTCAAGAACGTCAGAACTGATCTCTCCACCTCTGCAGGGGTGTTCTCAAATGCAGGAAAAGAAACTGAAAAAGCTGATCATCCACTGGAAAAAGTCCCAAAGCCTACTGTGAAAGGGATGTACTCATCTCCCCCAGGAAAGGCCCATAAGGAAACAAGCAGCATTTCTGCTCCAGGACTGGGAAAGGATGGAAAGAAAACAGGGAGTCCAGGTGCCACCCAGAGCTGGCTCACCCAACCTGGAGCCTTGGAAGTCTCTCCTGAGCCGCTGCTTAAGCACAATGGTTAAACATTAACTCAGGGAAAGCATCAAAATTCGCCTTAGACCTGAGTATTCCCAGCAGCTGCGTTTCTGGCAATTCCCAGTGCTTTCATCTTGACAGCGCCGAGCTCTGCAGGCCTCTGATTCTTACTGGGGCTCAGAAATAACATCACCTGCCCCACGAAACTCCTGAGGAGTTAATCCCACGGCTGCCCTGAGCCCAAGTTAATGCCAGTGAGTGTTCTGAGACTAAATTTAACACTCACACCAAGGCTGGGGGGATTCACAAAGCAGCACCAGCCGCTTCCTTCCCTTTGAATAACCAAGGAGCTGCATCAGAGCTGGGAAGAAATGAAAAAGACACTGTCAGATCCTTACAGACTTTCAGAGCTTCTGCTGAATGCACCGAGAAACGCCTGCTATTTATAAATTACTATGGTTTGGCATCTACTATTTTTAATTTGAGAAAAAAATTCAAAAATTCGATTTCACATGCACGACATCAAAAGTGTATATATGAACTCAGAAACTGGGTAAAGTATCAAGATTGAATTAATTTCAATAAAAGCAATAAAACTGATGCTGTTGGGTAGTTTCAAACTGTGACTGTCAGCAATGCAAGAACTTGCCAAGATGTCCTGATTTGCTCTTTATTGAAACACAATTGATACTAATTTAATGAATGCAGAAATACTGGCTACAGTAAAGTAACATTATTTAGGAATAGAAAAATACAGACAGCACGCCACCACTGCATGGTAGCCTTTGTGTACAGCTTCCTTCCTTTTGCCTTTAAGACCTCGGAATAGGACAAATAGGAAGGCAAGACCCAGCAAACCAGAACCTGGACACCTTGAAGTGCTGACCTGACAAATGAATTTCAGTTATTCCATCTGATGGAAACTTTCCTTTATTTCTATTTGCTACATCTCCCTAAGCAGGATTATAATGAATTCTGCAAAATGCACATTTTCACAAATTGTTTTCCTATAGCCACAGATCTCAATTTTTTATTACTTTCTTTTAATAGGACCAGCTACATGAGATCACAAGACCAGAGGCTGTGTCAAAAAGAAATTGAGTCAGGGGAGGCAAGATTTGGCCTTCCCACATATTCTGAGTGAAAAGTCATAAACAGACCAGACATGATCTGCATTACTAAAATATATCCTCATTATTGTGGATGTGGTTCATGATTCAGCTAGAAAAAGAAGTTACTTTCCAAAGGAATGAAATGTAAGATTTATTGGGCTTTGGTTTTTTTTTTGGTTTTTTTTTTGGGGGGTGGGGGGTTGTTTTCAGTGTTCCCAGAAGCAAAGGCCATATTAGTAAGGAGACTCAAGACCAATTGAGCCTTACAAAGCACCAACAGGACACATTGCCACCCCATAACTCATGGCCCAGAAGTACCACCTGTCCTTACAGATGTGTGATTAAAACTAAAACAAATGAAACTTCTCAGATTCTTCCACAACAGGTAGCAGCGGCCACACTGGAAGGAGAGATGAAGCACCCTCAGGTCTCACTCGTGGCCCATTCTACAGCAATCTGGCTTGGAAAATGTTCACACAGAATGTTCTCACCCTTCCTTCCATCCTCTCATCATAGATCCAGGGCATGCAGCAAGGAGCTTGGTGATTCAAAGCAGAATGACAATGGCTTTATCTTCTCCCGAACTTGTCCAAGCTGTTAAAGAAGGGATGATGCAGCTCACGCTAGTAAGGGATTACTCACCAATCCAACCAGCTCCCAGGCTTTTGCATTCGTCCCTGCTTGCCCCTGATAGAACAAATTATACGCGAGATATCTGCGTTCTGTAGAATTTAATTAGAAACACTGAGGGGGAAAACAGACATGAGAAAGAATTTAATTATTTAACAGCATTCAGATAACCAGGTTGCTCAGACTCAATAGCAGTTGGACTGTGTTACAGCTGGCGCTTTGAGACCTTCAGCTTCCTTTGATTCCTTATTCCACATAAATTGAAAGACACCATAGGCATATTTTAGTTCAGATTTTCAATTCTTTCTGAGCAGATAATATGGCTAAAGCTCAGCAGCCAGCTAAGAAGAAAAGGAAATAGTGTCTCTGTGAAGTTAATTTGCCAGAAAGCAAAGGGCACTGTCCTGTAGCTGCCCATGACCCTTGTCTGTCACTGCCTTCCTAGGAAGCTGGAAGAGCTCAGTGTGAGGGATGGATAGCAATTTGCAGTACTCCGTCCACAATGTGCACATCCTTCTTAATTTTCAGTGAAATTATGAGCTAAACACTTTTATCTCTAGCTGGGGAACCACAGACATTGTCTTCATGGAGAGCACTACCAATGTCCACAAAGAGAAATGCCTGGATTTTTATTTGACTGAACCTGTCATCCACACAGAGACATGGGAAGCAACCACTGCCAGGGATCAAACCCAGAAAAGTCAGGAGTGAAAGATCAGAATTCCATGAAAATTCGATCATCAAGACAGAATAATTAATCTGTTCAGTTGCTGGAAAGAGGTGCTGTAGCTGCTAGTTGAGATGGCAATTTCTGTTTTTTGCAGATGCCCACATGCCTAAAGAAAATTAGACCATTAAATTGTTTTCTGGCTACAGAGAAGCCATCTGAAATAAACTTTTGAGCTTTTTCAACTTGAACCAGGCACAAACTCAGAATCTGAGAGGAAAGGTCCTTCTCTTGGGCCAGACACACACGTGGAATGGTGGAATAAAAGCTGATGAATGCAAAAGTAGCAGTTACCTCACTGCAGCTACTCTGCTAATTCCTCTCCTATTAACATAGTGTGCAATTATGTACTTACATTATTTAGCCATCTACAGATGTGCAACCATAAATTGAATTACGCATGCTCCTCAAAATGAAAGTTATAATGATATATCAAAAATGAAAATTGCAACTGTTTATCTCTTTCATCCTTTTTTCATTTATTCCTAGTCATTACTCGTTTTTCCACACGCATTATTCTGCCCAATCCTGTGTAAGAAAATACAGTAGATATAGGGAGTCACACAGACCTTAATGGCAACTATTTTATTTACAAAGACATGAGCAGGATTGCTGTCCATATAGATTTACACAGAGCTCATATTAATATAAAATAAGCTGTCTACAACTTTGAAAATTGAGTTTGTTTAAAAATGTATAAGCTTTGTGATCCTCAGCTACTTTTCCATGATTATCTCCTCTGTAATTCAAATTAAAGGTGTTGTAAATTATTATAGATCAAAACTGTGAGGTATTTTTTTAAAGCTCTGTATCAAAGGTAATCATCTCCTCATGACGTAAAATAAATTGTAAGTAAAATACATGAGGGTCTAAGTTCTAAGACAGAAAACAAAACGTGGGGGTAAAAAAAGTCAGGAAAAAAACATCTTACAAAGTGATATGCAGTGGGAGCCCAGTGACCTTTTTGTATTTTGATGATTCCCAGTCGCTCTGTAATGCCATAAAATAGAGAAAAATTAGTTTATTCTTCTGAAATCATTACCAAAATTCACTGGGCCATTAGGCAGCAGAGAGATCTCTCACTCAGGAACACTGAAATTCTTCATTCTCTGCATCAGACAAGTTGCTCCACCACCACAAATTCTGAAGTAGATGTTATGCTGGCACTGAGCAGGAGATTGCTTTTTCCTCTATTATAACCAATAGTTCAGAGAAAATTTTCAGCACGGATAAAATAAGTGTATTTTCAGTTTGAATTACACAGAGTGTTCTCCTGACATCAAAATAATCCTGTTTAATGTTAAGGGGTTTTGTGAAGATTACAGTTTCACCTCTCATTAAATTTCTGAGTATCACACACTTACATTCTGTTTCAGATAACAGAATCAAAATCTTCACTGCAACAAGGCAAGCACCTGATATTATAAAAATCACTGTTTTCCAAAGCATTTCCTGACAAGTTGACTGAAACAAGCACTTTCTCATGAAAGGTTTCTGTTTTGCTAAATTACCACCTTCAACAACAAAAATGTCTCACAATATGAGAAGTCTTGTATTTTTTTAATGAAACCTATCTTTCCAGTTTCTGTTAATACATCTCTACAAGGAGCAAACTCTTTTACAAATGGCAATTTTCCCGCATTTCAAGACTTGTATCTGAAATTATGACGTGTGTCAAAGCACCCTGTACTGCAGTGTCTGGCTGTGAAGGGTTCTGGGACATTCCTACCTTGTAAAACCCATCATGAAATGGGTCAGGTTTGTCAATGAGGAAAGGTAAAAATGGACTGATCCTCCAGTTTTAAATACTTGGTTTTATTCTCATTGGACTTAAATAAATTATTATAACGAAAGATCAATGTGCTTTACAAAATAGAAAGAGTAATGACTTCACAGAGTTCGCAGTCAATCCTGTGGGGTTGATTTCCTCCTTGAAGGCATATTTCATTTAAATAGATTTCTAAAAGTTGGTTAATGTAAGACTAGATCTATATGTAGCATGTCAGCCCTTAGCTCTATTTGAAAACAAGACACTAAAATTTGCAATGAAAAATAGTAATTAAATATTTATATGATTTCTTCATGCCTATTTCATGAATCAATCTTCTGAATCATCATTTCTCTTAGATTTTATAGCCCTATATTTTATCATTAACAATCACTGAATACTAAAGTAAGGTCTCTTCCACGACAGGGAAAGAAACAAAAACCAAAAAAACCTACAAACCCATCCTAATGATCAACAAATAAGCAAACAAAAAGAAAATCAAAACAATCCAAAAGCAAACCAAAACAAACAAACAAAAACCAAAACATAATTCTGAAGTTAAATCATTGTTATTCCCTTGGGAAAATTATTCAAGTTCAAAAATCTGTAGGAATTTTCAAGAACTGCACTCCTAATTTTCTTCAACATTTCTGAACGTGCTAATTTTATGTGCTGTGAACAGTTAAACTGATTTTGGTCAAAGTATTCCAAGTAAAGTGAAATGTGGAAAGGTCTGCAAGAGGTCCTAAATCACCTCAGCAGTGTGTCTGTTTTGTGTTCTGCTGTTTTCTGTCTCTCCAGTTCCAAGTATAGCTGATGGTTTGAAGGATGTGGCAATATGAAGCAAGGTAAAAAAATATTACATTTTATTCAACAGCCCCAATCTTCACTCAAATGCAACTATGGTCAAAGTACACATATATATCTGTAATATATATACAAAATGTATATATTACAAAAACATACAGTCACCAGGCTTTCATCAGCGAGGTACTGACTCTCCTGTCTGGAGAAGGATAAAATGCAGTAGTGTCTTTCTCACAACTGAGTTTATCATAGAAAAAAAAATGTTTCAGTCATTTTCTGTGCAGCAGGAAAGGAGATATTTTTTTATCAGCAGTTTCTAGACAAACATTCAGGGCTCAACTGCCAGTCTTTGCCTGGCTGTAAATTGGACAAAGTGATCTTCCATTCCCAAACAGAATGAGAATTACCAGACAATGGTTATCCCAACAAAATTCCATTATATCTACAAGCTATCAGGGAGTACAGGAAATGCAACCAAATTTAGGAAAATCGCAGCAGGCCTGATGAAAGAAAAGAACAGGTGGAACAATCAAAAGCTCTGTCTCAAAACATTTGAGTTTTATATAAAAAACTCATCTATCAAAAGATATGACTTCTGTCATATCTTCCCATTGCAACAAGTTCATTTTCTGTTCATCTGACAGTAACTTGTCCTGCAAAGAGGCAAAACACCTAAATGGAGCATTCATTCCTCCTCCCCAGTGGACGTCTGCTCCTTGCAGAGATTTGCAGAATTCTCTTCCTGAATTTTTGCTTTTTTAAGGCCAAGTGACTGTGCAAACATTTTCCCAATGGAAAGCAGCCAAAATATACTCATGTAGCTAGTTTAAATTCATTTGCTGTAAACGTGTTATTCATTCTTCACCTTTTCAAGTGGTGCGTGCTTGTGAGGGGAGTGAACAGGATTAGCCCAGCATGTATGAATAGATTTTCATAATTAATACAGTATTTGAATTCTTAATCCTTGTATGCTTTAGGTGCTGAAAAAATTCTTAAGGCATTAATGAAAAACAGTCTTGCAAGGCTTTGAGAGAAATGTTTCTAAGAAATGGATAGCACAGGCAGTAACATGCACTTTTCCAGAGATTCTTTTCTCCTGGATTACTTTAATTGTGCAAAGACTGGATAAATGTTTAGCACGTGGTTCTTCTAAAAGTAAACTGGAAGTATAAAAGTTAGAAGAAAGTGCCATTTATCAGGCAAACCAACTCTTTAAAGCCCGACACACTGTCATGATCTTATCTACGCAGAAGAAATAGAGAATTGGATGTAGATTATATTTGAACAATAAAAAAACCCAAAAAGGTGGTTCTAAATATTTTGCATTATAAGCTTTGCGGCTATAGTTAATTGTTTTGATTAGATGAGTGAATAGGATTAACAGCTAGTTAAAAGATAGAGTTTCATTAAGCACTAAATCAAAGCAGATGAGAAACACCAGCTCTGAATACTGTATTATTGCTAATTATTATTGTCCAAGACACCAGATGCAGGTGTCTGAGTTACCTCCCCTAAAAACTGCATCATTAGAGGATGCCATATGTTTTAATTCAGTGCTTTTCAGCTGTAACACATACTTATTTCCAATTATTACAGCAATGTTTTGGACTGCTAATGAATAAAGTGAGGTACTGAGGGATTGTTTGTCTAATTGAGGGATTTACTTCACATTAAGAGGCCTCCTTGCAATCTCTTTGTCCTTTTGTTGGTAAGCACAACTTGAAAAGCGTCCAGCTTTTACTTCAAAAATTTTTTCCATTTATTTCAAGAGGTGGAATGTTCCTTTGACAGTTCCTTTTTACTACTATAAGCGTGTGTTTCAATCTTCATGCTGTCATATGACTCTGAAATTTAAGAAATTTCTTTTGCAGGGTTATTCTCTTATCAGAGCAAAATATCTAATGAAGAGCATGTCTTATTAGAAAAGCCCAGTGATTTCCCTCTCACAATCCACAGTTCACACCTTTTTCAGGCAAAAAGCTGCTAATTGAGGCATCCCACTGTGGAGCTGAAAGAGCTGCAGCTGGATTACCAAGCACTGTGCTAATGAGCAATTCAGCTGCAAGAACACCTCTCCTGTGAGGAGTGTTTTGCGGAGAAAAGATGAAACCTCACAACTTTTGTAAAAGTTGTAAAGTGGGTATGTTTGTTACAGCTCTGGACGCATGCGGAGATTGCTCTCCTCAAAAAAAGGCATGCGTGCCTCTGGGAACTTCAGGTCTCCTTTTATCTCCCCTTCCAAATACATAGGCATACAGTTTCACAATAGGTTCATACATATTCATTCCACCTGACATTTATCGCCAGCTCTTCTTTATCAAAAGAATTCCTTGGTTAGGGCAGAACGGCCTTGTGGTCATTTCCGGTTTGTTTGTTTTTTTTTTCTCTGTCTCCTCACTATCTCTGTCCTGCAGTTTTCCCTTCAGCTTTGGCCTCACAGACTTTTCACCTCTCCTAGACATTTTACCTAATTCAAAATGGATTTTTGCTCTGTCTCAGGGAAGGCCGAGAACTGGATTTGTTCATCCTGGAGAAGAGAATCCTCGGGGTGACCTCTCACTGTGGCCTTCCCTGAAGGGGCTGCAGGAAAGATGGAGAGAGGTTCTTTACGAGGAATGAAGTGAAAAGGACAAGGGCAAGGCTGGGTGGGATATTGGGAATTGGGAATTGTTCCCCGGCACAGGGTGCCCAGAGCAGTTGGGGCCGCCCCTGCAGCCCTGGAATCGGATCCCTGAGGTTGGACATCCATGGACTGGGACCCTTTCTACTGAGGTTGCTCAGGGTCCTGTCCCACAGCTCCTGCCAGCACCTTGGGCTCTATTATCTACCTGACGTGCCTCACAAAACTGCTGTTTGGAGGAGAAAAAACAAAAAGGGTAACTTTCTCTCCCTCACTTCCACAAGTATCGCAGGCCTGTGCACAATGTCGTTGGATAACCTGCAAAAATTCAAATGCATGAAGGCATCTGACTGTTGAAAACAGCACATCAGAACAGGTAAGAATAAAGAGATTAATAGCATTAATGCTTTGTGCCACCTCAATGCTTCATCAGACTAAACATTTCGTGAAATATTTCATATGTAGGACATAAAAAATGTCAAGGTATTGGTATGAATAACTCTAGGAGACTACAGAGTGGGGAGTTGTGAACTGGGTTGTACTTCAGGCAACTGAACAAGGATCATGTTCTCTGCTCTGTGCCAAAATCCTGACAGCAAAGACAAGCTCTAAAGAGGTTCAAGAAAAGGTTTTAGAGGCTTTCAGAACAGACTGAACAGTCCCATTCTAAAGGAAACATGACGAGTTTTTCCTGCCGGTCTGGGTGTCCTGAGTGTGTGACAGCTCCAGACCTGACCACTGTCTGCTGGAGCGTGGAGACACATTCATTTATTTACAGATGCTGTGCCTTGGTTTTTTTCCTCCCCAGTAAGCTCTGCACATCTCTATCAATTCCAAGCAAAACGCTGGATGCCAAGTCACCACAGGGTATGTGTCAGCGTTTGTTAAACACACTCTGTACACTCTCATTAATTTTACATGGCTGTGGTTTCACTGTTGGGGAAATGCAAATGGCAGCACATGGCATTGCCCTGTGGGGAAACAAGGGAAACGCTACATATTTTAGTAATGCAGGATTCATTTTTCCTGCTTTCGCAGACTTCTTTGCATTCTTTTGCTGTATGGATGGTTTCTGTGCCACTTCTTACCTGCCTAGGGCACTCCTCTATAGACAGGATTTTTTACACATGACTTACAAATCTCTGAATTTTAAAAACAATGAAAGATAGGCTTTCATGGCAGGAGAATACTTCTAGAAAGAAGAAAACAACCCCGTAAAAAGAACCCAGCAAAATCCTCCTTCCCTCTGTATCTGTCCATGGACTTTGGAGGAAGGCTCACACAGCATTTCAGTCCTTAAGTCTGCATATTCTCAGTCCAAATTCCCTATTTTGGGACTCGAGAAACAGGATTAGAGTGGAGTTGCATGAACATCCTGCTTGAAGATCCTATATCCCACAAACATCCTATTTGTGAAGATAAAAGGAGCACTCCTCCTGCAGCAACTGTTTTCACTGTGGTGTGGGACTCGATTGCAGCTGAGGATTTCTGTGGCCAACTGATGGGGAGCAGCAATCAGGGCTGGCGGAGCCCGAGGTTGATGTGATGTCAGGGGAGCATCAAGAGGGGAGGACTGGGCAAACCCGCTGCTCTGATGGAGCACATTTCCCCTAATCTCAGTTTGTTGCGCTCATCCTCTGCCTCTGCATTTTTCTGCCCATTTTCACACTATTCGCTCAGGGTTGCTTTACTTCAGCAAAACCCCTGAGCGTGAAAAGCCCATCCTTTGCAGATCCCATGGATGCAGAAGGCTGCTCTAAGAAAAATACCTGTACAAATTTGTATTCCACTTGAGCCCTTTGTCTCATGACCGGCGGCCTGGCACCATTTCAAAAGCACAACCTTGGATGTACCTGCTGTATTTTCCTTGGGCAACAGTTAATTTATGTTTTCTTACCTGATGTCAGCCAGAAATGATGAAATGTGAGAAGCACAAGATGTACAAACACCATTCAGCCCAGGGACTCAGCTTCCACTGAGAACTAAATATATTCCTATTTCTACCTCGCTAGCCTCTAGACATTCAGCAGCAGCCAGCTCCTTTGCCAGCATTTCACAGTTTCAGAGGTTTTCAGTGTGTTGTGGTGGTTTATTTTAACAACATCCTGCTTTACTTCTTGATGGTTTTTATCCTGTTATGAACAGTACATCTATCACTCCCAGATGTGAACAATACTAGGTTAGGCACACATTGATAGGAGGGACTCTGCTTTTCACTTCACTGTAAAAAAAAAAAAATCAAACACTTTATTGTAAAATAAAATAGATTTCAAAAAAAAAAAAAAAAAGGCAAAACAAACCACAAAAAAAAAAAAAACCCACAGAAATAACCCAGCAAATTAAAATAAAAACACACACACAAAAACTACTGCCAAAAAAAAAAAATCCCCGCAAAACTACAGAAAAACTTAACTGACTTAACTGAGCAAATTCATTTCCATTCAGAGTCATAACTTGAAAAAGAAAAAGTCCCTAGAGTTGGTGATCAAATAATATAAACACTATATTTAGGGTAGCTCAAGGAAGCCAGGGCCATAGATGCTGCCTCTGTAACAGCTGAGAAGATAGCATTGCACTAACAGAAATAAAAAGTTAAATACGTTTTAATTATTTCTAAGCCTCTGGCCAAAAATAATATCCATTGTTGGATACATGGCTTTTTTCAATCACCCAGTGATTTAAATTCAGCATGTCTTGAGGATACGCTCAAGGGTCATAGCACCATGAGGATGCACTGCAACTAATTTTAGAATAACGTGAGAAAACTCTGTTTCTTCATAAAAAGGAGTAGTACCTTTTGGATTTTACTTTTTGTCACAATGTACTTAGTACAGAATTACACTGATAAGAAAAGGAATGTAAGTTTTGCATTAATTACTCAGTAACCAGCACTGTACCATGCATGATTTACACAGCATGAGGTATTTTGTATGCATGTGGATCAGTACCCAAAATGATAAATGCTAGTGGCTTTAGAAGAAGTTAGAAGATACTAAATTTAAAAGAATAGAATATATCATTCTCTCAAGATAGTACAAAATTGTACTGTCAAGCTTGCTGCCATAAGATGTGGAGAGTGGGATTTTTAGAATTTAAAAAAAGAATAAGGCATAAAAACATTTTCTGTGTGAAAATGATGTTATTTTTCACAATTTTTTTTCCTCTCGTTTTGAAGATTTTCATATCAAAGCTAGAGGCCTTGAATAGTCATCACTCCTTCAAACATAAGCTTTTGTCACAGTCTAACACACTGTTTTTGAAGTTTTTGGCAAGCAAACATTTTAATAAAAGAGGAACTATAGCCATAGAGGAAACAGATGAAAATTAAAGTAGCAGAGCAAAAACATAATTTTGGGGCCTGGAAGCAGGTGCTGAGAACTGATTTTAAAACACAAGCTCAAAATCTGCCCACCTTTTCCTCTTTATTTCTGCCCTTCCTTTCCTCCTCCATCCAGACAGACATTAAAAAGGAATTACCAATAACCTTAAAATGGGCAAATATTGGTATCTGTGATTTTCCTCAGGTATTTAAACCATTGCTTTTGGCCAGGCTCCAAATTTTTCCTTTCTTGTTCATAATCAGCATTTGTGAGTTACGTTAAGTTGGAATCTCCAAAATGTTGGAGTTTTTTCTGTGTTGCAAATACTATATAAAACTGTAAAACAAGTGAAAATAAAGAGAGAATAAAAATCAATAATTCCATAAACAGGACTGGAACTGAAACTTATTTTACTTGTGTGATATTCAGTAAAAACCTTCTCTTCTGCCACTTCCAGAATCTTAACTACGAAATGAAAGAAAAAGTTAAAGCGTTTATTTGCATATTTTCAACTGCTTTCATACATATGCATAATGCAATTGGTTTCCTGCTAGTTTGATTGTAGTAATTTATCTTGTACACCACAAAAATAAAAATAGCTCCTGGGGAGTTTAAATTGTCTGGCAATGAAGATTATATGGGAGCAAAAGTCTATTATCTGCCAATGCTGGAGAAATTAATGCTTAAATAAGGTTAGTATATCTAAACATATTAAATCACCTAAAATTTTGCCACTCATAATATTCTATCATTGTAAAAGACCAGTGGTCAATGATCTATCAAAGAAACAAAATGAGAAAGTATAATTTATTTGGCTCGACAGATTTCTAGGGGGAAAAAAAAACCTAGTAATTTTAGAAAAATATTGAATGCCTTTCTGTGTCACAAGTCAGCGTTGAGTAGATGTCAAGCAGTACTTCTGAATTTTATTTCTCTTTACAGTAGCAAGAGTTTCTCCCACATTTCCTTCTGGATTTGGGGAATTCCTTACTCTGAAGCTCCACTGGGCATTAGTCCCCAAAATATAACATGGTTTTTCTCACATTAATACCACTATGCATTTATGACTTTTATTATAGATTCTCTCTGCTGACAACTGAAACAGTCAAGTGTTTGACTCTTTTGGCTGTGACTCAATCACGGGCAAACTGAAGGTTTTCATTATCACTGGCCAAACAAACACAAAATATCTGTTTGACAGGGTGTTTTCCACCACTAGAAAATTCACCATTTCCTGTGGTACCTCTGTCAGAGAAACCTTTGGATCACACATACCTTAATTTATCATTTTTCAGTTTCTTCTACTCCAGCAGCACATTATGATTTTGGTTGGTATGTAAGGTTCAAACCAGTTCCTGATTGTCAATTCAGAGAGAGATTGTATTTTCTACCTCAAGGAACAGTGGATTTTCCCTTCTTTGTTCCTTGGGGAAAGGGATGACAGTTACCTCCAGAAAGAGTACTTTGAGGATCATTCCTATAGACTCATTTTTCTATGGGTTTTACCTCATCATCAAATTATCTGAGTAGAGGATCTCCCGCTGCTTAATGAATTTCAAGACATATGAACTAGAGACAGTCCTACCTTCTAGATAGTACCAATTAATTTACGATTAATTTAATTGAAATTTCTCATACTTTTTGAAAGATGCTCTGAACAGAACTGTGACTACTCTTGGTACCTGATTTTTAAACACAGAATAATTTCAATCACCTAGTGCTCTCTTGCTCCCCATTTTCAATCAAGCTCATACAAACCCCTGTTGCTGCTTAACACTTTCACTGGTTTTAAGCAGTGAAAAGGTTAGGAGTAAAGCACCACATTTCCACAGATTCCAGAAGAATCTTGCCATTTATTTGGCTCTGAGCAGAGAGAGTGATGCAATTCACAGACTGGGTGATTACAGCACTTATTGGAGGGGCAGAGAGGTTCTTATTGTAGTGACTTTTCAGTCTTTCATTCAATCTGAATTGGCTTCAAATGACAAAATTAGACTTTAAAATGCCTTTTATCCTCAATGTTCTCCAGCCAAATGGGCATCGGGGCTCAAATCAGCACAAACAGAACAGGGTATTGAACAAGTTTCTATCTGAGTGTCAGTCATTACAACACTGTTAAAAAGCACTGACCTGCTTTAGCTTCCTCATTTGGCAAATTCTTCTCAGAATTTATTTCAGCTGCTTCACTTTCTTTAAAGATTTGTGAAAAGAAACATTTTGTCTTGGGCTGAAAGGGCAGAAGAGAGTTCTGGTCATATTTCTTTTCCCCTAAAACCTTCCGTAGTAGCAGCAACTGGTGGATTCTGCTGACTTTGTGAAATTGAGGACAAGCTTTGTTGTTCTGTTGTTTCCTTGATTTAACTCAGATCGCATTGACATTGTCAGAAATACATTTAGCACCAGTGATAGTCACTTGTTACTGGCACATTTTGGTTTAAAAGTTCAAAAATTACTCAAACCCGTAAGGTTTCCTGTCAAGATTAGATCCAGGCAAAGACCTCCCTGAACTCCTGCAGGAGGAACATCTACTAGCACTTGACTGCAGCCCATTCCCAGTCTCATTTTCCCTTGTTCTCACAGTCCCCTGAGGTGAGATGCCTCTCTGGTGAAATAACCATGTCTGCTGCCAATGACACCAGTGGCATTATTCACCAAATTTTCGTACTATTTAATAAAAACTTTAGAGGATTCAGTGTAATCTGGGAGGAGTATCTGCAGTGTCTCAAAAACTTGAATTAATTTCACCATTTTAGTATCACAACCCTTGGTCTGCACCAAAGAGTCTTTGTGAAACGCAGTAATTAGGCAACATCTTCCCACTTTTAATGGAGATGGATAATGAGTTTCTCATTTCTGATTAGAATGAGTATCCCTAGGGAGGGATAGCCACCCTAAACCTGGGAATGAAAGAAACCAATCTAGGCCAGGTATAAAGGTTAACCTTAACGTCTTCAAAAAGCTGGGGAGGAAAAAAAAAAGGAAAATAAGGAAGGAAAGGAAAAAGGAGCACCAAAATGCAGCAAGTATATTTTCTCATCATTTCATTGTACTTGAAAGGGGTGCTTAGTCATGGAGTGAACAACTTCCTCCAGCAAGCACATAAATCTGCCCTGTACATCCCTTACTGCTCTGGGAAGGAATAAATTTCTGTCCTGGCCTTCAGGTCTTCATGTGCTGTGTATTATGCCTGAAGCATTTTTTCACTGTCACATTCTTAAAACTTTATTTGGGTATTTTCAATACATTCCTTTTCTGGTCGCTCTAAAACCTTATTAGGTACAACTAAGGCTGTTTTTTTAAAATCTGTGTTATTGAAAAATAACTTCTACAAAATTAAAGCCTACCATCAATCTTTACATTTATTTCCTTAGGTTAGGGTATTTCTTGTTTTGTCTTTTCTATTTTTAAATAAGTAGAATATATACCAATTGAAAAGTTGAGCATGTGAATAAGTGAACTTAGCATACCACAACTTACTGTGTTCTTCTAATTACTCTTCAATTTTCAAATAATTTCCTATATCTAATTTTAATTACTGTTAGAGGAAAAAAATATTTTCTTCCAATTAAAATACAAATTTCACCCAAACAAAACTTTGGCAGAGAACGAATCTGGTAACCTCAAAAATTAAATAGACACTTCTTAAGAAAAATTTCTTAAGCAATCAACAGTGCTAGGACATTTCGCAGACAACAAATATTGCAAAGTGTTAAATTCCAGATTGCTGAATTGAGAAAAAAGTACATTGGTGCTCAAGTTTCAATTTTTGATAGCCAGAATTTTTCCAAGAAAATAGGTCTTCTTGATGAGCCTTAAATGATATCTAGCTGGCTTTACCCAGTGTACAATTTTTCTCTGCCTCTTCATAAACAAAATCAATATATCTAATTTTAAAAATAACAATTTCATACTTGTCCTGCAGGTTGGGATGTTGGACAATATGGAAAACCTTCATCTTGCAAGTCCAGGTGACTTGGGAATATTAGACTATATTTTGCAATTTTCTGCAAAACCATAGGAAAACTCTCTATACAGCCCTAAGCTACCATCTTCTGTGAAAAACAAACAAGCAAACAAAACAAAACCCAAGAGCAACAAACCAGACTGAAACAAAGCAAAAAACATCCCTGGTATCCGGAATAAATTTACATTCATGTGCATTTCTTACGTCTCTACAGATGCTGATAGCAGACAAGCTTCTTCTGGAAATAACCTGTGCTAGCAGAGAAAGAATAAACCAGGCATAATTCTTTGGGCAGATAAAGCAATCATCAAGAACAGTTAAAAAGCATATCCAGACAGCACAAATATGTGATTCTGTTTAAATATGTTTAAATATTTCCGCGTGATTTTGTCCAAACATATCTTTCTTAGACGTGGAAGGAGAGGAGCTTGAAAGAGCATAATCTTTTAAAGATGTTTATTTCTAAAAGTACGGCGAAGTATACATCTCTTGGGCAACAGACTTGCTTGTAATAAAGTACAAATCAGTAAAAATACACTGAGTCACATTTCTGCACGTGGGCTATCCTCTAGCTTTAGGCAAAACACTACAAACATCTGCTGCATCTACTGCACATCATCAGTCTGCTGATGTTATAGTTTTTTCTGTGGATTTTAAGTGTGGTATTTAAAAGCAGCAGATGTATATCTGAGGATTCCTTTCAAAGAATGGCTACAGCTATGGAACACACTTGGCAGATTTATATACCTTCAATTTTTATAGGTTTACTCTTAAATGTTCGTGAAATACGTAGGGCAGAATTGTTCAGATACCAGGCTGTGCTCCCAGCAAAAAATCTTAGGTTTTAGCTTTATATGTGGGTTGTTTGAGCAGAGAAACACACCCTGTGCCAGAGCAGAACAGGTTATTTTGATTGCAGGCAGTAAAAGACAGTCCTGTGAACTCAGGGCTTTATATTTTACACATCCCCACGATGCATCCAACATTAGAATTAACACCTCAGTTATAAAAGCACAACTACATCAAGAGTTATTTATAAAGAAAAAGAACAAAGAAGAGTACTCACAGCTTTAATAACACTTTTTTAAAGGATTATTGCAGCTTTTGGATTCAACATGGAGATGGAATATAGTCTGGGGCTTGTGCAATAGGGGAAATGGAAGAATCAGGTGGCTGCATGTGGGAATGTTTATTTACCTATATGGATCCACAGGGAATGCTTTATTTACCATCCTTTTGCAGACAGAAACAATTTTCCATTCTCCATCCCTTTCTCATTCATAACCCAAGAAGAGAAATGCTGATTTCTGCTGACCTTTGGCCAGGTGGGTTAAAAGGGGAGGTACCCAAATATGCACCTGGACATCATCTGGATCAATTTTACCAATGATCCTGGCTGAAACTGCTGCTTGGGAGAACAGCAAATCAGGGAGGAGAAGGTTTCCAAATGCCTACCTAAATTTTGTGAGCCATGCCTAGTTCTACTCCATATATTTTAACTAGAAATAATTATGTGAAATTCAAAGTTCCTGAAAAAAACATGTTTAATTTCCTTTAGTTCCTTATTTCCATTGCAATCAGCACAAAGCAATAGATACTGTAGGACTAAGCCATTTAACTAAGAAGAATGAAAGAATCATAAAATACATATAAAAGAAGAAAGATCCATGAAATGCATATAAAGGTCATGCATTTCTTTTCCATGTACAGATTGTGTGCAAACTGATATTTCAACAAATTTCCTGACAGTTGCCTAAATGAAACACATGGCTGTGCCTGTGTTTGAGAACCTTTCTGTTCATCAGAAATTTTCATCAATGGGTTTTGGCCTGGACCTGGCAAATTCAGAACCTGTGCTGAAAGGATCCAACAAATTCCCAAGGAAATTAGGTTACTATTTGTTCCTGAGGACACTTGATCACACAAGTCTGTGCCTATATATAAATACCTACTAAAGCACTATGCAACTAAGAGCTGTGTGTCAGGTTTATTAGTATTAGTATTAGTATTAGTATTAGCATTAGCATTAGCATTAGCATTAGTATTATTAATCTGGTCATTCTTTATGATCCATTCACACCCAAACAAATGCACAGGCTGTCTCTGAGGGGGAGAAAAAAAGAAAATAATAAAAGAAAAACAAAAAATTAGGAAGGGAAGAGGAAAATGAGAAGGAAAAGGAAAAGGAAAAGGAAAAGGAAAAGGAAAAGGAAAAGGAAAAGGAGTCCATATAAAAAAGCTGTCTCGAGGAGAAAACAGTTTTTAAACACTGAAGGAATTTTGCCACAAATATGCAAGTTCTTACTTCTTATACTGTATGTATTTATTACACAGAGTAACTTACTAACACTAGGGTTTATGGGAAATACTTCATAATTTAGAATACATTCTGGATGTTTCAAATTGCGGATGTCTCTGATGAGATAAGCCTTTTTTAAAGCCTTACTGTAATGTGTGTGACTGCTCAGGATTTCCTGAAAATCCTGCAAAATTGCAACTCCCTCCTCTCTTCAAGAAACACTACCAGGAGCACTGCATTTGTATTAGTCAAAATGTTATTTCTCCAACAGAACAGAAGCTGAGTAAGATACACTTATCAAAATTGGTAGCTATTTGGTTTCAAAAAACCTTACCAATTAATGTTGCTGTGATGTATTGATTTTCTCCTCAGTTTTTAATGAGGGCATGTAGAGCAGTAGAGCTTGGGCTTGTGGCTGTAAAAGACAGAAAAATATTCTAATTGGGTAAAAATATAGACTTATAAACTGTCAAAATATGATTTCCACTTAGCTCCACTGTTCACTGTCATAACCTCAGCAAATTAAGACAAACTTCTTACTATTGCAGTGGAGGAAGCTTTGCAGCAACAACTGTACTAAAAAAATATATTAAGAACCCATAACTGAATAAGCAAAAGTCTGAAAGTAGCTAATAATGTACCTGCTCTGCAATTAGCAGTGATGCAAGGGTCTTAGGAGCTCCATAGGGAGCTCCTAATTTTAAAATTTTTTTTAGAAATTTATTAATTATTATTAAATTTTATGCATTTTGAGAAGGCTTTAATAAGTTAAGAAATAATGCCTCTTGCTATACACACCCCAAATTTTCCAGAAGAACTTTGGATAAGCCCAGAATAAACAGAAATTCAGTGCCAATGGTGTATTTAAAGCTCAAACTCCCACTGTGTGTAGTGCCCAAGTCACACCAAATTCCCTAGAGAGGCACTTCAGCCTCACACATCTTTTCTGAACATACCAAGGTTTTCTGGTTGAGCAGGTCCCACCTATTAAAAACATCTGGCAGGTGAATATTTTGAGCCTCTAAGTGCAGGCTTTCAACCACACAAGTATTTTTTCATTCTGGTTTACCCTTTCCACGCTCCTCTCATTTGCCATTTTTACCTTAGTTTCCCTTCCAACCATCTCCTCCACTCATTTATTCACTGAATGGCTCAACTTCTGTCATTCATGTCCCTTTTCAACCTTCATTTCAAAACCCCTTTCACCTCCTCTTTCAGGAAAACTATGACTGGGATAGAACAACATTTACACGTTGCATTTGAGCTCTAGCAGAAAGCTCAAAAAACTGCCTAGGAAAACAACTCGCAGTTATGATGGACTTATGGCTGCAGAAGAAAAAAGTTCTGTAGGGCTAGAGAGCAGCGGAATAGTTAACATTCCTAGCCTTGTTTTTCTTGAAAACAAACAAAAAAAATTCTGTATTTATGCTCTTTCTAGAAAATTCGGGTTTTTTAAGCGAAAAAAAAAAGGGGGAAAATATCAATATTTACATAGAAGTGAGACATTTGGTAGCTAACTACTGGGAAATAAAAGACAAATATAAAAGCTCAAATCCAGTCCCAAGGGTTACTAGTAGAGAAGATGTTCCGGGAATTGAGAGACCCCCTGGACATTTCTTAGAGAAATTTAATTTAATAAACCCTATAAATTGCAAAAGACACCAAGCAGAATATTCTGAAGGCCCACAGACAATCTTCCAAGAATTCATAAGAGAAATAATATGCATTAACCAAGGTGAACTTTTAAAGAGCTGTGCATAGGAGAAGCACCTCAGTGCCTGGAAGTGAGTACAACATTCACTATAAAATTAATTATTATTGTAGGACTAAGATCTTGCTCCTTAGTAGCAAAACACACAGAAGATGCTGCAGCTCTGTGAGACTCCTGACACTGGTACGGCAGGAAGAAACTAATCTAAGCCCAAGAAAATTCGCTGACAGGATTCACAAAGAACATTTTAGCAATATTCTTCTCAAATCCAGAAGGAAAAAAGAAAAGGGAACAAGAAAAGAAAAAAAAAAAAAGAGAGACTGTTTCAATGAAAGATGAAGTTCAATATTAGCAAATGACAGACAGGTGACTTAGATAAAATTAATAGTATGAGACTGAATTTCCTTTTAAGCAGATATTTTGTTAAATTCTGATATTGCTAATGATAAACCCAGCACTGCTAACTTTCTTCAGTGACTTGTGCATGGAGAGGAACAAGTGCTGGGACATTAATCTTTTTCTCACCCACAGACCTGGAGGCAAGGGTTAAAGCAGACATCAGACTTTTTGTGGCTTGACTTCTCCCCTGATATTCTTCTTTTTACTGGGATAAAGAGGAGGAAAAAAAAAAAAGCCAAGAGTCATTATAAAAATGTCTGTGAAGAATAAAGAAGGGGAGGCAACCTCTCAGAAATCTCCCTTCCTACTTTATACTTACAGCTGAAGATGGTACATAAAGCATGCACTAAATCCTACTGTGGCTCACTCAAATGAGGTAATACTCTGGAAAATGCAATTTTCCCTCTAAAATCACCAGGTTTTATTCATATAACTGAGACGTAAAACACAGCAAATGATTTAGTGATATTCTCAAAATCTATCAGCTAATATTCAAAGATTATGCATTGGACAAACCTTCAGCATCCAAAAAGATGTCCAAAGACCAACCATCTCCTCACAAGGGTAAGCAGTAAAATATAAAACACAAGTACAGATCTTTCCATGAAAATTGATACAAATCCTTGCATTTTCTCTGTGGACACTGCAGGTTTCAGTTTCTGGGGGAAAATATCTGACAGAAGTCTGGGGGGGGTTTCAGGAGATGACCAAGCTGCTGAATGAGAACCAGTGGACCCCAGAAGGACACAGGGTGATATTTTCTTTCTCGCCTAAAAAGCAGAACAGATTTTAAAAGGATATGATGGTTACTACTCAAAATTTAAATTATCACCTGCTTTTCCACATCCCAAACACTGCAGAACGAAATGCACCTATCAGCCAATTAGGCATTCCATAGATTCCCATTAGGAATGTCAGGCAAAACTGGCATTTTTTGAGCTGATCTTGATCACATTTCTTCTGTCAGCATGTTTAAGTTATTTGCTGTCCCTGAACATATTCACTTAGTTCCAGAGATTAAGAAATTCTCAGTAAACAATTTTGCCCCTGGAGTGGATTAGCAGGACATATTTGCTATCTGTCATCAAAGCCATTTGATATCATTCTCTCATTAGGAGCCATGGCAACAGAGCACAGTGAGAAATGATGTTTTTGAGGGAAGGCTCAGGCCTCAAAAGAGATGAGATGCTCCCAGCACAGAAGCTGATCTCCCAGTGCTTCCCATGCCAAAGGAAGTACAATTCCCTCCAAAATTGGCCATCAGGCTTCAGGTCTTTCAAGGCTTTTCCACCCAAAAAGGGATCACCCGTATTATTGATAAATGTGGTTTCCTGCAAATCAATACATACTCATCTGTGGCCCACTTGCAGAGATACAGATCATTCCAAAGGCAGGGATTTTGGTGAGTGTTGCCCATTGCAGACTATGAGTCATCTAAAAGCACTTCACAGACGATAGAAAAAAGCCAAAGTATATAAAAAGTTTCATTTAATGTATTAGTTGTTTTTAAAGCCCATGAAGCAGCAGCGAGTGGCCAAGAATAATGCTGTTGGGAAAGTCTAC
Source organism: Melospiza melodia melodia (assembly GCF_035770615.1). Lineage (NCBI taxonomy): Eukaryota > Metazoa > Chordata > Aves > Passeriformes > Passerellidae > Melospiza > Melospiza melodia. The sequence continues at coordinate 81,544,269 of NC_086226.1, forward strand.
ATAGAGGAAGATTAATAACGAAAAAAATAGAGATTTAAAAAAAAAAACCCAACCACTTTTCAGTGTCTCTCATATGGATTTCTCTACTCATTTTGTCCAGACCAAAACACTGGAGGTGCTGCAACTTAAGCTGGATATATTTATTACTAAACATGCAAGTCTGATACTACCAGCGCTTGATCTGCCAGTATGACCTCTTCAGGAAAAGAGAAAATAATCTCATCCTGGTCCAAACTTGGAGAAAATTGAACTCCAAACAGTTCCCATGCAAGAGCAGCCAAGCAGGTCAGAACCAAAGCAAGGAAACCCATTTGCCTCTCTTCTCTGTACCTGGCTCAGGTTTCCTCAGGATCGAGTGCAACAGCAAAACACTCAACAAACACTTCATGTGGCTTTTGTATCAATCCATGAAAAATTATTGGGTGAAATTTGGTCATCATCATCATTTACAGCAGCTTAAACAGAGCTTAAATATGGTTCTAGCAAGAGAGAGGGTGAAAATAAGCCCTAAGTACACAATTACCCCTTTGTAGGAACTTCAAAAATTCAAGCAAAAATTTGACCGTCTCAAAGTGTCTGGGGGAAAAAAATGTTTGTCTGATGATGAAGCCAAGTTGCTTCTTCTTCCTTTAAGTATTTTGTGTCCCCTTGCTCAAGGACAGGAGTGTTCATTTTGAATAAAGAGCTGGAGAGTTTTATTTTCTCAGTCCCAAGTTATTAGCTGCCACCATGGTGATGAAGCTGCTGTGACTACTGTGGCCTCTCTTACTAAGTAGTGAAGGAAAATTCTATTTCAGTAACACAAAAACTGTATTTAAAGGAATGATTCTTTATCATGGGTATATTTACCAGAGCAGAGACTAAAAGTGCTATGCAGTTTTAGCTCTAAGCATCAAGTCATTCATTTTCAGTTTTTCTTCTAAAAACAAAAAGAAGAGCAGAGTCCAAAGGAAAACTCACACAGGTAACCTGAATGTGAAATTTCTGGATTATATGCACCTGTTTCTATTGCTGATCCTACTCTTTAACAACCATTCCTTAGTACACTGAACATTTGTCAAAAAAAACCAAATTCACATGTACAGCAAACAACACTAAAGTTCCTTTATGACAGATTAAGTGCTGTACTTCTTTCAAAACGTTAAAGCACTAATTATCTGAATTTTTCCTCCAAAATAAAAAACCAAAATCAGTCCAGGGTGCTCCAAAGATTGGACCTCAGGACTTCAGAATAGTATTTTAGATTACGATGAAAAAAAAAACAAAACAAAACAAAACAAATCAAACCAAAAAAAAAAAAAAAAAAAAAAACCACCAAAAAAATAACCACCACCACAAAAACCACAGATGCATTCATTTTTAACAGTCCCTTTCCAATTCATTTTTCTACAAGGACAGGCATTTGTTCTGTCAAAAAACAGTGAGAATTCAAACACACACCACCCACCCTCCCTGCAAGAAAACTGTAGAAAGGACAGGAAACTTCCCTTCGGAGCTTCAGATTAAAAACCAGCACCCAACAGCTACAGGGAGCATTTCTGTTTCCACCTTCCATAGCTCTGATCTCTCCTGCCATCCACCAGGCCAACCTACAAGAGTCCATTAATTCACTTTCAATTGAGGTTATTTCACTCGCCCCAGAAAAAAAATAAAACCACACAAGGTAAAATTAAAAGTCACAGACCATTCACTGTCAAAACCCATGCACTTAACAACCTCAGTTCATTATGAGGCCACCTAATTAGAAATGTTTCATGGAGACATCAATAGTTTTAGCCTGATCTCTGAGGATTTTTTTGTTGTTGTTGGTTTGTTAGTTGTTTTTCAATTTGGCTAGCTGTTTGAAAATATAATCAACAGGCTAAATAGAATTGCAGCTAAGATATATGCTTTAATTATAGGAACTTCAAACAAGTTGCCAACTTGGCTTATCTGACAAAAACCTTTTCCAAATTGATTTAGAATATTCTGCCATCACCTCATTAGTAGTACAGTTAAAATGCATTACTTGGGTCAAAGGAAGCACATGTATTCACAGACTTCCTCAAAAACCCAAAGAAAAAACCATTTCAGTTAATGTAATGACTATCTCAAGAGTTCTAGCAAATTGCCTGATACACAAAGGTGGTAAACAGCAAAATCCTGGCAAAAGAATAATCCTTGGGGAAAATGGTTTTCTTTGCTCTCACTCATTCTCTTTGTTTTTCCTAACAATAGGTAAGCTTCTAATCTTAGGTATTTTTCTAGGGAGAAAGAAACATTTTCCTTCCATATTTCATTCTTGCAGGTTATGAGTTTGAGGATTGCTTCATGATTCTGAATGTTTGCAGTTTTCAGTGTCTACATCAAAAGATATCAAGGGAACAAGACAATTACATTTGGGTACTCAAGAAACAAAGGCACAAAATCATCAGTTTTCATACTGTGTGCTAAGAATTACTCCAGTTGTTTGACTTACAGTTTGAAATTTTGATAAAAATTCTAAAGAAGTAAAAGTAGAAGCCTGTAACTGATACAGAGCAAAACAACAAAAAATCAGCAGGGTTTTAAAGTTATTTCAGACTTTGCAGTCAATCTCAGGAACGCTGATGCATCTGTGATTCAAACCTTGATATTTCCTATGAAATAATACACAGAAGTACAATTTTCTGGAGTGTAATTGCGTAAAGCATTTCTAAAAGAGTAATAGAAGAATTTCAGGTTATCTATCAAAGGAAATCTAGTGAAAAAAAAATGCATTTGGTTGAAAATGAGGAGAATCTGTCACATTAGGCACCACTGCCCTCTTCAGTCAGGCAGACATCAATTTCATACACTTGTTCAGAGAACTTTGCCTGATAAATCCCGACCAAAATACTAACAAGCATGAACTTTATTTTTCCTTCAGGCAGTATTTCTCTCCTAACAACAGGATATGATGCAGCATTTCATTAACCTAATGAAAAGATATTTTGCTGTAATGTTTGATTTGACGCATGGCTTAGACATATATGCCCTCTGAAGGCAGTGTGTATTTCTCTACATACTTAACATATAGATATATAAATATATGTATATATGGATTTGAGAAATATGGTGTTTTTTTGAGGAGAAAGCTGCATCACTAAGAAAACAAGTAACTCATGGTTTTCATTCTCTTAATATCTGACAGGACTACTAAGCAATCACATAACTTCAAAGCAGGACTTCAATAAACTTGCAACAACTGATTAATTAAATATAAAATACATGAGATGTCCTGTAGCCTGCTGAGGCAGTTTAAGTGCTACCTTTTTCTTTAGTCTTCATCACAGCTGCATCTGTGTTTAACAGATTTTAAAACTGTACCTCTCTAGCTCATTTATCTCCCTTTCTCCCCATCTTCATTCCAGTAATTATTCCATAGTCCCAACTCCTCTCTCACTGCTCTCCCTACTTTCTCTCCCACCACTTTTAGATGTAAAATATGGGTAGGACAAGGAAAAATAACAGAATATGATTGCAAGAGAGTCAACACAGCACCAACACAAGATGGTTAGAAGGAAAATGTCATTCTTTAATGGTTCAACTGAATACCCATTTGTGATTTCTATGGCAGAAGACAGTTAACAGCATGAGAAAGTAAAATACACCTAACATGTGGATCATTTTAAGCTGTAAAAGGACATTATGTGCATTTGTACTCCCCTGCACACAGCTATCTACACCTTCAAGCAAGACTTCTATCTATTTTGGGTACTTGTACAAACTTGTAATGGGCTTTTGCATTATACAAACAGCTCTGTAAAGACAAAAAAAAAAAAGAGCACCAAACCTACACTGAATTTTTTTAAAAAATAGAAGCAGTAACACCTACAAACTTTTGACTTTGCGGTCCATCATACTATACCAGTAGGAAAAAATACTCAATAAACACCTCCAGGAAAAGTTTTCAAACAACTTTACAACCCTGAAACCATACAAAAGCCCGAAGCTTCAACATTGCAATTCATTATTTGGAAAGACAGCACATGAGAAAAGCTTCTTTTGAGATTATTCCATCTCTAATATCATTTTAGAAACCAGCAATAAAGTCAGAATCTGAGAGAGAACAGTGAACTGTGCTCCTAATCACCAGGTTTTACCTGGATCAATAGAGTGGATCTAGTTGGAATTTCAAACACTGTGTCTGTTTTCCTTCTTCACTAAAACCAAGCACAGAGGAGATACTGCTCATGTTTGCTTAGGAATGCACAGGGCTGCATGAGAAACAATGAGAAACAATGAGAAAAAAACTGCAGGAAACAACTGAGAGGGCCAGACCAGTGGATAATCACCATCATCATCATCATCATCATCAAATTCATGATGGATAATAACTAATTCCTAAAGTCAGTCTTCCTAAAATCAGCTGGAAAAGGAAGAAAAGGAGCTATTAAAAGTTTTCACTGTTTGCAAATTTACCTTAGATGTCGGCATTTCAGAACTGATAAACAGAATTATAAAATCCTTGTGTTTTTAAATATTTTACTTTGGCTTCACACCAAATTTTCAATTGTGACCGTGGTCACAAGGGTTTTCAGGATGAGAAAGAGACGAGAATGTTGACTCTATGATTAGAAGGCTTGATTTATTATTTTATTACATATATATATTACATTATAACTATACTAAAAAAGAAATAGAAAGAAAAGGTTCTCAGAAGCTGGCTAAGCTAAGAATAGAATAGAAAAGAATGATAACAAAGGCAGCTGGCCCGGGCAGAGAGGCAGAATTCTTATAGATATATTAATTTTAAAATTTTGTTTTCTACATTTTGCTAAAAATTAGCTTTGTTAAACAAACATTTAACATACAATTGGTACACTCATAAATAACATTAACACAAAATTAGAGTTTGTAGGTTTTACTGATGCACAAAGAACGTTAGGTACAAGGAACGTTAGTTGAGACTTGGGATTTTTTTGTTTGGTTCACGTTTGTGTATTTGTTTTTTTTAGGTTTTGGGTTTGTTAACAGGTTTTGAGGTACGATATGGTTTGATGTTTTTGGTAGGGACTCAATTTTAGCACTTGTAGAGACGGAAGCATATTCTTTGCTTTACGTTCTTAATCAAAAAGGACTTTTAATTTGTTTAGATTTAGGGTTTCTAATTAGAATAGGAGGATTTTCTTTTAGTTTTGCTTGTGTGTTATTTGAAGAGTGTTTAAAGCGAGACCCAGCTCTGCCGTGAGTGGTCAGTAAATCCAAACATCCACAGGAGACCAATCACGGATGCACCTGTTGCATTCCACAGCAGCAGATAATCATTGTTTGCATTTTGTTGGTGAAACTTCTCAGCTTCAGCAGGAAAAATCCTAACAAAAGGATTTTAATGAAAAGATGTCTGCGACATTCAATGAGTGTCTAACTGATCCAAAGAGACGATTAGAGAATTTTCATACATAGAAACATGGAATCCCAGAACCACATGCCCCAACTTGCTCCTCACACCGATTTTGATGCAGCCCAGCACGTGACTGACAATTCTTATCCAGGCAATGTTTGAAATTAGCCAGAAAAAAAGAATTGAGTGCTCTTCTGAAAGCCTATTTTCATCCTTTATCTCAAAATATGCTTTTGGCCTATCTTCATCATTCAGTTTTACAGATTTCTATTATCATCTTATGTCTCACTCACTTTTGATCAATAATTCTTTTTCTAGCACTAAAATGGAAAGCAAGTTTCTTCCTGTATTACAAGTACACCCAAATACCAACATAGATACATATCTGTGACCAGGAATGACAACAGCTTTTCCTCATTGACAAGGGATAAAAATAGGTACACACACCCACTTTATGAAAAATTCCTCTTTTCCTAATATTTCTTTATATCTTCCCTTTTAATTATATTTTTCTTCCAAAATAAATATCGTAACAAAGAGTCCATAGTTTTTATTTATGTCATTCACTAAAAACATAATGAATATGGTGACACTCAAGTATCACCTGAGTGACAAGTGTCTCTGAGAATGGGTTTATGAAAAGCCAGAAGCAGTGTTGGACATTCCAGGTTTTTTTTAGCAGCTACCAAGTGACCAAACCAGTGACTTGGAAAGCACTGCACAGAGAAATAAAAAACATCTCCTGCACTAACAGGAGGCGTAGAAGGAGTCAGGAGGCAAGAGAAAGGTACTCATGGTGCACTGGGGAGAATTAATGTTGTTTTAAATGACATGACAGTCCTGCACTCCAACTTCTGACCCTGTCTGCTTTTCTGAAACCATGCAGAAGCAGCACAGGTTAACAGCAGCTCTTAACAAATGCTGCCTGCACAATTCTGACCTCATCACACACTTGGAAGAAAAATCTTTAACCCAAAAGATCAGTGTGACATTTCAAGCAGAAAATCCCTTCATAGTGATCACCCAAACTCTACAGGTACCTTTCAATTCACCTTTCTGTTTCTTGCTGGCAGCATCAGAAGCAGCACTGCAGTGATACAAAGAACTGACAATCCTTGCTTTCAGAGGAACAAAAGAGAAAAGAAAAACCAGACAAGCACTTACCTCTGTGTCCCTGAAAATACAAAATGTGAAGCCAGGGAAAGATTATAGTGAAGAAGAAAACATTTGTTCGGGAGGAAAACTATAGAAATGTGAAAACTTGTTAACAGCTGCATCAGAAAATTCTTCCTGGCACGCACACAGAACAAAGGCAGCATTTGGCGAATGGGTCAGCCCAGGTTTGTCTACAGGAAGAGAGAAAGGAAGCCAGTGTTTGATATCTGGCTTCTCAGAGGGTTCATTCATTCTGCTAACTAAGAAAAAAGTAACCAGGGAGGCAGAAAGTTGGCAGGATGGAGTTAGAGAGACGCCTATGGCTCTCTGATATTGCAGTCTGGCACTGCTGCCAACACAGTATCAAAGTAAATACAAACCACTTTTTTCTTTGCTTGTATCAATGCAAAATAGCATTGTTGGAGCTCAGCTCCACCTTGCTCCTGACCACGTTTTGCATAAATCTGCTGCAATATTCAGCTGAGTGCTCCAACTTCATGTCCAGCTACAAAACCCCAAAGTTCTGCCAGAGGCTGTTACTGACACAGACCCACTGGTACAACCATATATAAATACAAGTTTGCTTCTTCAATTTCCCCCAGCTCAGTTCCAGTTGTAAAGATGTGTCTTAGAACTAGGAGATGCTGCCACTGATGGGAAGGGATATTCTGAATTACAAAAGGATCTCAGCCATGCTCTTTTCAGAAAGGGAAACAGCAGGACACCAAAAGGGGCAGAGCAAGTTGAAGTCATGCCTGGTTGAAATGTCAGGCAGCACACAAATCATCTCATACTGCTGCTAAATTCAGCTTCCACTTACTTTACAAGCAAATCTCCCGGCACTGGAAGGTTTAAGTGTACATGCCTCCATGATCCATTGCTTCCACGAAATGGCTGCATATATTCGATCACAGACAAGCAGAGCACCTGTACATCACATACAGAGCTGAGTTAGAGCGTGAGCAGGGCACTTTCTCTGAGAATCCTGCACATCTGTCATCTCAGAAACCCACAAGCAGAAAAATGCAAAGCAACAGAGCTAGAGACTGCTGCTTTTAAAGTTGTGCTACAGCCAAAACAAGTAGTAAAGTCTATTTAGCATTTCTGACATCATCAGTAAGAACAGCAAGTGAATTAACTCACCAAAAGCAGACTGAATGTAGCTGGGCCACAGCCAGTGACTGGTGGAGTAGTTAGAATTCACCTACAAATCTGTGAGCATCTTAAGATTTTAAAAGAACAAAACCAGCCTTCATATGAACGTGCTTCGATTCATCAGTCCATTCCTCCAGTGCAGATGGGATCCCTACTTTTAAAAGTGTTGTCCCTGGTCCCTAAAAATGTATCCATACTTTTTTCAGTCTTCATCTTAGAGTCAGAACAAGAAAACAAAAACAGGGAAGGATGTGCATGTGCTGTAGCTGGAAGGTGCATTGTTGGAATCTTGGACACTGAGAATTTTAAACTTTCTGTGCTGAAAGCCACAGACCCACAAGAAAACACTACATTTGATCTGAGGCTGTGGAGAGGGTTTCCAAAATTAATTAACAGCACTGGGATTACAGGCGTGTAGTTGGTTAGAGGTGTGTAATATCACAGGGTGGAAAACTTAGGAGTTTAGGGTTTTAGAATATAGTAATAAATATGAAGCAAGATGGAGGTTTTAGGGTGGAGACAGGTTGTACTTCTTCTTCCTCCTTCTCCATGGGTTTGGGTGGCATTTTGTAATTGGGGGCAGAAAAGTCTGCGTTGCAGCTCTGTGGGATCAGTTATTGGGTTAAAAGGGAAAATAATCCAGGTGTCAGTTCTTAATTGGATAGTTTAGTCTTAAAAGACCTTGGAACAAGAGATTGTTGGCCATTTTGTGCCTTGCTCATGAAAGACTGCAGAACTCACTGCTGTGAGACTGTCACACTGATAAGAAATAACAAACAACTGAGTCTGAGCACAAACTATCCTCTCAAATCCCTTCAATCCCAACCTCAAGAGAGGTAGAGAAAACAAGCAGAGAACCCACGGCGCACCTACAGCTCGGTACAGCCATTTCCAAGGCATCTTTAAACCACTTCCCTTCGGTACACCTGGCAGGGAAGGGCTGACACAAAGAAGTGCAGATGGACAAATTGTCTGAGTGCTTGCAGATTCCAGGTGAATGTGGGCAGGTAGAGAGGGGACGGGGGCAAGGCTGCTGCTGGCACCCAGCTCCACAAACTGCGCTCAAAGAGGCGAATGAATTTTGTGTTACCTTTATTGGACACCGAGTGCAAGGCAAGGGCTGAGCTCACAGTGCATTAATATGGACGTGGTAGCTCTGTGTTGCAGGAGGTTTGTTATTACAGGTAAAAACAAGGTAAAAATTGATCATTTGGAAATAAAATTCTATCAGACTTCCATAAATCAACCTGTTCAAACTGGAAAATAATATGGATCTGCCTTAAATGTGAATGGAAAAACGGTTCCCAACCCATTATTTTCTTAAAAAAGAAATTTCATTTTATTTTAAAAGGAATTAAAACTCCTTTTTGTCTTAAAAAAGAAGTTATACATTTTATTCCAAAGTTATCTTATACTCTTATCAAAGTAACTGGTATGACTGAAAACCATTTACATTATAGAGAAAAATATGAGAAAAACATGGACCTTGAAATACTAATAGGTCTGATACTGTGATGTTTTGAAAGAAATCTGTTGCCTAAATATAATCTATCATCATATCTCTGGGAGCCTGGAAACTCCATATGGTAACTGACATATGTCACTGGGAAAATAAATAAATCAGGATGTTTCCTTTTGCTCCACTGAAACATGATTTATGCTGTTGTTTACAATCAATAAGGCTAAAAACCAAAAATATGAAGGTGTTTTAAGATCCAGAGCTGAATAGCATTGCCCTATTTCAGTTTGTCACTATGCAGAAGTAAAAAAGCTGTCTTCTAATGAAAGGATGGGTTATTAGCTCAAGCACTACACCTGGCTAATAAACATTATTCTCAGACCAAATTAGTGTCTTCAGAGCTCTCCTTGGTCCCATGGAGACACAAACACTTGGCTGAGGCTCACTCATGAACAGATAAAATGCCCCACTACGTAACTGAGGATGGAGGAAAATCTGATTTTAAGATCTCAGGTAACCAATGGGTACTTTCCAGCAAGCTAGTTGTGTTTACCATGTTTATATTTGTTTCTTCCACTTGCTTTTCTCTCAAGCAAATACTGCACACTGCAAAAATGACAAGCTCTTTTACAGCATCCTTAAAAGGATTGTGAGTTTTAAAGCCAGTCAGGAGGGACAAAGAAATGAGTCAGTGCTCCATAAGTCACAGAACTGAGGAAGGCAAACGGAACAAGTCTGAGAGGCCACCTAAGGCACCACCTTCCAAGAGCAGGGAAAATGACATGAATTTTCATACAAAACTTGCTTAATGCGTTCTTAAAATCTCTTGCAGTCGTTAAAACAGAGGGCCTGCAATTAGGAGGCACCCTAAATGATCTCTCTTTTAGAGATCTTGGTAATTCCCAAGCAGTACAGCACAAAAGGTTACAAGAGACTTTAAAAAAAATTTTAAAAAAGGTAAAAAAAAGACTGCAATGCAATGAAACCAACACAACTTTAATTCTCTTGCGCTTTTATTTTTCCTTTAAATAATTCACAAATTTTGTTTTTCTTTTAATTTTTTTGGGACACCCTGAGTCAGAATATCTACTCAAACTACAGCAACCACTGATGTCAAGAACTGAGAAGTATCCAGGTGATTTATGTTTAATGATCAATTGTGTGTTTCAGGAATCTGAATCTCCATTGTGAATGAAAATGTTAGATCCTTGCTTAAATGCTCCAAACCAAACTCTCTGTATCTTTACAGAGCTCCACATCAGTTTAGCTCTGGTCCTTGTCCACAGTGGAAATCTTCCAGCTTTTAACACTCAGACTCTTTAGCAATAACAGCTGCCACCCCTGCAAGCCAGAGAATTGTCCTGTTTGCCTTCCTTCCTCCAGTGCAGCCCAAGATCATCCTCAACAGCGTGGCAGCACGGAATAGAGTCCATCCCAGCCTCCAAGCCCAAGCAAATTCTCCAGAAAGGAAGGAGAACGACAGCAAACGCCTTTGGAGAAATTAACCTGCACAGGCTAAAAGGGGCTCTGTGCACATGAGTGAAGAAGAAAGAAACTAGATTTTTTATTTTATTATTATTACTATTATTATTATTATTACTATTATTATTGTGGTCATGTTTATGTTTAGGACAACTTAACTGTCATTTTTTAGGCCAACAGAGAACATCTTTCTGAAAAGAAACTAAAGCTGGGGCTGGGGTGGGAAATCTCTCCAGATAATTGCAATTGTCCCATTTGTGATATTCCCCCTCTCTGAGAATCACTGCAGTTAACTGGGACAGGCTGCAGTGATTCCATGCATGACGTACACTGATGCCAAGGAAGCACTCTCTGCAAAGCAACATTCACTTATTTCCCAGCAAACTCATTTAAGCCCCATAAACTCTGCATCCACTTCTCCCCTTTGCAGGGGGGAAAGAATGAAATATTGAAACTGGTTGTCAAACCCATTGCTTTTCCTTCCTCCCTCCTTTTCTCCCAGTGCAGGTGAAAAAAGAGCATCATTCCCAGCCGTGTCTCACTCACCAAAGCGTTAAATAAAGTCATAAAGTCAACCTTCTCATATCAGGAAACAAAATATAATGGAGATGTCATGCATCTAGCTAATCTTACCTACACGATGCTGCCCAAGCAGATACCACTACTCACACATGAGGGGAACACATTTCCAAAGTATTGCCTGAGTTGTTTAGTACCATTATCACTTCCTCAGGCATCCAGGTAAGTGAACAGGCACTCTTGGAAATCACACCTCTGAAAGGATCAGAAATTAAACTGATGAACAGTCCTACTGGCTGCCTGTCCCACTGACAGGGGATCAAGGATTCCGCCTCAAATCTTCATCCTCTGTAACACGAAAAATATATTTTTAATTTTAGTTTACTATTCTTAATTCCTTTGGCGATTAACAGTATGGTAACAAATTATGCTTGCCAACAAGACATTACCAATTGAAATTAAGGAAATTAGTCTGCAATTAATATTTTAAATCCAAGGAATCACTTTTAGAATGAGGTCCTACAGGTATCTCAGAAAAGTAATGTTTGAGGTGAGATCTTGCCAGTATTGGCCAAATTCCCATCACTCCTCATCACAAAAGGGTCCAGGACTTGCAGTTTATTCCAGTCAGTTTGTCTCCAACATCTGCTGATAGAATTACTTCACCCCAAAAAAAAAAAAAAAAGGCAGTAATTAACAGATATGTCTACACTTGCAATCAATTTTCACCTCTTAATCTGTCAGAATTCCCTTGGTGTCAGTAAAATCTTTTGAAGGTTCAGACTCCTAAACTAAGAGATCACCAGAAATTTGCCCTGCATATGTTGGATGAGTTACCAGTTAAATCCTCAGATTTCTGGGAGCATTTTGCAGACAACCTAATAGGATTTCTTTCCTCACTTGAAAATTAAAAAAAAAAAAAAAAAAACAAAACAAAAAAAACAAAACCAAACAAAACAAAAAACTACACAAAAACCTCAAAAATAATCCAGCAAAACAAACAAAACCTTTGCTACATTTTTGAAGCCTCCACGAGCCCATTCACACTGCAGACTATACAAATCTCACTGCCAATCTTTACTTTTGCAAATAAATTAGTGAAATTCGTAATGACTTTGCAGATCCTCTATGCCTTTACTCCAGTTTATGCACAAGCATGGTTTTAATACGTTTATAGCAATGGAAAATTTCATACTTAATGCCAAGGGTAAGAATGTCAATAGCACACACTCTTGAGAAAGAAAACATCCATAAGGATATGGCAAAACATGTGAATGCTTCTTCATGCCAGTAATTTCTGTCACATCCTTAAAAACAGATTATTTGTGTCATGGGGCAATTACATTTATGTACTAACAGTTTTGATGTCTTCCCTCCAGCTGAAGTAATCTGGCTTTTTTTCTATTTTCTCATCTTTCTTGCCTTCTTCAAGAAAAGCTTCCTCCTTTTCATGCTGCGCCGGATCTCATTTTCTAGTCTTTTGTTTATTTCTCAATTCATTCAAACTTCATTTCTAGAAGCAAAAGCCAGTCAAATGTATATTATCAATATCATGCTACGACAGTAAAGCTGGTCTACAAAACATAAAGACTTAAACATACCCCTGATGCTGAAAATATTTAAATCATAAATAACAGCTTTAAAAATGTGTAAAGCCAAAAAAAGAGCATCATTTCAATAAATTAGCAAAAAAGGAGCCATTACGGTTATAAAATTGCAGAGGCTAATTTGTTTAACACAAATAAGCCAAACCAGCTGGAGATGTTATTTACAAGATCCTCAAGTGTCCAACATTTTTCTTTGACATCTAGTTTCACAGAATATAAATGTTCAATTGAAGAAAGGTAAAAAGAACAGCAATTATTATTTGTTATCTTTTTTCTCTGTCCTTGCTGTTAATTGAATTTCCTATGGCTAAGGCTTAGGCTGGAAATAGCAATTCAGTCACTCTCAAATTGTATTGAGAACTGTGATATGTAAATGCAAAATAAACAGAAAAAAATAAAAATAAGGATTTGGGCATGTTAGGATTGTTGAGTGATAGTATCTTCTCCATTGCCTTAAATATTAATTCCCTCTCCATTATAAGAGTATAACTTTTATTGCCTCTCACACTCAGCCATTTCTTTACCTCTCCCTCCTTCCTGAAAACAAAGCTGAGATACAAAAAAAATTAAAAAAGGTTAAAATGACCAGGAAATTTCTCCAACATTTACCAATTTTGTACCTGGTTTTGGGGAATAATCAGCACAAGGAATATTTTTCTCCCAACAAATCTGTTCCTGTACTTGCCTCATTTAGGCAATCTGATCTGTTTCCTAGTCTTATAGAAACTCATATATTTTTTTACCCTTGATTAATTCCCTCCCAAAAAAAACAACTAACAGTGACAGTGCCTGTTAATTTGAGGTCAAAAATATTACAATAGTAACCCCACGGTATTCTGCTCTGAAATGAATCTAGAGAAATGCAGGCATGCAACAAAAAAATCTCTAAGGGATCTAAATAACACAAATTCATAATTTTTTATTAGTGCTAAGGAATACTTTTACAATTTGTTAAGTTGATATAATTTCTTTCCTGTCATGGGGCACCACTAAAATGAGTGTGGCTTTCTCTTCTTTGCACCCTCCTTCAGGTATTTCTATTTTCATGAGTTCTCTCTGGACCTTCTCCTCTGCAGGCTAAGCCATACCAGCTCTCTCAGCCTCTTCCCAAAAAAGAAATGCGCCAGTCCCATCATCATCATCATCATCATCATCATCATCATCATCATCATCATCATCATCATCATGACAATCATATCCTTTTGTGGGACGTGCATCCAGCATGTCCTCCCTTTCTCTCATGTGCTGAGGGTATGTAAACAAATATTGTCCCACATAATTTCAAACTGATTTTAAAAACATGTTTTCTTTCCTCACCCTAAGATCCATTATTTTGAACGTGTTTTCAGAAATGCTTACAACCAACGAAAAGCTTATCAGATTTACTTCAAAACTAAAAATATTTCAATAATCAATAAAGAAAATATTTGGATTCTATTATTCTGCATGACTAAGCTGTTGGTCTCACCACAAAATTTGGCAAATGCATGGGTCAGTCAAGCTGAAGACACTCAAGTTTAGACCAGAAGCAGTCATGAACATGACTTACAACCAGAGCACCACTCAGCTGTCTCTCTACCACTTGAAAATTTAGCAGCAAGATTCTCTCTTTCATCTGGCAACTGGAAAGTGCTTTGGGGACGCTTGTTCAGTATCATTTGCAAACAACTGCAAGAAAAGGTGTACACACAGCAGTAGTGTGTATATATATATATACACACAGATATCAAAATGAGAAGGAAAGCAACAGTCTAATTAAACTGCAAAAAAGCCACTTCAAAATCCCAGTGTAGCACTTTATGCATAAATTTAGGAATTCCTTGTGATTGTGGCAGTACCTGCTCATGAAGAAACATTCAAAACAGCTTACATTCAAGATTTTTTATAAGTAGAACAGGTAATGAATACAAATGGAAATAGTCTCCAAGCTTCAATTTTTCTTAGAAAAAACAACCTCTATTTTCAAGCCAAATGAAGGAGTACCCAATGGCTTCCATGTTATTTTCAATTACATATAAGTGGACATGTACTATTAGCGGCTGTGAAAGCAGTATTCTGAAAAATATTATCAAGTTCAGAAATACAGAGGAATGTTTTAAGATAATTTAATAAAATTACAGGACGGTTTGGGTGGGAAGGGACCCTAAAGCCCATCCAGTGCCACCATGGCAGGGACCCCTCCCACTGTCCCGGTGTCCAGCCTGGCCTCGGGCAGTGCCGGGGATGCAGGGGCAGCCCCAGCTGCTCTGGGCACCCTGTGCCAGGGCCTGCCCACCCTGCCAGGGCACAATTCCTCATTGCCAAGATCCCGGCCGGCCCTGCCCTCCGGCACCGGGAGCCATTCCCCGGCCGCCGTCCCCGCGGCCCTCGGCAATTGTCCGTGTCCGTCTTTGCCGCGGCCCCTCCGGGCCCCGCGAGGCCGCCCCGAGCTCGGGCCGAAGCTTCTGGTGCCCGGGTGAGCGATGGCAGCCGTGGCGGCCTTTGCTGCCGGCAGAGCTGCTCCATCCCCGTGCCCGTGCCGGAGCCTCCTCTGGCCCGGCTGCGGCAGCTGCGGCTCCTTGCTGGGCCGGCCCGGGGCTGGGGCAGCTCTGCAGGTGGGCTCTGCCTGAGGGGCAGAGGGGCAGAATGGCCCCGGCCCTGCTGCCCCCGCTGGGCTGGGCCGGCCACGGGGCTCGGGGCTCTGGGCTCGGGGCTCTGGGCTCTGGGCCCGGCTCTGGGCTCGGGGCTCTGGGCTCTGGGCTCTGGGCTCTGGGCTCTGGGCTCGGGGCTCTGGGCTCGGGGCTCTGGGCTCTGGGCCCGGCTCTGGGCTCTGGGCTCTGGGCTCGGGGCTCTGGGCTCTGGGCCCGGCTCTGGGCTCTGGGCCGGGCTCGGGGCTCTGGGCTCTGGGCTCTGGGCTCTGGGCTCTGGGCTCTGGGCTCTGGGCCCGGCTCTGGGCTCTGGGCTCTGGGCTCTGGGCTCTGGGCTCTGGGCTCTGGGCTCTGGGCCCGGCTCTGGGCTCGGGGCTCGGGGCTCGGGGCTCTGGGCTCTGGGCCCGGCATGGGGCTCTGGGCTCTGAGCTCTGGGCTCGGGGCTTTGAGCTCTGGGCTCGGGGCTCTGGGCTCGGGGCTCTGGGCTCGGGGCTCTGGGCTCTGGGCTCGGGGCTCTGGGCTCTGGGCTCGGGGCTCTGGGCCCAGCCCAGCCCAGGCTCTGGGGTCCCAGCTCCGCCCCACAGCATCCATGTCACAGACATCTTTTGTGAAAAATCCTTTCTTTAGGATTTTTTCCCCCTTCTGAGAAGCTGTGGCCTCAGCAATAAAATGTAAACAATGATTATCTGCTGCTGTGGAATGCAACAGGTGCATCTGTGATTGGTCTGCTGTGGGTGTTTGGATTTACTGACCACTCATGGCAGAGCTGGGTCTCGCTCTCTGCTGAGCCGCAGACCTTTGTTATTCATTCCTTTTCTATTCTTAGCTTAGCTAGCTTCTGAGAACTTTCTCTTCTATTTCTTTTAGTATAGTTACAATGTAATATATATCATAAAATAATAAATCAAGCCTTCTGAACATGAAGTCAACATTCTCATCTCTCTCTCACCCTGAAGACCCTTGTGACCACTGCCACACATCCCCAGGGCTGCTATCCCTTCTCTACCCAGCCTGGATTCATGCTTGAGATTGTTGAACATTTTGTGGATTTACCAGTTGCTATTTCTATATATTTATCAGTATATTCCTATTAAAAAGATGTAATTTTAACAAAAACATGCAATTTATTTTCTGACATGGCGTGAAATTGGTGCTGTGCAGCTTAAAACATGTTTCTTGAACACTTGAAGAAAAAAATGGCTAAAGTATGCAACTAAACTATTCCCATGGCCATAGTCAGGGGCTGATATAAATTTTATCACTTTTATCCTTACATTTGCACAAGTACAGCTACTTATCACACACTGCATCATTGTATGTGTGTATGGCTTAATCCACACTGTCACTTTTCATCTGTTTCCTATTTTTTAATTGTGGGAACTAGGCTACTATATTTTGTATTTTTAATTCTCTATCTGAACTTAAAATGATTAAAGAACATTTTGGATGTGGAAAACCACAAACCTAATTTCAGCAAAGACTATGACACTAGCAGAGAATTCGACTTATATAGATTTATACTGAGAGTAGCTTAGAGAGCTCTTCTGTGTCTTCCAAAGACACAAATTTATTTAAGCGTAAGCTTCCATCTCATGAAGCACTATTAAGAGTTTTTCCCTGTTGATCTTCAAAATATTTCTGTAGAGCACCACTTTGTATGCTGAAATTTGTGTGGTAGTACAGAATGTCAGAGGATTGATACCATATTAAAAAGCATAGATTTCCAATTTAAGAAAAATATTATGAATTAGAGTCTTACTTACCCACTACCATACGATGTGAAAAGACATGTTTGGGTGTACACATAAACTCAACAGGAGAATAAGCATCAGAGGGAGGGAAGTGCACACACAAATTCTCTTACTTAAATCCTCTAAAGGAACTTCCAGACAAATGTTGGTGCTCAGTAATCAGCAGATTTTTCTCTCATTGATTTCACTGCCATCTAGTTTTCAATCCTGAACTGAGACACCATGAACTCCTTCTCATGTGCTATCCCTCTGCCTCTCCTTTAAAAGAAAAAGTCCCTACATATATGATACTGCTGGAATACCTGCAGATTAAATAGCCTATGGAATGTATGGAGAAAAGCAATACAAACTGAATTAAATTTCTTAATACGTTTTTTACAAAAAACTTTTAGTTTCTTAAGAGAATAATCTTCCTGGTTTTCCAAACAAAACTTATGAAAGAGGTTTCTTGGGTTCCAGGGTAAATTGGCTACTTGGATGTGCACACAGCAAACTCCCAACACCCTCAGGAAGAAGAGAATGACAGTAGCTAGTTTCTTTCATACTGATCTGTATTCAGAAACAAAGAGAGGGAAACAATACACAATGATTTATTTTTATGAATGCCAGGAGTGACAGTGCACTTTAATTTTTTTTAATCCATCCCAAATTATATCTGAGCCAAATATTTCATTTTAAGAGTCCTGTTAAATGTTTTCAAAGGCCTTCTTCTATGTGTTCATGAAATAACTCGCTAGTTTTTAGCTTTCAGGAATGGTAATTGCTGCAAATCTTTCAAATTAGCATGAGTAGTACCAGCAAGACATCCTGTTAAAATTCATCTACATTGTTGCTAGAATATTTATTAGGTACTAAAATATTTAAAGAAAACCTACAACTACTACAATTCAAATTTCATTTCAATTTTTTCCACATGCTAAAAGGCATTACTGTGTAAAGGCCAACCTCACAAACTGCATTCTTCCTCCTTTATGAGAAACTGACTTGAGAAAACAGCTCCATGTCCTGACCTCTTCTGTTGGTCCTACAAATCAATACATAGCCTTGGAACAGAATTTGGCTTGATACAAAAAAAAATTATTAACATAATACATATTATTTTGTGGCTCTATTCCTATTTGCAGTTGGTATAGCAGCAAAACCTACTGAAAACAGAGCAGACTGAAGATAACACATGTAACAACTTCTCTTGTCTAGAATGAGTAGCAATTCAAACTCACAATGAAATGAATGCCTCACATCTTTTCAGGGGTAAGAGAATAAAATATAAGCATTTTGCAGACAAAATAATCACACTGCCCATCTTTTGTTGAAAGGCAAAAACACATATTTTTAAGAGAAAATATGCCATTGTATAAGATGTTCCTCTTTAAATTATTTGCACAGTTCTTATAGATTTGGTGTTTGATTAAAATACCACAAGCCACAAAACTAACAGATAAACAAAAACCACCAGTACAACAAAACTCCAAACAAACAGAAACTAAACTGAGAGTCCTGATGTTGCTATACTTGTATTGCTACTTCTCAGGGAAGAGCAGCTCTCAAAATGCTCTGCCATAAGCTACCAGGGGATGGTCCACAGAATCTTGGTACTTGCCCTCAAGGTCCTGGTGGAAGTCTGTTCTGTTCTGGTTGTCACGGCTGTGAAGCAGAGGCATTTTTACAGGCCTTAAAAATAAGTAATCTTGAAGGAAAACATAACTCAGCCAAACTAAAGGAGATCCTGTCATGTAACATCTTTCATTTCTTCCCTGTAAAGGTAAGAAGAGGCCAGAGGGGAAGAAGTCGCTGATTATGAGATTCTCTGGTCTCTGAAACATTGAATGCACGATTCCATTGCAAACAATATAAAGCACCAGTGGGAAAGTGTGGGGGAGATGTTTAAAACAGTTTCCCAGGGAACTTCCCTAGCTTCAGTTTCAGCAAAGGAAAACCTTCATACAAAGAAAGGTTCTGACAGGAAATATCCAAGTTGCTTTCCTAGCTGCTTATGTTTTTATAGCTGTACTCAAACACAGTGTGTATATATACAGTATCCATACATGTTTATATACACACCTAATTTATCATTCCCTCACACATGAATATAAGATGTTCCTTCTGCTTTCTCATGCTTCCTGGTCTATCTTTTGGATTTTTCCATAACACTCCCGTGCCCCTAACCACTCCAGGGAGATGTGGACAGCTATTAGCACCATACTGAGGCTGAAGCCAAGTGAGACAGGCTCCACACCAGGATCAGAAGCAGGAAACCAACCCACTCCTTTTGCCATGGAGTAAGGGGGAAATGCATTCTGCAGCAGGGACACAGATTCCTGACCTACACAAAAAACTCCAGGCTTGGAGCAAACACACTGAAAGAGCAGTAAAAAACTTAAAACTGCAGTTACAGCCAAGCAGTGACCAGCTTACATACACACTGCAAGCTTAGGGGGAAAAAAAATTGACGCCTTATTCCTCACTGCACCAGGTTTATTCCAATATATCAGTCAGTAAATAAAGGATATAATTTGCAGGGCTCAAATTAAAGTAGTGTCAGACATCACCCTGAAACTAACAAGGAGAATTTATAAAATCTAACTCTGGTAGCAAACTGATTGATAGTCAGATTTCAGAACAATCCTGGTCCCAATGAAATCAATGCAAAATTGTTATTTTGAAGGTTTTTAGTACTTGTAAATTTTAGATTAGTTCTGTCAGCTCTAACTCTTTATA
This sequence comes from Melospiza melodia melodia, assembly GCF_035770615.1. Lineage (NCBI taxonomy): Eukaryota > Metazoa > Chordata > Aves > Passeriformes > Passerellidae > Melospiza > Melospiza melodia. The sequence continues at coordinate 81,564,086 of NC_086226.1, forward strand.
CAATATTGCATAAAAACTCTACTTTCCTCAGCATTCATCACATTTTCCTGTAGCACAATGTTCTGAGACAAGAAGATTTATAAAAACAAAATATTCCACGTTAATAAAAAGTGTTTTTTATTTGTTACTCATGTCTTTATTCATTTTGTGTGCTTCTGTAGTGACAGCTCAGGTCATGCACAGCAGAACTTGTGGTAAGCACAAGTCTCGTGTCAATATTATCTCAAGAACTCCCTGTCCCTTAGGAAGTCCTGAAGGGACTTAGACAGAATAACCAGGACACAGATTTGCTGTCAGATTATCATGACCATCAAAAACACTCCCTATAAGCCCCTGGACCATAACAAATACAACCTGTAAGATCTCTCTTTGCATGCACTCAGATAAAGGATTGACTTTTCCTCCTTCTCTAGAAGCAGATTCAATGACTAGAAACAAGAAAAATTCATTTTCTTCTGATAACCTATCATTTTAGTTTCCTCAGTCAAATTAAGGAGGTTATGAATTGTCTGTATGCAAACAGAAATAGCTAATAACCCTTACACACTGCTTAAGTGAAACTGCCATGGAATTTTAAAATTTATTTTTTTACAATTTCTCTAGAAAAGAGAATCACTAAAATACACTGGGTGAGAGCAGATTTTACTTAGAGGAATGACTAATACATATTAGGAAAGACACTAAACAGCAGCATAACCCTCCTTGCACCTGCATTTTCTGCAGAATTCCTGTGGACAAGTGCTGGATAATTTCAGTGACACCGATTTTGACAAGAGTTTCTTCCAAAGACCACACAGCCACAGGCACAAGACCAAGAAAAACAGTAGGATCATTCTTCTTGTTGATCAAAGAGAATAAATGAGTATAGACAGGACCTCGTGCTGACCCCTTCAAATCTAAATCATAGATTTCATTCAGATTTGGACTTTGTCTCCACAACTCATCTTTCTTTTTTTGCCATAAATTCAACCATAACTTGGAAAATGCCCCATATTTTAACTTTATGTGGAATGAACATGATTCTCAACAAAAGCCTCCTAAGGCTAAAGCCACTGTGGGACTCGTGAGCAAATGATTTAACATCTCCTTTAAAGTACAAGGCTATGTAACCTTCTTTGGTAATCATCCGATTTGAAGCCAGGCCTAGATCTCAAAGAACAGTTGTGTAATCTTGGCTACAACTTCTGGAAAAAAATGCTAAATTGTCATAAAATGCTTTAGCAAAGTCCATAAAATAAATTAGGGAGGCAGATTTGCAGAGAATGTTAGGGTTGCTAAGAACAGTTAACAGAGATTTCAAGAAAACAAGGACTTGCACAAAATATTCTATCAAAAAAAAAAAAAATAAATTAAGGACTAAAACTATCTTAAGTATACATTGTCATCATCCTATGTAGGATGTGGACATGTATGATATATGATGTATCACATAATTAACACTAGTATGCCTCTGCACAACTCATCCAGGACAACAATTTGCTGCTTGAATGTTTTACTGAAAGAGGAGAATGACAGCTGTGAAAACATATGTATCCCCTCAACAAATATAATAGTCTCAGTAGGAGGCAAAAGAATAAACATCACACAAGGCACAGTAAATACAAACTGAAAGTGTTTATTATATTGTCACTTCTAATTCCAAGAGATTTAACAGATATCCTGATAAAATTCACATGCCCTTTGGAAATTGTGATGACAGAATGATGTGTTACTGCTTTCCTTTTATCAAAACACCAAATCAGATGCATCAGATGAAAACATGGGCTCACTTGTAAAGCCAATCCCAGTTTGGGATGCACTTCAGCACATATTGGAGCACAATCCAGTATCATGCACTTGAACCCCAAAGAGCCTTGCTGAATATAGTAGCACAGAACAAAGCTGATGCTGTTATCTCATGGATATGTTATCAAATTCCCTATACCTTTTTTCACTCATCATCAACCTTTCCCCTATTTGTTTTCAGCCCCAGTCCTTTGCTTCCTCTCAACTTTCTGTCCAAATCACTGTTTGTGGTATTTTCTGGGTCCCCAGGACGAAGGAGGAATTGAGAATCTGACTCCATGTTCTTAGAAGGCTATTATATTACATTACATTATATTATATTATAGGAATACTATACTAAAGCTATACTATAGAATAGAGAAAGGACACAGACAGAAGGCTACAAAGAATGATAATGAAAACTTGTGACTCCTTCCAGAGTCCCAACACAGCTGTTGGTGATTGGTCATTAAGTCAAAACAATTTACATGAAACCAATCAAACATGCACCCGTTGGATAAACAATCTCCAATCACACTCCAAAGCAGCCAAACACAGGAGAAGCAAATGAGATAATATTCTTTTCATTTCTCTCTGAGGCTTCTCAGCTTCCCAGGAGAAGAAATCCTGGTGAAGGGATTTTTCCAAAAATATGACAGCGACAACTGTTCATGCATCAAATACTCAAGAGACAGAATTGCAGTTTAAGGCAATCCTGTAAAACATCCACAGATTAAAAGGCCTCAAGGGATCTGCCAAAAAAGCCTAGAAAGAGACTTCAGATTTGAGGAAAAAAGAATAAGTATCAGAACAACTTTTGGCTCTTGTGATATAACTTGAAAGTATTTTCCAAGAAAGAAATAAGTTTTGGAAAGAAATCCCAGAAATACAGAGCAGAGACAAGAACTGGGACGAAGTTGTGGCACGTACCCTCAGTCTCAAGAGACAAGAAACTTCAGTGCTCTCATCCTACATGTGTAATTCTCACACTTTAGGCATAATCTAGGAGAAAGTGTGATTGGTGACAAAAATTTTGTATGAGAAGTTAAGTTGATGTGTGACATTATGCATGTCAGTAAAAGCTGTGAGGGAAGTCAGTTTCTTAGAGAAACTTTGCGTATCTGCCCATATTCCTACAGCCTGTCCCTGAATTCTCACTCACAGAATTGAAGCCTCAAGAACAAATCCACCCATGCTGCCTATTTATCTGAAAAAGTGTTTCAAAAGAAGCTCTACGCGCAGTTTCAAGCAAGACTCAGCAACAGGTACCCAGCCATGTGCTTGTTCTTCCAAAACAAAAGCACCATCCCCTGCAGAAATTCATGTCCCAGCTGTCCCAGCCCTGCTCCCTGCTCTGAGGAACCATAAGGAAACACGTTTGCCTGGATTTCACTGTGCTGTGTGCTACCAGAACAGTAGGAAACAATAAGTACAATGGGCCATCAATCTGTTCGATTTTGGGTAATTTTAAATAAGAATTAGCCATTCATAATTTCTAATTAAGACAAGCAATAAATAACCCTTGATTCAACCTGAGTAGGTTTAGGCAAATGACATTTTTCTGTTTCACATTTCCATTACTTCAGCCTGGTTATTTTCAAAGACAAGAACCACTTGCTCTACAATAACGTGACACTCTTGAGCTGAATTAAACATGCTGTATTCTTGCAAAGTTAGCTATTTTTACACTTGAACAGTCAAAGCAAAAATTGGCAGTATCATACAGCTCTAGTCAGGAGTCAAGTTTCCAACTGTGAAATGAAATTCCGTGAAGCAATTGAGTATGTGCAGTAGGAAAAAAAATCCTCTGCTATCCGCATGTCTAGTTGATAATGATTTCCTTTTATAAAATGTATTGAATTGCCATTTATAAAATGAACTATTTTAAAGGAGAGAGCTGAGTACCAGTGACAAGCTGCTGAAGTTATCAAATTCTTCAGGGAAGGTTTTGCACTCATCTCTTCAAGACATAGAACAAGACAAAGACGAGACATGAAAAAAAAGATAACCTTTTGAGCAAAAGAAATTGTTCAAGGTATTTGATAAATACATCAAACATCTGATAAAGTTTGGAGCCACAGAGGATTAAAAATGACAGTAAGTCCACCTAATATGAGTGTGTTTCTCCAGACATTTAAGAGGATTTTTTTAATCTCAGGAACAAATATTAAGCTGATAAAAAATATTTTTTAAAATGTTCAAGTAAAGACATGAATAAGGATTTTGGAGTTGGGTGACTTGAGAGGAGCCAAAAGGAGTGCACGGAGAGTCAAGTTCATGATTTCCAAGGTTAGGAGGGCAAATGTAAATTTTCCTAACACAGGCTGGTTATGTCAGGACCTTATCCTGCAGCCCTCCACTACCAAAACGTTGTCCCATAAACCTGACACAGCAGGAAATTCTCCTATGGTGCCTCAGAGTGGACCAAACAAACAGTATCGGTTTGTAAAAATCCAGTTTTAGGTGGAGAAGGAGAGCACACACACAGAACATTCCAGGAGCCTACACACTATCAAAACCCAGCTTATGTTCCACTAAATGTTTGGATAGGTCACAGAAGCAGATCCACTGCCAAACGATGTGGAAAAAAATTGAGATTATTATTTGGAAAAATAGTGGCTACTCAGCATTTGCAGTTGGCAGCTTGGCACAAACTTTGTTTTGGATACTTAGTAGCCTACGGTAAGGCAGTAGCTGCAAACATTTTGAAAATGCCACTCTATAAAATAAATCTTGTAATCCCATTACGAGAAGTTTGTCAGTAAAATATTTCCTCCTACTCATTTGACTGGTAAAACTTGACCCTAGATTTTCTAGCAGAGTGACCTTGTTGTTGTTTATAATGAAGATGATGTGAGTCCTCATCACTGTCACTTCATTTTAAGTTCATATTTAAAGTGAATGAGTCAGTACAGCCTGAATTACATAGAAAATACATAACAAAGTCCAAGACTAAATATTCACTGCACTTTCAGCATGCCTGAATGCTGACCAAGCAGCCAGTTCTGACACATGAAGTGTCTGTGCTGGGGCAGACGTTGGCTCTTTGTTGACCTCACAAACAAGGAGATAATGTTGATGCACAATGAATATAAACCAGAGGCACCAGCAGACTTCACATCCAACATTTCAAACAGTTAATATTTCATTATAACGATCACCGATAGGTGACACACTATATTTCACCAGCATATTACAAAAACATTCTGAAAAACTAAGTCTGGAGAAGGAATCAGCGAACAGGTCACTGGAGGAGCTGACAGGCTCATGTGTAAATAAAGTAGTTTAGCTAGACTGAACTGGAATGTTACTAATGAATCAAAGTATCATAAGAAACATTCACAGTTTCTTGTCATGTATTTGCAGGAGGGTGAAATATTACCCACTTCTCTCAGGAGCTGTGGATGCATCTCATCAGGTCCCATGAACTGGTGCACCTTCAGCTACTTTCAGCAACTTCAGAAGATCCAGCTTTAAGCTCTAAGAACTAAGATGATAAATCATTTTTATATCCTCACTGATGTCAAAATTGAAATTACACAATTTCACCTCTTGTCAACACTGGCATGTTTGTGTATGGTACCTGAGAATGGATTGTAGAAACATCAGTTACTGTTCTTCCGTCATGGTAAGTCAGCAGTAACCACACTGCCAGGCATCCTTGTTGTAAAAGACACAGTTAAAAGCTGTTGCCACGAGTGAATTTCTAGTCTAACAACATATTAACAAGAAAAATTACAGCAATACTTGCTTAGCAGCTAAACCATCTGCCATAATTAGAGAGAGAAAGTAATAGTACAGAGAGCTTGTGCTTAGGCCAACTAGAAGTTGCTGGAAACATCAGTCCAGAAAGTGTACTGTGAAAATACAATAACAAACAGAGTGTGATTACATTGTACACTAAGTTATAGAGGAACACAAATTGATCTTCAATAGTTAAAAAGTGATTTTTTTCATAAAAAGTACCTAAGAGAAAAGCACTCCCCCCTCCACCTTTATCTCTCTCTAACTGCTGTATTTCTTTTGGCATTGTCTCACAGAAAGCCTCAGCACTGGGAATTTCCCAGGGCATGCCTGCAATGACTGAAAATAAAAAAAAAAAAACACATTTACCACACTAGGCAAATGCTCCTCAATTTTTGGTTCTTATGCTTGGTCACCCCTTTTCATGGAAATTACAGTAATTTGGTATCTTAGCATACCACTTTACAACATATAGAGTTGGACATGTTAACTACATCAAAAAGCCCTTTCCAATTCATTGTACATCACTGCTTGACTTGGTAGTTTGAGGGTAATTTGCTCTTTTAAGTTGTTATAAAAAGACCCTGGGTAGGTTAAACACCTGCTTCAAAACTCAGCAGCTTGAGTTTATTTTATGGGTTATCCCAATATGTCACAAATTTTAGCCTATTTAAAGAATACATTTCTCTGGGAAACATTCACAATATCTAGCCTGGCTTTGGAAACAAATAATACCTTGTTGACAACACTGATTCTATTAAATGGAGCTCTACCCCTCAGCATTTCTTTCCAAGATTAAGGGACAAAAAAAAAATTTGATTTTTTTTTTTAATTTTACAATTTAAATTTGATAATTTTTAACTCCATTTTAATTTTTTTTTAAGACACGTGCAAGTGTTTCACTTACCTCAGTCAGGGTGAAAATATGTATACTGTGTACAGCTAGAAACAAGGCAGAAGTGGAAAACATTATAAATAATAGGTTATACAAATAATACAGGTATATGAATATATTAAAAAGAAGGGAAAAGACAATGTGTGACAAGTATGTGAATCATATATATCATATGTATATTGGAATAACTGTATTTGGAGGGCTCTTTTTTATTCCCATATTTTGAAGCACACGCAGTCCTCCAGATGGAGAAACCAATAAGAAGAGTTTAAAAAAAAATTAAGGGCATTTTTTTGCTTTTACCACCAAGTAAACTGAGTATTGCACCTGCAAGGACAAATGGTGATTTCAGGGCTCCTAAGATATTCCTACACACAAAAGATTCCCTTCAAGCACAAGCTTTAGCAACCAAGCAATGGCTGTTACAATGAGATAGTTTAAAATGAAGTAATTATAACGCTGCTTGCTGTAATTGCAAACCAACTGTCTTCGTGTCTATGATAAAAATACAGAGCTTTGCACAGTCCATTTCAGGGAAAGTCAAGAAGACAAAATAAATAAAGCAAAGTGGCTCTTACTCACCGTGCAAATCCTTGTGAAGCCTCTGGAATAGGTTCTGTGTAACCAACCTTCTGTTATGTATTCTAAACAGTCTTTTGGGAGATTCAATTAATGTTGCAAAAGACTAATGAAAAAAGTAATTCTGTGAGGGTAAAATATTATTGTTGGGCGCTTATTTCAGCTGCTGAAATACTGACAGTACACACAAACGAGACTCTGCTTCCATAAGGAATCGCTTACACGAAGGGACAATTTTGGAACTATTTCACATAATGTGAAAATAAATTTATCTAGGTACATTGCCAAAACTGTGATTTTTTCACTATGCACACCCAGCTTAGCTGCTTTCATGAGTAACACTCATCCTATAAATTTGTGCTCAACTTTTCCCAGTACCTGTGTTTTTCGCTAAAAAAATGACACCAATAAACAGAGACAGAGCAAAGTTCCTACAGCACTTTTATATTCATAATGGCTTAAAAATGTGAAATACACAGGTACTGTGTTTACTTCCCCCCCAGTCCTAATGGCAAACCAAATTATACAATCAGAGTTAACAAGCAAAATTGGGATGCACAGGTCCACTTTTTGGTTTAAAACAGATGCAAAAATAACAGTATTTTAATTCAGGTTGAGAGCAGTAACTTGAGCTGCATATGTTAACTCTTTTGTTAGCATGTTAACTGTAAAAGGTTAAAAATGTTAATTATACAGTCATAAAGGCAATTTGTGGAGTGGTGGCTGACAAAATTACAACAGCAGATCATCAGGAAGATGATTGCACATAAAGATATTATAGTACAAAGCAAAACTTCCACTTATTTTGTTCTCTTATTTATAACATATCACGATACACTGAAATCTTAAGTAATATTTTAATACCTACCACCTTATCTTGAATATCATCATGAATGATGCTGGGAAATAACAGCAATAAATGCACTTATTAATAAATAAGGCATTAGCAGTGGCTGGGGCTCAGGAAAGTTTTATTTTTCTCATGTGACAATTTTCTCATGCCCCAATACCAAATAATATATATGTATTCTGCAGCAAAGCTGTAGTTGGACAAGCTCTTTCTGCCAATATAAACTGACGTTGCTGCCAAGAAAAGCACTAGTTCTATGCGTCCATTTCCACCTTTTTAATGCTACAGCTGTTTCACACCTTCCTGTGGGCCAGTTGAGCCTCTGTGCCACAGATCCCCAACTAGATCTGTGAGATGATCCAGTCCAAACAACAGCTGGGGGAGGAAACTGCCCTTTGAGCTGTGCGCTGGAAAAAAATATTTTCAATGCATATTTACATTTGAAAGTTTACCTTATTTACATTTGGAAGCGGACTGGTTTTAACAACTAAATGGGAGAATAAAAGATGCTCCTTCTCCTAACAGACTCCTCCAATGGCATCCTGTTGCTATCAATGTCTGCAACAAATCTGTAACTGCTTCCACAGGATAATTCCTTTTACTACTCTGCTTTACTTACCTGAGACTTATGTGGGCTCTCTGAAATCAAGGCAATGAAATTGAGAAATTAAACCAAAGTTTTGCCAAAAAAACATATCATTAATATCCATTATATTATGTCTCTCCAGCTTCTACTCACCCTTTCCCTTTCATTACTTAGAATTTAACAACTGCTTCATCTTATGGTTAATATCTGACCTTATGACTGAAGGGAGGTTAATTCCTAAGTTGAATGCTAGACAAAATAATTTATCGTGTCAGCAAAAACAGAGGACAATCTCTGTAGGAAAACAATGGTTTTGTGTCACCAATGAGTTATTTTGTCTCCTGAGCCCTCTGTCCATGACAGTAACAAAACAGTTTAGGGAGTTTATGCTATTAAAAAGCTTTTGTGAAGTACACGCACCTCGACTTGACCATACACAATTTCAGCATTTAAAAACAACTGTTTAGTTATAAAAGAGGATTTTAAAAGCCAGTATGACTTTTATCTTGGTTCTCTCACTGTACTTCAGTGATTGGCAGTTTCAACCCCAAAGTCTGTGTATTTTGTAAAACATACACTAATCTTTCTGTGCTTCTTTCTTCCATAAAGATCATAAAATATAGATCCTGTGCATTACTTTTTTAGCTACCTGTGGGTTTGTTTCTTATTTGTATTTTTTGGTGTCAAGATCAAGCAGAGAAACATTCTTCATGGGGAAAAGTGAGTAAAAAAGGAGCACCTGAAAGAACTCATCACCAAATCATATTCATATAAGCCAAATGTAATTATTGAAGGTGAAAAAGATAACCTGGCAAAAAGTAATATTTTGTTTAAAGGAAGGAAAAACTGTAGACATAAAAGATGCATGTGAACAAGCAGCCTAAATTCAAAGATTCATAGATTTAAAAGCTGGGAGATACCAGTGTAATGACACATTCTGATCCCATGCATGGCCCAGGCCAGGGAATTTCACCCAGTAATTAATTCTGTAATTGCCACAGTTTGTGTGTGAGTTAAGAGCACCTTTTTATAAAGGCAGGCAGCGCAGCACTTGGCATCTCCTGCAAAAATCTGCCCTGCTACCTAATTACCCTCACCATAATTAAGGAACATCGTATTTGTAATGCTTTAGAAGATATTATCTTTCATTCCTTTGCCAAAATTCTAACCAATGCCATACTCTAAACTCCTCCCCCGTGGCTTTCTGTGGCTGGCGAGCACTTACTTTGCATCATTTCATGCTTTTAAGGAGAACAGATTTGAGCGCTCAGCTCTGTTTCTCCAGCTGTAAAACAACCCGAGCTATCTACCACTCTCTAATCATATTTACCTAGAGATTCCCCAGTTCTGCCTACAAAGAAAAACATCTGCGGAGCATCAAGGATTAAACTGCTGCTAATGCAACCGTGCAGCAGGGATCTTTATGCCTCCCCTTCAGCGTCTCCTCTGCGGCAACACCATAAAATCCACTGCAGGACGAGAAGAGCTACAGTAAAACAAGAACATTTGTTATAAAGATGATAAAGCAGATTGCAGAGCACTGTCGTGCCATAAATTCCAATTAGAAAATGCTCGAGAAAGGGGGAGCAGTGGGGAGAGAGGCCTGGCTGCCTGAGCAGCAATGGAATTTACCAAAAGTAGGAAAGCATCTTACCTCAGATTTAGCAAATGGAAGAGGGGAAAAGTATTGCAAACTCTGAGAAAATAAAAGTCTATCTAAACAAAGGGAAAAAAAAAATCTAAAAAACAACTAGCTAAAGAAATCACAAATAATGACAAAAAGCATTCTAGGGTTCTTTATCAGCTATTAGTGGTCAAGGACCACCAACGAATGCAATTAAGCCTCACTTCTCAAAGTAATTTTAACCTGTTTTTATTAAATTATTACTTTGGTGAGCATAAAAATCCTGGTTTTCTATCCTTTTGCAGTACATAAACATGCAGAAAGGCTATGAAAAAAAAAAAAATTGCTTCCTTGCAACACTTGAGATGGTAGCATCAAACTTCTTTTCCTGAAAAGTTTGTCTTTAAAATAATCCATGTAAGAAAACAGATGGAAACCACCAATACTGGAAGTAACTTTGGCAAATGTGAAGGGGGCTGGGGGGTTCTTTTTCGTTCACATTGCCAAAATTTCTTTAAAGTTTAAATAGACCACAATATAGTAACTGAAGGCAGTGTTACCATATAAATAAGCCATGTACAAATCACCACCATCCATCATGTTAGAGAGGAACCCTTAAAAAAAAAAAAAAAAAAAAGAGCGTGGAGTGACAGGAGAAGGGGGAACGGGTGCAGACTAGGAGAGGGCAGGGCTGGCCGGGATCTTGGCAATGAGGAATTGTTCCCTGGCAGGGTGGGCAGGCCCGGGCACAGGTGGAAGCACCCAAACTACAAAGCCCGGTTGGACATTGGAGCTTGGAGTCACCAGGGATGGTGGAAGGTGTCCCTGCCCGTAGGGGGCGGGGAGCGTAGAACCGGATGAGCTTTACGGCCCTTCCCAACATAAGCCACTTTGTTACTGTATTTTTCGTCCACTTAATGGGATCCATGAGCTCTACATTTAAACTGGTTCAGTGCTCCTCGTAAAAAAACGCAGTTCACCCTCAGCCCCCCCCTCCCGCCATTTCCCGCCGCCCCCTCAGCCGCCACAAAATGTCGGCGGGGCCGAGCGCGAGTCCCTTCCCCCCTCCCCAACGCGGAGCGCGCGCGGGGCTCGACCAATCGCAGGGTGCTGTTTGGCACCACGTGACCGCCAGGAACTACAACTCCCGTCATGCCCACAGCGCCCACTTCCTCCTTCCCGGTTCCGCTTCCGGTTCCCGTCGGCCGCGCCACCCCGAGGAAGGTCGCGCAGGGCGGACGAGTGGCTGCTGCCTCCTGTCCCTACCATGCTGTCCGCCGGTGTCCGCCGCTTCGCCACCTCCGCCATCCGCCGCAGCCATGTTGAGGAGGGACCCGGGAAGGTGGGCAGCAGCGTCCTGGCCCGCTGAAGGTCGCGGGGTGGGGGTTGGTGGCTGCCCTGCGCCTGGCTGTGGTGTGTGGGCTTTGGGGTGGCGCGGTGTTGCCGGTACCGGCACAGCAGCGCAGATCGTGTGGGGCCACAACGCCCTTCCCTGCGGCGGTACAGATGATGAGCATTGCGGTATGAGGGGTAACAATGATACTGTAAACGCTTTCTGATGTACCTGGCCGGTTTTCTCAAGCTTTCGGTGTGAAGGGTTAATTTTACATGCATAACTGATACGAGAAAATTCTTCACGGTGAAGATAATGAAATACCAGAACACTTGCGGGCTGTAGGTGTGTATGCTCAGAGCTTTTATAATTGACCGCATGACACCTGCAGCGAACCGGCCTCACCTTGGGCAGGACGGGAAGGAGAAGAGAGGACGAGGTGACCTCCACAGGTCACGCGCAGGCTGCAATCATGGAGTGCTTGGGTGGGGAAGGACCTTAAAGATCGTTCTGTTCCACCCCTTGCCATGGGCAGGGGCATCTCCCGCCATCCCAGGCTGCTCCCAGCCAGCCCCAAGGTCCAGCCTGGCCTGGGACCCTGCCAGGGATCCGGGGCAGCCCCAGCCGCAGTGGGACCGTGGGCCAAGGCCGTAGCACCCTCACAGGGAATCATTTCTTTACAGTACCCACCTGAAATATCTCCTCTTTGAGTTATAATCTGTTTTCTCTTGTCCTGCCAGTGTAATTCTCCGTGAAGAATCCATCTCCAAATTCCCAGTAGGTGCTTTTCAAGTACAGGAAAGTTATTTATTACCTTAAATATTTTATTTCTTGCCTTGAAATATATTGAAAATGCTTTGAAAGTGCCTAATTTTTTTTTTTTTTATTCTGAGATTCTTACCACTTCCGGATGGGTTAGAAAGGATTTAACGCTTGGTTTGCATTAAGGCTAAAATTCTCTTATTTTTCCCCTGCAGAACCTCCCATTCTCTGTGGACAACAAGTGGAAGCTGCTGGCCATGATGTGTGTCTTCTTTGGGAGTGGATTCGGCGCCCCTTTCTTCATAGTCAGACACCAGCTCCTGAAGAAATGAAGGGATCAGGCTGCAGCTGCGCCAGCTGGGTGAGTGCTTCTGCTGGATTTCCCAGCACGGTGGCGTTCAGGGAGCCTGTCCCGCTCAGGATCTCACAGTTCTGCAGTGCTGTGGCCAGCAGCTGGGACAGCGAGCGGGTGCAAGTTTGTGTGGCAGAGCTGAGGAGCTGTGGTGTGCCAGACAGAGCTCAGGGGAAAAACCACATCTCCTTGAGCCTCTATCAAAACAGTCTCACCACCTGCATCATTCGCAGGTTGTTGTGCAGTTAAGGTGAAGTCATTACCGGGGATTAATTGGTGCTTGCTGGTGGGTCCTAATAAAGAGAGCGTCAGGCTATGCAGCCATGCCACTTCAGTTTGTTTTAGGGTGATTCCATTCTGGAAATAACTGCTATTGTCTGTAATATGAGAAACTAAACATATTTCAGGAGTTTTAGTGACCCAGGTGGTTCTTGACAGGAAATGACAGTCCTTACTGGAAGCTCAGAATTTGAACAAATTGTGCAGTTCCTTTGCCAGATTGATGTTTATTCCACCTTCGACTGAGAAGAAAACCAAAATCAGCAGATTTGTGTTGAAGTTGGGCATTTAGAACTGGGGGTTTCATGCAAGCTGAGGCCTCTGATGCAAAACCAGACAGTGGATGAAACAAGGTCCTGAAATAAAGCAAGGTTCAAATTAAAATATGTTTATTATAAGGCTCTTAAGTTTCTTCAATTTCTTTTTCTTGCAGAGTTGAAGTCTTCTGCACAGCATCGTTCAATGGGGATATGGTAGCTGCAACCCCTGCTGGATGTCTCTAAATAAAATCTTACACCCCAAGGCCTTGGGCTGTGTGTTTTGTGAAACTCCTGAAGTGCTTTTGACAGCTGGTGTGTACTCAGAGCCCCTCCTAATTTAAACACTTAATTGTCGTCATGAATAAGAACACAGAGTGGGGAAAATCACATTTCAGAAGAGAGGGATTGGGCTGAACTTCTTTTACTGCTCAGAAAAATGACCTGGGACAGTTGATAGCAGTGGGTATCCTGTCACCATAATCCATGCTGCAGAAATTTTAACTTTCCTTTTCTGTGGCTTTTCTTCCAGGCTCAGCAGTTCTGAGGAGCTGCTCTTCCCTGATCTCTGTGGCATCAGCTCTGAGCAGGGACTTGGGCTCTGCCCTAAAAGGTTTCGTGAGGCTTCAGGCTCAGGCGGTGATGTGGGCAAAAAAAAATATTGGTAACATTCTGTAATTAGCAAAACTGAACCTGCTGCGGATTTCCAGGTGTTTGGAAGGAACTGATGGCTTTCTGCTGGTACTTTTCCATTGTGAACCTTTCTGGTTTGCTTTTTCCCCCCACTCAAACACCCTCCTGCTGCAGCACAGTGCATTTAATGTGGCTTGGAGCATCAGAATCTGCAAAGTGAACAGTTCACAAAATTTTGTTTTCTTGGCTAGTTTCTGATCCAACTCCCTCAGCAGAAGTACGGGGGAGTTGTAACGCAGTGCTTGTAGCAGAACAGCTCCTGGGTGCCACATTTCTGTCTTCAGGGGTGAGTCTAAAGTGCTGATGACTGTTCCCCCTTGTTCCAGAATCCCTGATTGTCAGATTTCATAATGCTATTTCTCTAAAGTAGCTACTTTCATTTATAAAGCCATCTTTTACAACTTATTTCTAACTTCTCTCTCAACAATACCTTACCCTATAGCATTTCTAAGTCAACAATTCTTATCTTTGCATACAAATACGAAGTTTACATACAAATACGTGCTATATAAGCCTTCTGTCAAACTTTCAAAATTCTCTACAAATCCATTTCCCACTCCTGATGTGTTTGCAAGGAGCACACATCACCTCTGAGGGTTCACCCTGCGGGAGAAGCCAACCAGTTCCTTCACTGTGCTTCAAAGAAGGTGAATTTTTTAATTGCACCCCCTTCTCTTGTGGCTTTCAAAGGTACTCTTGAGCACAGGGTGTTCAACTTGGAGCAGTTGTGCTTGTGGTGTGATAGCACTCTCATTTTGAGAGAAAACGTGGTACAGTTTGGTAGCCTTCCTTCACTAAGCAGTTAATTCAAGGTTCCTTGAGTGTAGGAAGTTGTTAATTTGTATTTTTGATGAAACACCTGCACACTGCGAGTTGGAAATTGAGGACTCGTGTTCTCCACTTGTGGCAAACTCTGTTCCTCCTGCTGTAATTAGTCCCTTTAGAACTGGGTTGTTCCCTTACTTGAGGTGCTCGGGCAGTTTTCAGCAGTGTTTGAGCCCCAACAATTACCAAGTCCGTAAGTTCCCTGCCTGGCTTAAGTAATTGGTTCCCTTAGGATCCCAGAAGTTTTCACTCCCGCAGCAGAAATGTGTTAATAGATCTGTGCTGCTCTTTCTGTTAATGCAAAACTGCATTCTACCCAAGGGCATTTTTCACTCGTAGCTTATCTGTGATTTCGTCGCTGCTCAGTAAAGCAAAGTCTGAAATGAGTTATTTTGGGTGGAGAATACAGGTTGTCGTTGAGAGAGATGTGGCTCCTGCCATTAGTACCAGGTGTTTGACTGTGTTTCAATTTCACAGAGGCCCAACTCCAGATGGCATTTTTTTCTTTGCTCTTATGAGAAGATCACTGCGTTCAGCCAACATATCCTCACCATACTTATGTAATTATTTGTTTATTAATTTAGCTACCCAATTTTTTTCCATTTACTCCCCAAATTTACCTTGGTCCTAATTTTCTGTAGTTTACCCATTCCATGGTTTATTGTTTTAAGCCCTCCTAGTCCATTGTTTCTTTACTGACTGCTGAAGAGATGAGCCAGAGAAAATCAGATTTTTTTTTTCCTCACCTCATTTTCTCATTTTGCAACAACTTCTCTAAACACGTTCCCACCACAGATCCTAGCATGGAAATACCCAGCCCTGAGTGATTCTAGAGACAGACGTGTCACTACAAATATATATTAATTAACTGATATTTAATGGTATTAAGAAAGATGGTTCAGATTCATTACAGCCCCCCAGCTGCAGAATTAAGTTGTGCAAAAACGTAACAGTGTGCCCCATCACACTCAGATATATGATAGTCTGTGTACCCAGTGAATTATTTATTTTAAGATAGCATTTTGGGTTCCCTTTAGGGCACCTTGACTTGGTAGAAGATAAATCAGTTGAGATTAGGAAAAAAACAATATGTAAGTGGTGCTCCTCTGGCATTAAAATTGTATGAAGGAAAAAAGTCAGTGGTTAAAGGACCTCTGGGAAATAACACATCTGTGTGAATGATTGTATTTTTTGCTTGCCAGATGCCAATTTAAAGGAAAATCATTAATGATCCCTGACTTTTTCCCAACTTCCCTGTTATAATTTTCACCTTCATGTTTTCTGTTTTGGCACAAACTCAAAACCTCTGTTTTGCTTCCAGAGAGCTTCATAGCTTACCATTTTCATTATGTCAGGTACAGTCTTCAAGCAGTTTCTGAATTAAATCTGAGCAGATGTGAATTAGATGTCCTTATGCTTCAATGTTTTGGATGTTTTCAGTTTGTGGATCTTCTTTTCTTACTCTGGAACACTCCTTATTCCAGAGGGACAAGTCTGGAAGGGCTTGGGTTTAATTACATTGAATGGGATATTTTGATTAGGTGAAAATTAATACATTCTTTTTCAAATCAAATTATTCTAGAATTTCTGCTCAGCAATTAATTTGACAGTGTATCCCTTTCATATCCACTCTTCACAAAGCAATGGGAATTTGATTTTTCTTTTTTTTTCCTCCCCAGAGAACAGAAATTTCAATTCTTGTTCAGTTGTGCTTTGAAGCATCTGGTATTAATCCGTGTTGGAAATGAGATACTGGCTTGGATGGGCCCCACTTGTGAATTATTGTGGGCAAGCCTTGCATAATTGATCTAAGTACAACAAAAGCCTGGACCAAGTTTTTTCTTCCTTTAAATTGTGATCCCTTTACAGAGGTGCTGCCCTGTGCAGCAGCTGAGAGTGTGAGTTACTTATAAAAATTGCTTAAAGATCTTTTTACTGCTAATTAAATAACAGGGGAAAAATTCAAAATATTTTCTAATATAACTTGCCAGGCACTCTTTTCTTGTTTCTTTCTAGCCTGAGATTTTTATTTCTGTCTGAACATGAAACAATTTAGAGGCTTATAAACAATTAGGGTTGGAGGATGAAAATATGAAAGTAGAACTTAGTAGTGCATGGGCTAGCACGCACATTCAAACTATTTTTATCCTTTAAATGTAAAGATCATCTATACATTGCAATTCATACTTTGGTTGACTTTTCAGTGCAGGAACATCAATGGTTTGGGCTTTATTTTAATTAAATAGAATTAGTAAGTAGAAAGAAGGGAAGGGGAAAAAATATTGCTGCCTCCATGAAAAAGAAAGTAGTTGTTCTCAATTCCATGATCAAGAAAATAAAGTTATATAAAGGTCAAACAATACACCCAATAGGGGATATCAGAGCTGGGACAAAATATCCATCGCTGTAAAAATATTCCTGCCTGTTGCCACCTCAGTGGAGTTCATCAAACAGCTATGAGAATCTTCTTGTAATGGTAATTTTAATGTGTGAAAATACACATTAGGATAGAAATAGGGAAAAACAGTCTCTGGGTTGCTTAATTGGAAGTTGGAATGTGTATCAGAGGAGCAGAATAACACAGTGATTTATTGGCAAAAGTGTCGTAATTACACCTTCAATTATCACCAAAAAGAAAAAAAGTTGAGAAATAAGGAGGAATGGTGCAAGTTTAGGGTACATGTTACTGTAAAAAACCACTTTGGAGTAGCACAGAGTGGCTTATGGCAGGTCAAGAGGGAAAGACAATGACTGAGGGACCCTCTGTGGTGCAATTAATCACAGTTTCAATTAAAACACAAACGTGGGCTCTGCCCCTGCCCTCTCCATGGGCTCTCCAGAGGCCCAGCTCCTGTTTGCCCTGCTTGCACAGGGAAGATAAATGTTAGTTGCTCTCTGGGATGATATGCTCAGTAAGTTTGACTCGAATTCAAATGAGTTTAAAATAATACTATTTGCTGGAATTAATGTGATCCACTGTTCCATTTTCTTCTTTGGTATTCCATGAATAACATTAAGTTCTTTTCTGTGGTTGCGCCACCTTTTCCCATTAGCTATGTAGAGCGTGCAGCTCTTTGAAAAATGTCACTGTATAAATAGTGTTGCTGGGAACCTGACTAAGGCACAGCCAGCAACAAAATGTGGAAATGTACCTTGCTGGTGAAAAATAAAAAAAAAAAAACGGTGTATGTGAAAATGTGTATAAATGTGTATAAAAATTCTGATGAGTGGTGGAAGGACGGAGATGAAAGGGAAGAGTGTGGTCTGTGGTTTTGTTTGTTTTTTGTAAAATTTTGGTTGCGCCATTAAAATTCATAATTCTCAAGAGTTCTTTAGACTTAGTTTAACACAAAAAAAAAAAAAAAAAAAAAAAAACCCCAACAAAGCTCTGTAAATCTGGATTAAATATAGTTTTGTAAATCCAAACATAATCCAAAAGCAGCGTGTGGGCACCTGACAGCCTACCTGCAGTACAGCTGAAGGTGTGACTTCAAAGTTACCTAAATTTCATTTAATTCTCTGTTTGACGCTGCTTTGAAGTTAAAGCAACACAGCAGCAGTTCAATTGGAATTTGCCTCTGAAATCAAACTATGTAAAACAATTTGCCAGCTACTCTCATCCTAAGTAGGTCAGCAAAACCCAAGCGAGTAAGACTTTAGGTAAGTCTAAGTTAGGTTTAAGTTCATTCCGGTTATTTTTCCCGCTATGTAGGCAACCCCAGGAGTGGGAAATGCAAAGCCCAGAAAGCCAAGTACAGCATCAGCGCCAGGAAAGGACCAAGGACAAGGACAGGGCTCAGATGCCCACGTTTTTATGGGATGTTGGGTGCCATAACTTTGCCTTACAGAGAGCCCATAAAATTGATAGCCTAATTTCACGTGAGAGAAGACTGGACTTCCGGCACTAGCATGTTTAAATACAATTGTATATAATTATTATCTTTTGTTTACTAGTACGCCAACTGAGGATCATTCTTGTTGGATTATGTTCTTTTCTGACTTAGAGATGGGGTAACTGAGACGTGTTTTAAAACTTTTATTCCATTTTCAGTCTCATGCAAAGGGTGAGACCATACAGATGTTAGAATACACACTATTACAATTTTAAGTCAACTATTTCTTAATTACAGTACACTAAAAGTACATTTCTTGGCCTATCGGCTTTTGCCACACTAGACTGCAATTGCTTTAAGAGTAATTATCTAAAATTACCTCTTGTGCGTATTAATGTAATGAATATTTCATAATTTTGTTTCTCCAAAGTATTCTAGTATTTTTGTAGGATCATCCTTTGAAACTTGTTTCTATTTCCATTTTTCTTTCAACAATGTCAGTACTATTCCGTAACATTTCTAAATTAACATTTCTTATCTCAAATATATATACCACACAGATACACACTACGTGAACATTCTGTTCCAGTTTTGAGAGTTTCCTACAGACCCATTTCCCACAACTCCCTCCCAGTAAAACACCACCACCACCACCACCCCTCCTGTGCCATGAACAATCCCTGAAAAGTGGAACAGCAGCTCAGACCGCGTGGATTAAAGCAACGCCCCCGGGGAGCCACCACAGATCACCCGAAACTGAGCCTGGGCCTCTCGCATCCATTTGATCCAAACAGCTCACCTGGATGGAAGGTGACCACACTCACCTGTCCTTTCTCCAGCTCAATTTAGACACCATCCAGCAGCCGCGCGAGCACCCTTCAAGTCAGGTCATGCAGGAGAGGAAATAACCACAGGTTCTGCTTTGGAAAACGGCATTATTGCCAGAGACGCGCTCTAAGAGGTGTTTCCTGAAATTGCAGGAGAGGAAAAACACAGTATGTAATCAGGGACTGGGAACGGTCGTTTGTTAAAAGCCCCTAGCAATTTTCGTGTGAGATTGCTAAATGAAACCTTTGTTCTCCCTGAGGAATCAATGACCTTTGAAAAATTAGTGACCAAACAGAAATAGAAGGCGATTCAAGGTAAGTCTATTGACAAAAGAGGAAAAGGAATCAAGGGTTCAAACTGTCTCGATGAAAGTGAAATAGTGGAGGGTGCTGCTGGGTGAGAGGCACCAAGTGAAGGTTAAAATGTCTCACATCTGCCACAAGTCACAGTTAAGAAAATCTGCCCACCTGAGGGTGTTTGCCCACCTGCCAGGTGCATAAAATTAGGGAGAAAAACCTAAATTCTCCCAAATATTTCCCCTCACTAGTTGAGTTGTGCCAGGTGGGGTCAGAGGTTCAGGGGTTTAAAGCCCAAACACACACATGAGAGGGAGAACAGGTTTTGGTAGCTGTGTGCCAAAAAAAAAAAAAAAAAAAAAAAAAGGATATTGTCTCATTTTTCTGAAGAAACATAAATCAGGACTCTCATCTGCACTTTAAATGCTGCGTTACCTGCTCCTGAATTAAGCCTTCTATAATTGCGGAAGGGTTTTAAAAATGAAGCATCAGCCATGGATCTCCTTATTCTGGTTCTGTATTTTCTGCAGCATTTATGACCCCAGGCATGCAGTTCTGAGTATCCAATCTCAAGTGATTCAGACAGAACAATTTTTTTAGGCAAAGTATTCCAAGCCAGAATTTTGTGAACACCAGATCAGTGGCAGATTTTGGGAAGTCATACTCCCAAAATGTAGAAGTCTTTAAACTAAAATTAATTTAGGAAAAAACAGCCCATACACTAAAGAAATATATGTTGTTGTTTACCCTTCATCCCAAACACTCTCTTTCTCAAAAATTTGCATTTTGTCACTTGCCACTCTGTAAAACTACGGTTTCTCAATTTCTAGCTGTTAACACCCTGTGAATCTTCAACACGGGTTCTATCAGTGCTTATACCTATTAATTAAAGTAATTTAAATTAGTTAAATACCTATTTGACAATCCCATTCAGCTGCTAATACTTAAAAATTTTCCAGTCTTTTTGCAAAATGCAGAAGTAATTCAGAAGGCAATGCACCATCTGTCCTCATAATATCTCTGTTAGTTTTGCAGGTTATCAAAAATTCAGTGCTCCCTCCCTCCCTCTCCTTCATAACCTTCTCCATGTTTTCTCTCACAGTCAGTTTCTTTTTATCATAAAAAGATTGTAAGTTTAGAAAGCATTCAAAACCCCAAAAAGAGCCAAAGGTCTATGGTTCTGTAAGGGTTGTGTGGTTTTAAGGCAGGAAGGATGGCACTGCTGATGTGACACAAAGCAGACATTTACAACAGACCCTCAGGTTTCCCTTGTCGAGTCTTTACAGACCATGTAAATATATTTGCATCACTTAGAATACGGATATACTTTTTTCAAAAAAAATTGAGAAGTCCTAGCAAAAGGTTACGTGGGGTATGTTTTGACAGGGAAGCCATAAAATAGCAGCTGGATATAGTAAAAGCCTATCCAATTAAGAAATTCTTTTGAATATCAAAT
Source organism: Melospiza melodia melodia (assembly GCF_035770615.1). NCBI lineage: Eukaryota > Metazoa > Chordata > Aves > Passeriformes > Passerellidae > Melospiza > Melospiza melodia. The sequence goes on from NC_086226.1 coordinate 81,585,042, forward strand.
AACCTGAAAAACTTACGTAGATATGGTACAAAAGGCAAAACTGTGGGGGAAAAATCAGCTTTTTGTCCCACCATTTTATTTAGCTTTATGTGATGCAGCTTTTACTAGTTATTGGTTTACATCCATTTTTTATGTCTATGTATGATGGTGTGCAGGTAAAAATTAATAAATATGTAAATGCTTGGAGTTCCTTTCTGTTCAAGTGGAAAATAATATTTGTTGCCTGGGAATGAATATGCACAGAATGGAGAAATTAAAACTATTTCTAAAACTTTGCCATTACATTTCCTTGTATTCTGCACTTCTTAGCTGCAAAACCTAATTCCTAAAAGTTCAGTCTTTGCGCAGAATTATTATTTATACAGTGCTGCAATGTCTGAATAAATATTGTCTAATTCTTCATTTATTTGCCTGGTTCAAGTGGTCTCACACAAATGTCCAAAGGACTGTAATCATTCCCTTACCTCATTTTCTCAACAAGGCAGTGTTTTCACAGTGCTCTGTTGCTATAATAGGTATTATAATGGAAGAAAATTGAAATGCTTGCTCAAACATTTGCCAAAAAATTAGAAATTCTGGACTGCCACCAAGTAAATGAAAAGAATTCCCAGTCAGACATCCTTCAGCTACTCCCCATCCATTCAGAGAGTACCCAGAGGAGCAGGATACTCCTTGGTTTGGTGAGCCTTGTAAAATTCAGGAGAACCCAAATCAGGTGCCTTTTCATGCAGTTTTGTGCCAATGCTGGATTTCTCTGCAATGCCTGGAAGTAATTTGTTAAATGTCTCACTCTTCCATGAGGTACTGCTGGTGCCTAAAACATCACCTATCAGGAAGGAATGACCTTTCCAGGAAGGAAAAAAAAAAAAAAAAACCCTAAAAAATCACCGCTTATGTCTTTTTAAATGCTGATAAACTCAGGTGGCACCAACAACCCCATCAAGATTTATCGAGCAATACCCTCCAGTATATAAGCACCATCAGGTAGCTTTGCATTCTCTGATGAATAAACAATTGAAGTCGTAATTGTTTGTGCATTCCTGAAAATGTCAACAAAATCAAACATCTGTCATGCCAGATAAGGAAACACGGCTCGTTTAATACACTTAGTGCTCTGCTCAGCCTCGGAAAGGTCACTCCAGTTCCAGCAAGCAGGGTGTAATTTATTGGCTCCCAGTAAATGGCCATGTAGTGACAGCAGAGCTGTGGCCGTGTTTGGTTACCCTTCAAACGAGATATTTGATTGAGATGGCACATCACATTTAGCACAATCTGTTTAATGTTGCTTTTGGATGTGCTCTCACCCTCTCAATTACAACCAACCGTGACACGAAGCCGTTTTCACCAGAGCAACACTCACAGCCCCCAGCCCCAGCCCACCACAATAAAGCCAGAAGGACGCCTTGAAATCCACCCATTTGAGGCAACAAACAGCACACAAAGGCAGCATTCACCCCTCTGCCATCCTCAGCGGCAACAAACAAAACCCACACATGGCTCCACTGCAGATTGGAGCCATCCCCAGCACACAGGTGATGCCAAGGAGGGCTGGACATATGGAGGTAAAGCAAATATATGTATTTATATGACAGGTATCTGAGACGCATCTGGAGGTAAAAACAAATCAGCTAGGAAATTGTTTTTCTGACTCTGCTCTGGCTTCCTGGATGCTGAATCCCTTCACAAATAACTCATGGCAAAGGGCTGCTTGTTCTCCCTGCTGGCTGCACCAAAAGGGCTGTGGGGACAGCCCAGGGGTGCCTCATTTTGCAGTGTCGCAGACATCTTTTCATTGAAATCCTTCCGTTAGGATTTTTTCCTGCTGAAGCTGAGAAGTTTCAGCAACAAAATGCAAACAATGTTTATCTGCTGCTGTGGAATGCAACAGGTGCATCTGTGATTGGTCTCCTGTGGATGTTTGGATTTACTGACCACTCACAGCGGAGCTGCTCTCACCTTCTGCTGGGACACAGACCTTTGTTATTCATTCCTTTTCTATTCCTAGCTTACCTAGCTTCTGAGAACTTTCTCTTCTATTCCTTTTAGTATAGTCATAATGTAATATATATCATAAAGTAATAAATCCCGACTTCTGAACATGGAGTCAACACTCTCGTCTCCCTCTTCCCCTCAAAGCCCTTGTGACCACCGTCACAGCACAGACCTTTTTTTTTAGCTGAAAACTGATCTCTTGGAACCATTCTCAACGAGCTCCATTAGTCTCCTGTTGGAATGTGCTCCAAAGATTTGCCAATGTCAGTGAGAAGGAGATAATTTGGGGTGAATACGGACACAGTGTGGCCACAGGGGATCCTGACTCCTTCAACACATTGCCTTTGAAGCACAGTCAATTTTTTGCTTGATGGCTGTTGTAACCTAAGAGTGCAGCGCATTCAGTGTCATTTGGCCCTAAAAAATCCTGAAAAAGCGTTAATTGTTGGTGCTGATGAGTAGGTTCTGCCCCTCTTTAAGCTGAGAGGTCTAATCCTGCAGGATGCCATGGTGTGGGAGATCCAAATAAGCAATTTTTCTGTATTCCCCAGACTGGCTGGCAGGTCAGAGCTAGCGCAGATGCACAAATGTGTTGATCACACCACTGAACAGCTGGTGGGAGCTGGCCCAGCTCTCTTCCCTCTGTTCTTCTCCCAAGCATTTGACTCCTGAGCCAATTCTGTGAACTGGCTCCAGGAATTTATTTATAATCCATGGAGGTGATTTGGGGTGAGAAGACAATGCTCTTAGAAGGTTTGTGCTTTTAGGGAAAGGTGAATTTGAGGTGCTTTGTATGTCTAAATTGTGTAAGACCTTAAACAAAAGAGGAGAAAAGGTATGAACTGTTCTTCCTTTCCTTTGTTTTTTGTACACAAGGCCAAGTGAGGATTATGCTACCGGGGTTTTTCCATCCCAACAGGATTACAAAATGCTTTATGAAGTGTCAGTTTGTTTCATGCCTGCCAGTAATGGAAAATGGGGATTACAGCCCTCTTTGCAAAGGTTGATCACTGCTCCCCTGAGCAGGGACAAGTGGGCCTGTGCATCCAGATCAATCCTAGAGGACTCCTGTGGGAAAATAAGATTGGATTTCGGCTGTCTCAGTATCCCGGCTTTGCGCTGGATTGTTTCCAGGCTCTCCCACAGCATGTTTTCAGATTTTGAGTTGGCCTGACCCTTCCCACTTACAAGTAGATGTCATGTAAGGACATCAAGCAGATTCACTCCTGAGGCATTACATGGCATCTCTGTGAGAGAGTGGATCACCCATTCTCATGATCAGCTGTCATGATTTATGTGAGACATGGTTTAAAAACAGCCAGAAAGTCACCCCCACCCTGCCCTGGTGGGATCAGTGAGACAATTCGAGGGCAAAAGTGATAAACCCGCGGGCTGAGATGAAGACATTTGTAGCTGTGATATTTCCTGAAAAATCCTTTCCTTAGGATTTTTCCTCCTGAGAAGCTGAGGGGCCTCAGGAACAAAATGCAAACAATGGTTATCTGCTGCTGTGGAATGCAACAGGTGCATCTGTGATTGGGCTCATGGGGTTGTTTCTAATTAATGGCCAATCACAGCCAGCTGGTTCAGACTCTGTCCGAGACACAAACCTTTGTTATCATTCCTTCTTTTTCTATTCTTAGCCAGCCTTCTGATGAAATCCTTTCTTCTATTCTTTTAGTATAGTTTTAATGTAATATATATAATAAAATAATAAATCAGCCTTCTGAAACGTGGAGTCAAATCCTCGTCTCTCCCCTCATCCTTGGACCCCTGTGAGCACCATCACACTGCCACACCAAATTCTGGGTGGCTCAAAAGCTCAGAATCTGAATTCAGTGCTTAATCAAAAATCTCAGCTCTGGCCCTGCCAGCAACCTCCTGCTAAGCAGGAATCAAACAGCATTTCCCACGATGGGTTAGGGGGCACCCAAAACAAACAAAGGGAAATAATCACCTTGCAGATTGCATCATCCCACTGTGGAACACATTGCTGCAAAACGTGTGAAGGAGTGAGGAAAGGATCAGACAAATCCAAAGAGCCCAGGCACATCGGTGTGAGTCCAACAGGAGAGTCCACAGAAAATGTGAATTCTGTGGACTGTGAAGCAGAAAGGGGGAGGTGTCCCAAAAAAGGACCTATATGTAATGCTGTATTTACTACCTCTCCAAAATTCTGTTGTTTCCTGTTTCTTGTGTTCTTGTGTCTGCTGCTGGTTGATCTCAGAGACAGCACTGATGTCCACAGGGGTCCCAGGATGAGGGAAGAGATGAGGATCTGACCCCACGTTTCAGAAGGCTCATTTATTGTTTTATTATATATATTACATTAAAATTATACTAAAAGAATAGAAGAAAGGATTTCATCAGAAGGCCGGCTAAGAATAGAAAAAGAAAGAATGAACAAAAGGTTGTGGCTTGGACAGAGAATCCAAACCATCTGACTGTGATTGGCCATTAATTAGAAACAGCCACATGAGCCCAATCACAAATGCACCTGTTGCATCCCACAGCAGCAGATAACCATTGTTTGCATTTTGTTCCTGAGGCCTCTCAGCTTCTCAGGAGGAAAAATCCTAAGGAAAGGATTTTTCAGAAAATACCACGGCTACATTTCACCCTTTTTATTTTAATTAAATTAAAAAGAAAAAAGTGTTTGTAATTTTGTCTGCTGGGCCCAGGCAGAGGAAAGAACAAACACTTGACAGGTTTTCTGTTGCCAATCAAAACCTCAATCAAGTGCTGATGTGAAATGATCAGGGAAATTCTTCACATGTAGAACATCAAATTCTATCAGATCACTAAAACAATCTTAGAATACAAGAAAATGCAAAAAACAATGCAAAGAAAGTTCATTGCTTCAAGTCCAAACTGCTGAGTGTCAGGAGAAAGTCCATGAACTGAAGATGTTCCTCTTTGACATCTCTGAAAGTCCCTTTTGGTCCTGAAACAGGCTTGCAGAATCCTGAAACAACAAATTGCTAAAGAAAAATCCATCAATAGTTATCCAAAATCCATTGGTAGTTATTAAGCAATTTTGAGAAAATTTCTAGAATGTCTTGGCCACAGCCCTTTATTGAACCAAAAGCTAATATTTTGGCGTTTCAATGCTTTTGAGCTGCCTGCCAGCTCTTCCAACTTTTTTTTACTTAATTTTTTTTTCTTTTCTTTTTTTTCTGAAAGAGCAGCAGCAGCAGCAGATAACCATTGTTTACAGTTTTTTTTCCTGAGGTCTCTCAGCTTCTCACAAGAAAAAATCCTAAGGAAAAGATTTTTCAGAAAATATCATGGCTACACACTGAGAGAGCCCTCGGTCTGGGCCAGCAAGGACCAGGCTGGAATATTGCCTTAAACAACCTTTCAGATGCACCTTTAAAAACCTAATTGTGTTTCAGACCTGCCAAGTGTTCAGCTGATCTTGGTCATAAAGATATATTCCTCCTTGGTTTGTATTTTTAATCATAATTAAGTCCCTTTTTCTACTCTTGGCCTTATTGCTATTTCATTTACTTAAGCTGTAATGATTAAATCTAATTTACTACTCTGTGAAATCTTAATCCTTCTGAAAAGTAATGGGCAAAGTACACAGGTCAGTTAAGACACTGATTCACCACATAACCTCCATTTAGTAATTCCATTTATTTCAATAAAACTAGCTGGCACATGAAGGAAAGACTCTACAATGGCCTTTAGTCTCCAGAAAATCATAGAATTTTTAATACAAGCACTGAAGAGATGTCTTGACCTCTTCCTGAGTGTATCATTTTTCATGGGAAAAAATCCAAAACAAACCCAGCTCATAAAATGTCTCTAAAGAAAGCCACCTACATTTTGTGCTTGTTCTTATTTTACAAGTACAACATTATCCTTTTCAAATATACAAAATGTCAGCTTGATAATACAGGGGAAAGGGCTTCCATATCCACAGTGAACATGATTTCTCTAAAAAACAATAAATGAAAAGCCTATTACTAATGCAGTATTCTCTTTTAATCACATTTGTTCATTACTACCATATTTTAGGTGATATAAAAGGTGGAACAATTATTGCCTTGTTCACTTTGATTTATTTGGCTCAGTGCCTCCTTACCTAGGTAATGTAAAATAAACTGTGCTACATGGGTCATTTATGATGTGATTTAATAAGATGCTTTTTATTTCTAGCCTGTAGGGAAGCATATTATTTTGGAAGCACCTGGCAAAAAAAAGGAAAAAGAACCCTAAACAAAATCAAAACCAAAGCAGCTAACAACATTTCTTTTGTTCATTTTCTATTTCCACTCAGTAGACTCCAGCCTAGAAGTTAATTTAAAGCAGGTTTTTCATGGTGGTAATGTACTAAAACAGGGCTTCAAAACCCACATCAGGAAGCGGTGCCTGGATGTCAAAATAAGGAAGGTTGTAACTACAAGCTTGACCAGCTCCTAACTTCCTTTGGGCATTTCCCTGTAAATTAAGACTTGTTCCTTTTCACTGGCTGAAACAGCTTAATGTTTTTTGCTTAGCAGCAAATGCTGTCTACAAAGTAATATTTATATAACAGGTACCTGAGACACATGTGGAGGTTAAAAATATTAGCTAGGAAATTTGTTTTCCACAGACACGGTGAGCAAGTTTACCACGCTGAAACTTACCGAAAACTTGCAGGAATTTGGGATCAGTTTCTATGGATTTTAGGGGTTTTTGGTGATTCACTTATAGCCATTCTGCGGGAACAATGTTAACTCAAAACTCTGCAGATGGCACAAAGTTAAAGGAGCTGAAAGGATTTGAAAATCCTATGTGGGGATATTCCATATATTGTACATGGAAAAGCTGATGCTGATGACAAAGCACTGCAGCAAAGATCTACCTGTTTCCAGTATAAATCCCTGGGGTTTTGTCACTCAAAATTTTAATTTTAATTTGAAACAACATTGCTTCCCTTAAGGATCTCTCTGGATAGAGATTAATGAGTGAGAAGAGTTTAAAAAAAATTTAGAAACCCAATGATTGCACCAATTTTTCTATTTCTAAAAATGAGTAGCATTTTACCAGACAACTTCACAAGGAAATCTTCAGCCGACTCCTTTTTTAGGGGTGGATCTTTTTCTTTATCTCAGCTCTAGTGTTTGTCTCTATTTACCATTGTATCTATGTATGTAGCATTGGATTTTTCATTACTTTTATTCCCCCCTTAATAAAATTCTGTATTTCCTGGTATACAGCCTCCTTCAAAGTTAAAAGCACAAGCAGGAAACCTTTCACTGTAGCTTGAGAAATCCCAACCAACAAAAATCTCCACCAAGTGCCTGCCTGAAGCCCTAAAATTCAGCCTAATATTTAGTTCCCCTGAATTTTAGAAACTTGGCAGCATCACCATGTGGAAGAGACACGGAGACTGAGGAGGTGGTGAAGGGTTCAGTCCCCACAAGGCTTTTGGGAGGAATTACAGCAACAACACAAACCTGTGTGAATTCTGAGTCCCCTGGAAATGTAGATGGGGATGGCAGGAGTACATAGCATTTTATCTGTGCTTTATGAGGCACCCTTGGACGTCCTGAAATGCAGAACATAAAGAACAGGTAGAAATAAGAACAGGTAAGGTCTATTCTATGATTCTTAGTATACAGGTAAAGGATCAACTAATCTCCAGTTATAAATTGTTTTCAGCACGAGGCTTCCAAGACAATTTCTGCCTCTGCTGCTGCAGTGATAACATCTGATGCTGTCTCTTCTGGCAGTATTTAGGCATGTGAAGTAAAGCACTTACCTAATTGCATATGAGGGTAGTACATCAATACAGCCACATAATCCATAAACATTTTCCTTTCATAAGCTCTTATCACATTACCACTGATTATTTAGGGGGCAGAAATCATTAGTTTTATGTGGCATCCTTCCCTTTATTATTTTTAGCCTTTAATGAGGTTAAAATATGCCAAGGAGCAGGAATTGAAAGTGGGGAGCAATGAGACTGGAAACTGAGTGATTGGAACGACTTCAAGGATGTGCACAGAGAAGCTGCAGCTCCATTTCACAAGCTGCAGCCTGGATATAGCTGGTCCAGGCATGGGTGGGAGGGAGTGGCACAATGTGCCAAGATCTGCATTTGCCAATCCACCTGCCGTTCTGAATGGCCAAGGCAGCACAGTTCACCCCTCAAAGAGCTGTCTGGGAAAGACTGAGCTAAAATGACATTAATTTAGATCTTCTTTGAGCTGTGGAAGCAGAGATGCTGAAGATGATCATACGACTTGAGAGATTCCATAAAGGAATATTGTCTCATAGACTCAACTTGCTCAAAAAGTGTTCGTGAAAAACATCTCTTGATGCAAATCACCAAGAATCACACTGATTCCTCTGTAAGATCATGCTTCATTACTCACTGAAATTAGCAAAATGACTTCTCTTAGCTCCAGAGGCACAATCAATTGAGGAACTTGTGAATGTGATGAAGCTGTTGTTACACAGGCAACAAAAGATGATGTTTTGTGGTTTTGTTATAGCAAACCCGACTGCAGCAGAAGACCTAAGGGACCTAAGACAAATGGTTGCATGAAATTATTTATGGGTAGCTTTTGTGTCATCTCTCTCGTGCCTGCTAACATAGTAGGTTTACTTTAATAAAAACATAGGAAAAATATCTTAGTATCTGGTTTAAAGGTTATTATTGTTCTTTCAGAAAATCTAATCTCACCCTGGGCTCCCTCCTGAGCTATATTAACTAATAAAATTTTCTTTTGTGCCTTTTTTAAGACACCGCCACGCCATGTGCAGTTCAGTGAAAACACTTAATCTTTTGTATTTTAAACTTGGTTTACAGACTTGCCATTAGTTTTGGGCTTCCATAAAGAAAAGTCTTGGTGATAGCAAGGAGCCTGCTTAAATCTTGTAGCAGCAGCACACACTGCATGGGGAGCACAACACAATAAAAAGAACGTGCTCTGCTCACCCTGATGCCTTGGGATTTTAGCTTTTATATTTTTCATATATTTGTGATCCTGCAATTCTTTAATGTATCACTCTAAACTCCACATTCAGTGTCAGCTGCTGCTGTCCCATTCTGGGCAGGCACAACAATTCCTCTCCAGGCCTGGCAACCAAGGGCACCTCACTGCCTCAGGGCCCAGAAATGCAAACAAAAGGGAGTTGGGTGGGCAAACTTGGGGTAAATGACTTCATTAGCTGAACCTTTAATTGTTAGATTAATCCCCAATATGCAAATGAACCAAACTTATAAAAGCATGAAAACCTGTGACTTGCCATCCATTTTTTGGGTGTAGCCCCTGAGGGGGCTTTGTCTGCCCAAAAACGTACCTGAAGGTCCTTCAGTAAAATTATAGCTGCTTTTTATTCCCTTACTTTTGTCTGGCCTCTGTTTTTAGGTAGCCCCAAAAGGCATCAAGCCTTGAGCCTTCAGTGTTGCTCACCATGGTGTTGGATGAGAGAAGGGGGGGATCTGCCCCGAGCACAGCAGCGGCCAGGGGAGTGTGTCAGCTATTAGGAAAATGTGCTTTTTGAGAGCAAAAGGAGAAAGGCTGGCAAAGGGCTTGAAGTCTGTAATTTAGATGTCAGAATGTGTCAGATATATCACTGTCAAAGCCGATCTGTTAGCAGTGAGTGTAAAATTTGCCCACAGAAGTTCTCCTCCAGGCAGTCAGTAGCCTGCAGTCAGCGCTGGGAGTAGATCCAGCCCTTCTGGAATGAGGCTTGAGAAGTGGCCTGGATTTCTGCCCTCACAAAGCCAGGACCTCTGGGGTGCTGCTCTGTTCTTCTCTCACCTTCACAAAACGAAAGGAAATACAACTTTATCAATGTTTGATTACTGATGTTGCTGCTTCGGTGGAATTCCGTAAAGATTAGAATCATCATAACCACTGATTCACACAGATTTCCAGAACAAAACAAAGGTGATACCAATCCAACTGGGGTCCAAGAAATAAACCTGTTCAAATTCTGCAACAATTCCCCCTGCCAAGTTCCTTTGTGGCTGGATGGAGCCAGGATTAATTGGCCACCAGTTGCAGACCTGCTGCCTTAGTTGTGAACAGCTGCCAAGCAAATCCTACATCCCAACTTTGCACAGTGACTGGGCTGTTCTGGGGGATTCCCTCTATTCCCTTACCTCTGCAGTCTAAATCCATGTTGATTTCCCCATGCAGAAACAATACATTCACAGTTTCAGTCACAAATCCCTGACAAATTTATTTCAGCTGTCTGTATCAGAAGGAGGTTCTGCAGATGCCATTGACTGTCAGCTCAGACTGTGCTTACAGAGGATGCACCTTCCTGTCCTCTTTACTGAGCACTCACAGTGATCAGAGAGTCAGTCTGTTGTTGCAGAAAGTCAGAGTTAAAAGCAGAAATAAAAGAGAGACATTAGCACTCCTACTAAAGCTAACATAGGGAAATCTCACAAGCATCTCTCTGCCGTTCTCACAAGGTCTTTCACTCAACAAGGCAACTAAACTACACCAAATGTTTCATCCTGAAAGAAGCTGCCAAGCAGCCCTTCCTCCCAAGTACATGTGGAAAAATTCATAGGTGCACAGGCTTATTTACCAATTTACCATGTTTACAGTCTTTTATTCCACTGCTTAAGAATCAGCCAACTTGCTGTTGCATCATTGCCATATTTATACCATTGTCAGAGTCAAAATGATCCTACAAGAATCTGCTGAAAACCTTCTTAAATGCAGGCACATTTGGCTCTTAACAAGTCAGTACATCAAAACTTTGTATTACTTTATGCAATGCTTAAAAAGCAAACTCTTTCTCCATCAGGGGAAAATCATCTTATTTGGAACAGGCTGATTGTTATTCCAGGCAGGAATGAGTTTTCCAGAGAAGCTGCGGCTGCCCCTGGAAGTGTCCAAGGCCAGGCTGGAAAGGGCTTGGAGCACCCTGGGATAGTGGAAAATGTCCCTGCCCATGGCAGGAGGAGGCACTGGAGGAGATTTAAGGTCCCTTCCACCCCCAGCCACTCTTCAAATTTATGATTTCACTTAGATAAGCACACTTCTCAGACAGTTTGGCCTGATTTTTTAATGCCCTTAAAAATCAAAAGAAACCTGCATATGAAGAAGAGCATATAATGCTTTATGAATTTCATACAACACAGAGCAAACAAGAGATTGAAGAACCTGTGTGGTAGATCCCTGTGTTTGGTGGAGTTGGGATGAAAAAGAAGTAATGAATTTTTGTGGGGCATTGGGGAGCTTATATTGTGCTCCAGTAACACGATGGTATGATTTCATGTTGCCTCAAATGCAGCATCATCCCCACCTCGCTGCAGACCAGTGAGAATCCAACACAAACGTACCCTGAGCAGAAGGGATTTGTCCTTTCTTTGGTACACTAAGTGTTCTGCAAGTCTCATAAATAATTTTTAAAGCTACCTACTGTGATAAAATATGCGGCCAGGCTGTGACTGGAATACTGTGAGAGGCTGGTATTGAGGGTTCTGTGTCTCACAACACCTTCTCAGTCCTCTCACCTGGTGTCTCCCCACCTCCCTTCTAATCCCCCACGAAAATTTTGAATTGTTTCATTGTGTAAAATCCATCGGGGAGTTCGCAACATGCGTCACCAGCAGGATGGTTGGGTTTAAATTAATACAAAAAATGCACTGTGTGCTCATACTCTCTGAGAACACTAAAACAGTGAACTTGACCAACTTATCTGGTTTGTTTATTTTACTGGTGCCAGGGTGGGGGGTTTGGGGCAGATTTTGTCAGGTTTTTGCTCTGTCTGGATATTTTTTTTTTTTTCTGTTTTGTCATGATTGTGTGGAAAGCTACAGTATAATGTTAGTCTTGGTGAAAATATATTTTTACTTTCTTTCAATTTCCAGCAATTTATTTCAGACTAGGAGAAAAAAAACCCTCAAAATATAAAAAACTGTCTGTCTCAGACACAACTTTGCATCAGATATTATTCTCTTTGTAAATATTGTTTCCTTTCTGGAAAAAAAAAAAAAAAAAAAAAAAAAAAAAAAGGAAACTCAGGATAAAGAGATTCCCAGATCAAGGAACCGGGGGAGGGAAAAACCTGAATGGGATCCTTGCTTCTTACCTGATTAAAATGGGTAAAAACTAAGAAGGATCAAGGCACCCTGTGTGGTTTTATAAGCGTGGTTCATTCCTTCACCCCCAACTTTGTGCCTATTTTAATTTTCTTGGTAAATGGTGCCCTCTGCAGCATCCCTTCGACTCTTGCAAGGTTCTCAGCACTTAGACTGAGCCTTAGTGCATCACAGGCAAGGGAGATGGTGCCAAAATACAGAATTCCAGCAAATCTGCATGGTTTTTGTGTTGCTTTACAGTGCATGCTGCAAGTCTAATGTTTCCCAGGCTGTAGCCAGCATCAAGAAGAGATTTTACTAAATCAGCATCTGTACAGAAGCCAAAGCTGGACACATGCAAAGAAAGAGAAAAAAACCCTGCTCATTAAAGCAGTTATAAGAATATTATTTGGAAAAATCCCATATGTGACTTTTTTCCTAGTATTAATAGCATTCACTTGTATGATATCTTTCAGCCAAGGATTTAATTTAATAAGCATTAACTATTTTTTCCTGTGGGATTTGCAAAGAACATGAGACAGGTTATTAACACCATTTGAGGTATAATTGAGGGGTTTTTTTTTACATTTATTTTGATTTTATCAAGGGTTTTTTAAATCTCAGAGTATGCTGCAATGTGTAACTATCTAATCCAGAATACATTATAAAGAAGACCTTGTAATGTAATGACAGCAGTTTCTAGGTCACACATTTTCCCTTCTGAAATTCTCCCTTGTCTGCTGTACATAATTTGTCTTACACCCTACAGTCTCTTTTTCAAAGGGAACTTTTAATCTTTTATGGAGACTTGATAGCTCCTGAATCATAAAAGAATAAGTTCAGCCAGAGAATTAAAAAATGCTGGGATGAGAAAAATAAGAGCTAGTCAAACATCTGTCAGGAATGGCTTAACTTTAACTGGGGCAAAACATCAGCTAGGTGACTTCATGAGATCATCTTTGTCTCCATTCCCATTTTTTATTACTCTATCAATAACCTCTCTTGATAGGGCCTTGTTTCATTTCTAAGGCATTTAATCTTGTATTTAGGGGACATTTCACCCAATTCCCAGCTTCAGAAAATACACCTTGAAGTATGGCTGCTTAATAAATATTATGTGTTTAAGTAATATATTAAATATGTGTAACATGTCCCTATTCTGTCAAATCCAGCAAAAAAGGCATGCACAGTTCCTGGGTAGGTGCTCCTGGAGTTTTTTTGGCATATCACCACCCAGAAAAAAATACGTGGCTATGGGACTTCTGATAGGGATGGGGTTTAACATGTCTGAAAGACTGACAATATTCACAAAATTCATGGAATCTTGGAATTGCTTGGGTTGGAAGGGACCTTAAATCCCATTTCTGCAGTCACAACTCAGGTACCACCATTTCCTCACAGCAAGGTGTTTCCATGGCTCGGAGCAGTGTGACCCCATCCATGCCCTTTCAAGACATCCCTGACCATGTTTAACATTCCACTTGCAGTCTACCCGTGTCCTGTCTCAAGGCATCAGAGATGGAGACTTTTCCCAAGTCCAGGTCACTATAAATTGCTAGACATACACAACTCCCTCCCTTTACCTCCCTGCCAAGCAAAGATGCAGTTACCTTAACTTGCAGGATTCCACCAACTGTTTTCTGTTCGGTCTGATAATTCATCCACTTGAAAACAGCTCACCAAATGAGAGATAAAAGCTGTTGGGTGAAGAAAATGACTGTGAGTTATTCACTTGGTCTCCAGATGACCAGAAGTGTCTATCAGCAGTCAATATTGGGAAAAAATTACTGATTACTGCAGTAAAGTATTCCAGAGCCATTGACCTTTCAGGGTGTTTGGTCCTGTAGCTCAAGACAAGATAATTTCACCTTGAATTTTCAGTTGTGAACAAGCATTTGTGGAGGGGGAAAAAAAAAGAAGGAAACAAAAGAAGAAAATTGAATTACATGGGTGATGCAGCACCTGTGCTGTAATTCAAGGTAGAAGGCAGGAGAAAGAGGGACAAGATGATCACTGAATGAATCATTGCTTTTCACATTTGTTCCTTCTTTATTCTTCCTTTCTCAGATTAGGCTGGAGCCTGCAAGTAAATAATCACATGGAGTATAATAAATACTTTTTCATATTCTGCATGCTATACACTTGCCCTTCTGAGAATTTTGAATGGATCAAAAAAATGGATTCATTTTCTCTGGGACGCTGTGGGACAATTTTTAGCCATTCAGATAAAGGACCTGTGTTTTTCTCCACCATATCCACACTGCCACACTCATCACGTGTCAAACAGCATCACAGCTGATCTCTGGCACCAAGAGAACGTGGTGCTTCAAAATTCATGCAAGGCTCCTTTAACATTGTTGGGACTGGGTACAGGAAGCCTGGAAAAGGCTGAGAACTCAGAGGATGCAAAGTTACCAGAAATTAAATTTATCCCTGATATTTGCTTTCGGCGTTTTAGAGACACATGAGGAAATTTGCTCTTAACCTTTAGTTTTAATCTAGTCTAGGTGTTCTTAAGAAAAGGAACAAGAAGGAAAAAATAATAAAGGAAATGTTAAGCTTGTAGCATATTTTCCTTATTTTTTTTTTCTCCTGAGGAGTACATATATTTTATGGATTTAATGCCTGAGAAGAAGTAGCTTCACTGAACCCTCCCACTTCACACAAATCTAATTTCTGGAAATATCTTTGCAAGCCTGCATTCCAATCACTCCCAGCATATTCCTTGCTGCCTGTAATTAATGGCAGCTAAAAAAAGAAATTGGGAAAACTCATCTATTTCATACAGTTTTTTTCCCAATTAGCCAAAAAACTCTTTAAAGCTTCTGGCCTGCCCAGGAAATCTGCTACCCTGTTTGCACAAGTTGGTTGCTTGAATGCCTATACAATCTTGCTTAGACCTATTGAAGTGGATTAAAAAAAAAAAAAAAAAAAACAACTCCTTTTTTTGTTTTTGTTTTTTTTTTTGTTTGTTTATTTGTTTTTTGCTTTGGTTTGTTGTTGTTGTTGTTTTGAAAGAAAAACTCAGGAGATTTAGGTCTCAGTGGGAAGGTCTTACTAAATATCTTTCGGTGGCCTGGCTCCATAGCAAATCTTTCTCCTTCCTTGTGAGGCAATTCCACCCATTTGTCAGGACACAGAGGAAACTGGATAAATTCTGGAGCTGTCCCAGTCTGTTGCAATGCCATGATCACTGTATTAATGCCTTTAATCAGGTCTCACTTAGGTGATCTTCACAAGTGCTTCACATTCCGAGGGTTTAATGAAAATGTTCTCTTTAACTGTCCAGTGTTATTCCATCAGGATTTTATGGAGATGGTATATGGCTTCATCTTTCAATCTCTTCCTGTGGACACATGGGTAATAAATGTATATGTATTAGAATTTGTCCTTAATAAGAGCCATATATTTGACTGAGGCAGGACTCTAAGAGCAGACAAGTTCATTTACACGTTTCAAAGGGACCTATAAAAACCTGTTCATCTGACTTAATTATGCCAGTGCTGAGACTTGGATTTAGCATTCCTTCATAAATACTACTTAAAATTTAATTTCAGGTGTTCTGCATGGAGTACACTTAAAAATTAAGGCTCGCAGAACTTACAGCTTTATATCAATCCAGCCTTCCAACGACCTGCACTAAAATCACTGCAGTCCTGAAAGGGAGACTGAAAGATGCTTTTTATTTTTTAAAACATCGCGAGAACAATAATGAGTAAGTGAGTGTGAAAAGCTCTGAGTCTTCTGCAGAGTCCTGTGGATATGCCTGCAATATTAATGGTAATTCTGGCAACAGGTGCAATTTTGCTAATTTTTACTCCAAACTTGCCTACAAATGAGTCCCTGCTAATCTTCCAGCAGCACTCAATTCCTTACTTCCTCCTCACAGTAAAAGTTATTCAAGTGCAGAGAACTCTTCCTGGAAAAACTGAGGAAAAAAATATTTTCCCCTCATTCATTTTAAGACTTAATATTGCTTCAGTTGCTGAGTAACAACTTCAGCTCTCAAGTTGCAGAGAAAAACAGCATCCCTTCCTCTGCTCTTCCACTTGGAGAAGAGGCTTTTATCAGACAGTGGCAGATTATCCCAAACACACCTTGCATTTTCCATGTAGATGAATCTGTTTCTTCCTATTATTTTTATGTCGTTATAGGCAAGTGTCTATCTTCACCCCTTGAAAAACATAATCTTTTTTTTCTTTCAGCAGTTGGCATTTTAATTTGGCTAAACTAGATAGAAACTGCAGTTCTTAGGTAGAAGAGAAATTCTGTTAGAATCTCTCACTGTCATTTATTAATTACCATTTTTAAGGTTTGGGAGCTTGCTTCTTTGCTTGTTTTTGAAAAGTAGATATGTTTATTTAGAAAGCCAACTTTGATTATAAGATCCTTCTCAAATTAGAGCCCACAAATCACCGACTGAATTGATCAACACCTAAATTAAGCTCTTTTTCTTTTAAATATATAAAAACAACACAGAATACAGAAGAATGTTTCAGAAAGCAGCAAAGGGCGACCCCTTGTAGTTGTATATTCAAAAGTACTCCTTTTAATCAGGTAAAGAGATATTGAAGTAGTTGTCTTGCTGCGGTAGGGAGAGTAAACCTGCTTTAAAATGCATTATCATGGTGAGAACATATCACAGAAGCTGCTTTTCATTGACAGTAATATAATCTTTCTTGAAGTTAGTTGCTAAACTTCAAAGAAGCTAGAGTTCTTTTAAATATTTCCTTAAGTTTAACCACTTCTCCCAATTTGGAATGTAGGTAAAACTTTTATTTTTAAAGGGAAGGACTGTAGCCATGAGGTTGATATTTTGTAAGCAGAACTAGAGTATCAAGAAAATGGAAAAAAAGTACATTTTCAAAGGAACTGGTGCAGGTCTTGGTGCAATGTGCAGAAATCATAAACTGCTCCTACCACACTGTATAAAAAGTACAGTTTGGAAAGTGCTGTAGATGAGATTTATAACTCGTAAATTTTTATGGGATTCAAATGCACCACACAGCATCTTATGTGTTGGACCCTCCTAACCTGTGGCTAACAGGGATAATCAAGACACATGAAACAACTCTCATCAGCAGGCAAGCAGCAGAGCTGCAGAAATGAGGATGCAAATGCCTCTGCTGTCTCTGAATAACATCCTGTATGCTTCTCTGCATAAAAACGAGGTGCACATTCGTCCCTGAAGCATTTGGCAGAAACAGTGTTTGGCATTATCCAGGCATTCCTCTTCCTGCTTGAGGAACATGTGGTCTTTGACTCATGACTCCCCTCTTCCCATCACTCTTGTGGGAATTTATAAATTTAGAGAGTTTTGGGAAAGCTGCAAAAGGCAGGCATCAGAGACAGCGGGACTGTGATTAGAGCTAAAGCAGCAGCCATGAGATAGGTCAGCAGAAAAATTATTTAAAAAGTAGAAATGAAAGGACAAATAGGACAATGGTCTGTGTATTAACACTTGTCTAGAGTAACTCCCTAAGCTGCAGAAAAGTTTATCTAGCAAGATATTAGGAAGTTTGAAGCTTAATAATGGAGCTCTGTGCATTCTGTTTTAAGGCTCACAAGCAGGTATTGTGTTTGAAATAAGCAAGCATTATTTAACCAAAGGTACCTGTGCTTATAGTGGTTGGATAGAACTACTGTAAATATAGAATATACACTATACAGATATAAATACTGTCAGTGTGCTTTTGCTTTGTGTGATTGGTCAAAAATCTTACAAAGTGAGTTGTGACATTGAGTTCTTGGTCTGCTGCCTGGGATGTGAGCTGGTGGCATCTTCCCATTGTCATACCCATGTAATGAAAGTGATGCTGGAAAATCAAACAGCTCAAGGCACGTTCCTCAGCAGCCCCGTCCCGTTTGTGATTTGTACACAGCCCTCAGCCAGTGTGAACCGTGATGCTCTTTCAGAAACTTTTCCATAGGAGCAATTCCTGGGGGAGGCCAGCTTGGCCCTGGGGCTGTGGGGCCCTCATCCAGCAGTGTGGTGGGAGGGGAAAGAGAAAAAGGAAAAAGGCCTCAGGAAGAAGCAACACCCAGAGGCGATGTCAAGTAAGCAGCTTTTTATTTTCTCTTTTTTGACTAAAGAAAATCCTGCTCGTGTCACCCGAGGGGGCCTGAGGGCTCTCTGCTTTCGGGGTCATCACGATGCCATGGCTGAGGGGTCCCTGCCCAGACTGGGACCCGGGGCCCTGCAGCCACCACCACCTCCCCGTGCCCCTCCTAGGGCTGCTCTGGCTCTGCAGGGACGCTCCCACACGAGCTGGGGCTCCCTTCGAGGCCTTCCCCCGACGAAGAGCCGGCCTCGTGCTCCACACTGGATTCCGGCGGCCCACACGAGGCGGGAGCGCCGCCTCCAGGGCAGGCTGAGGGATCCGAGCTGGCCCCGGAGCTCTCGGCCTCCTGTGGGGCAGCGTGGCAGCCCCACAGCCTGCGCACCTCCTGGCTGCACTGCGTCTCGATGATGCTGAGCACGCCGTGCACCAGCAGCGCGGTGTAGTGCCGCAGGCGAGGCTGCAGCCGCTGCACCAGCACCTCCCTGTCGGGGCCGAAGATGCACAGGGCCAGCAGGATGCTGCTCTCCGCAGTCTTCACCTGCCACCACCGCTCCCTGTAGATCTTCTGCAGCCACTGCTGCAGCCAGGCCCTCACGGGGTCCAGGAGGTTCCATCTCCTCCGGAAAAGCTCTGCCCAGAGCTCGGGCAGGATGCCACCCACGGCATCCTGCAGCCCCGCCGCGCCCTGCTCCGCCGGGGACAGCGAGGCAGAGGCAGGGGGTGTCACAAGGCTGCGGGCGCTCTGTCCATCCCTGCTGCCACCAGCGCTTCCAGAGGCCTCTCTGGGGTGTCTGATGATGCACTGCAGGCAGTCCTCCTCCTGCTCCGAGAAGCTGACGGTGGAGATGAGTCTCCTGCAGAGAGGGCAGGTGCGGATGGCCCGCAGCCAGCGCAGGATGCAGCCCAGGCAGAACTGGTGGCGGCAGGGCAGGGCGTGGGCGATGTCCCCGGGCACCTCGCAGCAGATGGGGCAGCTCCACTCCCTCCTCCCACTGGCCATGCCACCTTCTTGCTCCTTGCTTCAGCTCTGCCACGCAAAACCTGCATGGCCAGGGTCATAATCCAGCTCCCAGTGATGTCAGAATGCAGCACCGGTCCGTGTCGCCCTTGGCCGCCCAGTGATGTCACAATGGGACAATCGCTTGGCATAGTTGACTGGAAAAGCCTCACAACTGCAATTCACAGTCGCCTAAACACTTTCAGGAACTCTACCTAGAGTGCTCATGCTGTCTGCAAGTGTTTTTAAGGGTACCTAAAAGTGTTTTTAAAAAAAAATCCCCAAAAAACCAAACCACTCGCACAGAAAAGTAGCCATTAAGCAATGCACCCTACTTGCATTGCCTTGAAAATCTGGGAGCGATCCCTCTGAGTCACAGGACTGCTGAGTTTATTTTGCATAATTTTACCTGAGTCACATCCAGCCATTTTCTCTGTGTTTTGGTCCAAAACTGCAGCGACCGAAGATCAGACAGCAAAGAAAGTTCAGTGTTTGTTTCACTACCCACCCTCAAAAAACCCCAAAAAACGCGGTGCAAAATGTCTTGGTATCTTGACATATTTGAAAAAATGTTATGACTCATGTTCCTGAAGAGTTTAGTTTCTTACCTCCGCTCTGAACTCATCAGGAATTAAGATCTGACTGACAAACATAATTTCTACAGATTAGCCAAACTTTTTAAAAAATCAAGAGCTTTGAAAATGCAGCTGCAGTGAGAGTTCAGATTTAAATAATATTTGCTGAAGAGTTCTTATCTTTCAGAGGTTTCAGCTGATCCAACTCCAGCAGTTCCTAAGATAATATAAACTACATATATAACCTAACATGAAATAGTGTCACAATTATGTTTATCAGAATATCAGTGCAGCTCTTGCTGGAAACTACAGGCCAAAATGGATAAAATAAAGGAGATCAAAATATTTAACCCAGAAGAAGGAAAATTAAAGGAAATTAACATTATGTGTTTAATGAAAGTGGTACACAACTTCACAACTGAACCCAAAATAACTGTTCAGAACAAGAACTGCATTTGATAACAAATGGGCCCTGCTTACCTCTCAGAATTAACCTACATTTTACATAAAAGTCAGTCGTTTAAGAAACAGATTATAGCACTAGAGAGAAAATTTGACAGAAGAAGAGCAAGACAATTGAATTCCAGCAGATTTTACTTTAGTTTGTGCTTTTAAATGTACAGTGATGGACTCTCTAATTTCTGCACTGCTTGGTTAAGAAATCTCTCACAGGCCAGCTGTAGTTGGAAAACCTGGAATACTCATCACAAGAGTAAAGACGGTTCCCTGTAACTAATAAGAAACATTCCCCACACACTTAAGGTCAGTTATATTTCTGATTACATCATTAAATCAGTATTAGAATATATGTTAGCATATCTACTAGAAGTCAGTTCAATTCGTTATTAAGAATTTGCCTCATGCTGCTCTAAAAATAATTTCTAATGGAACACTTTATAACCACGTCCGTGTGTGCTCTCTTCAATTTTCAGAACGTTTAAAATAATGAAAATGTAACATATTTAAACCAGCAACAAGAAATACCAGGATCAGCAGATACCAGCATCAGGGCAGTGACCCCTTTTTCACCATCCTGATCCAGGTAACAGCAGCTGATCCACACCACAGAGGTCTTTATTAATTGGCATGGGAATATTTGATAGTGTAGAGGGACAAAAAGGAGGTGTCAAGGAATTGCATCATCCAGAAGCTCCTGGCTCAAGCTCTTCTGTCCTTCTCTGCTGGTTGACTCCACCTATTTGTGGAAATTGCATCCCTGTGCAGGAGTTGATTTCCAAGGAGAAGTCTTTAATGAAGACACTAAACAAAGCTGTCTGACTTTCAAAGCACTTGAACTTCTCAAAAATTCTGAAGGACGGGCTTCGGATTTTTGTCCACACGTTAAACATAAAACTGCTTGGGCATTTGTTAAGATAAAGGATGTGAAAGTGTTTGACATAATTTTGTTTCTTATTTCAACCCTCCCACCTCTGTGAGTTAAGCCACATTTAGGCAGCATTTCATGTAAAGGCAGCCTTTCATTTGCTAAAGATAAAGGTATAACATTAAAACAAATTAGGATGTTAGTGCTGTGGGGGAAGAAAAAAGGTCACACTTGAACAGTCTTTAATGCATCAAAAATGAAACTTAAAAATTGCCTCTCAATCATGACTTGCTTAATTCAGGGTGAAATTGAGCCATTTATGACCAATGCATTGCTCTTCTAATGAACTTCTGTTACTGCATTGCACCACAGCTACTAATCTGACATTTCAAAATTTGTCAGATTTCCACCAATAACTTCATTTACAAAAGCAGTAGAAAGTCTCAAACATTGCTAGCAGCAAGTTAGCACTTTTCTCCAACACTTCTGTCCGGATTCGTTTGGGGGTACAAAAATTTGCTTCTAAGTCTTAAATGGGTCTCAATGAGAATAAATCTATTCTAGCTGCAGGACCATAAGCAAAGAGGTGCCCATAATTCTCCTGCTTTGTCACTTGGAGTGGGGAAATCTAACTCACTGGTACTGAATGCTTAAACATTAGATCAGTGAAGCCCTCCCATGTTTGGGGATGTCTGGAGCCCCTTACACTGACATTAATAAAATTAGGAGTGCGTTCAGACATTTGCTAAGAAATGGGCAGATTACATACCAGAGAGCAGCTTGATCTGGGCAGGGACAGAACCAAATCAAAATCCAAAGGATATGTTGGAAGCACAGCCAGCAGAAGTCACTAACAGGCAAACTCCTGCTTTATTCCATAAGGACTCTCATTTTAAATAAACCACTTAGAGCCCAGCTAAGATGAGTATTGCAATAATATTAGCACAGAAAAAGCAAGGAAAAATGTCCTGGAGCTTCCTATCTAGGTCTAAATTGCACTTTTTTCTTTTTAGTGCTATCCATTAAACAGTATGCTCAATACTGTAATTATAGGCTTGGAAAAAGAAAAAAAAAATACCTAAGATATATTTTAGGAATTACTGGTTTTGGCTATAAGTCTTTGGTCCTGATTATGCTTCCTTAAACATAGGACCATTTTTTAAACTAGGTACCCAAAAAAAATCTTGCTTCAGGGTGAAAACTGTCTTCAGACTGTTCAAAAGATGTAATATAAGTTCATATGGAATTTACAGGGAGTGTTCTGGGACATATGTTCAGGAGATCACGGATTTGTGACTTGGTAGGAAGCACTTTTCCCAAAGCAAGTCTGCAGAATAAATAATTTCTTAATAAAACCTTTAATCCAGATGAGAAAGATAATAATGCAGGTGTTTCTTTGCTATACATATGGTCACTCTTCACCACAGACATACTTTTATATTACACCAAACACAAAGATTGAGGTAAATTGAAAATATTCAAAAGACGTGCAATAGAAGTAGGAGGTGGTAACAGAGACACTGAGTTTCTCATTTATCTTTGGTGAAACAAGACTTCCAAGGAAATAAAGACAGGGCTAACCTGAAGGGGCTGCAGGAAAAATGGAGAGAAATCATTTATGGATGGAGCAATTTATGGATGGAGTAATGTTGAAGGCGAAGGGAGACGACCCATCTTTGCTGATCAGCATCGACTCCCGATTTATTGATCCAAAGGCACGTTTTTATAACCGTGTTGATTAAGATCACACATATTGCAAAACTCGAGCTCACAACAGGCTACAGAGAAAACATTAACCCCTCCCTTTGTTTTCAATACCTGTGGTTTGTTTATTGAAACCAAGATTTGTGTTCTCACCCTGATATGAAGGGTTCTCAACCTCCATGTCTGTTCCCAAGGACAGAATGTTTACCTGTTATGAGAGGACAGTCTGAGAATCCTGCTGTTTATCAAATGTGCCTCAGAACCTAGTTATTTACAGAAACGGGCTTGAGAACTGCTGCTTTACAGCTGCCTTTTACTTTTCCATCAGCTGTATATTTTCACGGCCTCTTTCCTTAAGCCATGTCTGAGCAAAATTCTCCAACAGAGTAATTTACGGATGGAGTAACAGGACAAGGGGGAGTGTCTCTAACTGCCTGGCAGGGCTGGCCAGGACCTTGGCAATGAGGAATTGTTCCCTGGCAGGGTGGGCAGGCCCTGGCACAGGGTGCCCAGAGCAGCTGGGGCTGCCCCTGCACCCCCGGCACTGCCCGAGGCCAGGCTGGACACTGGGACAGTGGGAGGGGTCCCTGCCATGGCACTGGGGTGACACTGGATGGGCTTTGGGGTCCCTCCCAACCCAAACCATTCCAGGATTGTTTGACTCCATAAAAGAAAAAAAAAATGTGTTAAGCGATTTACACTTTGCATTGCTCCGTATCCTCCATATCCCAACTTTAATCATTACAAACGATCATTGACATGAGAGATTTAGATTTCTGCCTGTGATGTCAGAAAAATCCGTGAAGTCAGCCCAGCATGCATTAAAGTCCACCAAAGAGCTGCCATTAGCAGCAACAAGCTTTGAATTAAGGCTTGCAGCAACTCATCAGAAAAAGGCTGGGAGAAGCTCTTTGAACCTTCAGGCACCTTTTCAGCCTGCTGTGGCTTTCTTGCAAAGCAGAAATGCCTTTCAGTATGACAGAATGCTAACCACGAAGACAAATTTCCCACCCCTCTGGCCTCCTCAGGAAGATGTGACATTTTCTGCAGCGGAGCAAAGGAATGGGTTGATCTGAACCAGAAACTTTCCCGTTATTTGTGTGAGATGGCACGCTTGCACATATTTCAGTGAGACACTTAGAGGCAAAGACACCACCACACCTGATACTCCTTTCTTGGCTTTTCACATGGGTGTTACCTTCTGAATTCACCTGGAATATTAGGACAGGGCAGAGATAACCCAGCAAACACAAAACCTGCACCGTCAAAGATCAGCTTTGGCCATCCCCAAACCTCTTGTCTTACCACAAAATTTATGGCGTGCACATCCACAGCACACAGGTGAAATGCATAACCCCTGACCACCATTACCTCCTTTACTGCTGGTTCACAGCTGGATCATGAGAAGGAAAAAAAAAAAAAAAAAAAAAAGAAGTTCCGTGGTGAGAAAGGAAAGGAAAAATAGGTCACTTCTGCAGAGCAGATTGTGAGAAAGTCAGGAAAAATCCGACGAAGGCACAAGAGATATTCGAGTGCACAGATCTAACACCACGTGTGTCTTTATTGAGGCTGTTCACGCAGGGATTTAATCAGTTTTTATTTAACACACAGGCTGAATCTGGTGAAATGCAGGGCCCTACAGAGACTCTTAAATCTCTACTTTTTCAATTCTCGTGAAAAGACATGAAATCCATAGAGTAAGACCCAAAAGTAATTCTTTTTTCCTCTGTCTGTTAAAAAGTCTGAAATGTTCAGCCATAAAAAGCTGAAATGTACTTTGAACTAGGAAAGATGCAGAGGATTGATACCTGAATTTTCTATGTTTTGAACATGGTTTATAGGACTTTCCAAATAATCATCACACCAGCCTTCTCACTAAGAAACCAACATTTTAATTAAGTTATTTGGGGAAATAAAAAACCTAACAATCACATATTTATCACAGGATTTTGCTCTTCTCTATAGTCTGCAAATGTGTCCAATTACTTGATTTGATTAAGTGATGTAGCACAACAACTTCAATCCTTATCAGCAGTGTGTTTTCTCCTCTTCCAAAGGTCAAGACTGAGGCAGATGTTTGAAAAAATTATCCTCTCCGACAATTTTCAGCCCATCTGGCAGCTGTTTCTCCAGGAACATTTTCAATCTTTTAATTATTTCTTTTTAAATTACGAAAATGAAAATGAATTTGATAACTGGAAATTATTAACATTAAAAAAAAAAAAAAAAAAAAAAAAAAAAAAAAAAAAGCTGTGTAAGTAACTAAAAACTAATCCTTAAAAGCCTACCTTTGACAATATGCTGGAGCAATTATATTTTCACACTGATATTTCACAGGAAATGGCACATAGGAGACCTGTCCCATGAAGACTGACATGCACAATTAGAAGTCACAAAGAACTACAAGCAAAGCCTGGAGTGATAAGGCACTAACCTCAGCAGTAAATAAGAAAAATAAGAACTGGGCCTTTGAGAGCCACTTCCCTTTTGAAATGCATGAATTATCCTTCTAAACAAGAGGGCAGCTGGAGAGCCCTCAATATGCCCTCAGAAGAGCATTTTTAATCTCCTCAGGGTCTAACACGTTGGATTTGGCGCAGTGCAAATGCAGAAAAGTGATTTTCCTCTGCCTGGACCTGCGTCTGCCGGCACAGCAATCCAGAAAGAATCAAAGTTCTGGAAACAGGACAATAGTGACCGTGTGAAGTGGGGTTATCTTTCCATGGATTTTTGCTTAATTTACACCTTTTTCCAACTTTCTCTTTTTTTTCCTAAAAGCTCCAGAGCAGACTTCAAAGTCCTCTTCTGGGACACTCCATTGCATCTGCAGTTGTCCCAGTGGAAGCAAAGCAGCTTAGTTTGACTAAAGAGGCACATTAATTTACTTACTATTAATTACATATCATTAATCTTTATATCTCACTCTCTCTAGAGGGAGATATAAAGACACTGAGGTGGTTTCCCTTCAGTTCCCAAATTGCTATGGATCTACAGAGCTTTCCACAAATGCTGCTTTGACTATATGCCCCACAGAATATGTCACAGAACTCACAGAATTTCACAAAATATGTCGTGAAATAACTTAATTTGCACGGTAGTTGGCATTTGGTCTTGTCAAATGTTTCCAGCTAGTGATGTTCCCTCACGCTAGAAACACCATGAGGAAAAGGGGGCCTGGAAATTTCACAATTTCACATGGATTTGCAGGACGCAGCCTGTGCGCTGCTTTGAGTTCTGCATTCACAGCCAAAATTCAATGAAGATGTAAATGTGGAATTCACATTTGGAGAGGCAAAAAGAAACTGGGATTTCAGTAGAGAGTCTGAAGACCATGCATGTGGCTCAGAAGTGTCTGGGTTTATGTTTTTAAATTTTCCTTGCCTGCCAAATTTGATTAAAAGGCCATTGTGCTTGCTTGCTAAAAAGTCGTGTTTTCACAGCAAAGAAAAAAAAAAAAAAAGGGTTTCATTGAACAGGTTAAATTATTAGATACAAACAAAAGAAGGAATAAAATTTACAGGTGCTTTGTTCGGGGCTAAGGAGTGTCCAGAAACAGTCATCATTTCCAAGGGAAACACCTGAAAAATCAGAGCAATTTGCTTTGCTGTTTTGGTGCTGGACCCAGACCAAATTTCCAACCTACCCTGACGTAGGACCAGAAAATCTGCATCACCTCCTTGGTTGTCCTGGGATCCTTTCCACCCTGGGCCATGCCAGTAAAAATAAATGTACATGGAAAAGAGAATACCCTTTGCTGCGTAAGTGGGTCATACACTGCCTGTGCTTCTTGACTTTAAGAACACAGTAGGGAGAAAACCAACCAACCAAACAAACAAACAAAACAAGACAAAACAAAACAACAGCAACAACAAAAAAACCCAAACAACTACCCATGCAATGTTTTTCAAACTTGGCAGTAAACTATTAGACTGAATCTGCACAATTACCACAGATTCAATTCTAATTAGAATGAAGTAAAGTAAGCAGAGGCAGAGAAGTCATGCTTTCGGTGTAAGGAGGAGAAGTTGAACATAATACAGAAATATAATGAAAATATAGGTAAAACATATGCTCTTAATTGTTTTTAAAATAATGTTTTGACAGTGTGGCAACACATTGTCTGGATGGAGCCCTCATGAGCTCAGGAATTATCAACAATGAAATTTATTTCAAAGGAAACAGATATATTGCAGTCTGTGCTGCTTGACCTCAGTCCCATTTCACTACATTGCTTTCTCTCATAATTACCAAAAGAGCTAAACTTGGAATAAACCATTAAATACTGATGTTTTTTCACCAGTGCACATCAATTTGTTAACAACAGCACAGAGTGAAAAATTTGGAGAAATTAGAACATAACAACGTGACTGGCTTAGACAATGTGGGAAATTTATGATGCAACAGTTGGAGGCAACAGAATGCCATTGAAATTATCTAAACCACAGCATTAAATCTGCTGATTTTGGAGCAATCTTACCGAGCCTAAAAGAAACTTCACCAGAAGAATAAAGAATCCATTCAGCCACCAATTCAATTCTCAGTCTCACATGAATTTCTGATGCTCGCTGTAGCACCAACTGCAGTGAAAATCAAATTGTGGAGTCAGAGTACCCAGGTTGTCAGTTGATGTGGATACTGATGCCCAGTGAGTGACTGTACACTAAATTTGACTATCCCAGAGTCAGCACTTCCAGAGAAAGGGACATTAATTTTTTTCCTCTCATTCCAAGAACACCTGTGAGAAGGAAAGTAATAAAACCCCTGAAGTCTAATATGGATGTTTCACAGGAAAAATATAAATAAAAGAACCAACTGTGTTCATGTGGTCCTTGCCACAGCTCACAGCAGACTACAGTGGGGTGGGTTGTGTGCTCTGCGTTTCACAGAGCATCTTCAGGGGATGAGAACTAGCACCCTGCACACCACCAAACATCTGCAAGCAAGCCCAGGCAAACAAAGAAGGCTCTCGGGGTCCCGGATGATAACTTGGATGTGTTTTGGATTTTTGAAAGGAGTGTTTGTGCAGGGAAGGACGGAGGCCGGGCAGCTGCGAATTTCCAGGGAGGTTTGATGCTTTGCAGTTGTAGGCTGGAGAGGAGAACAAGGTGGTGCCACAGAGATCAAGATTAAAGGTCTGGGAGGCTGTTTGGTTTGGCTGGGATTCACTGCCAACATGAATGAATACTTCTGTTTATTTTAACAGCTCTAGCTATGCTCTGTTTATGGCTCTAACATTTCCCTAACATTACTTCCTCCCTTCTCTTCAACTCTCCTTCCCATCCTCCTCTTTTACCCCCTTTCTCTTTATCAGCTCACAGGGCACTCTTTCCATTTACTCTCACTTCCCAAGCACTGCCTTTGCCATTTTCTGTCACAGAAGAATCTCTAAGTCAATAAAGTGATCTCATGTACGAGGTCAAATTACACCAGCCGGTGTAAAAACTGTTCAAGTCAGGGGTTAGTGCATGAAACCCTTTCTCAGCTCATAAATAAAATATTATAACCATTTCTTAGTTGGATTTTTTTTTTTTCACAGTTTAGTATGATGTTCTTTAAATGTCACTTGGGAGACAATTCAGTACAGGTAGCAATATCCCCCTGGTGTTTCCTCACTCTGGGACAGAAAGTTCAGCACTGGAGTAAATTTCCACATTATTATGTGTTGGCAACCTCATCAAAATCAATGCAATTCCATCCATAACTCTAAAAGGTGAATTACCAAGGACTTAACCACACTTAAAGTATGCATTAATGCTCACATCTTCAAATTTTATACCTGAGAGATGAACAGTTAGAGATTGACAGTTCCTATGGCAACAGCTAATTTTGGTGACTAATTTCACAAACTTAACAGCTGAACAGAAAATCACCAAGGACGTAATGAAAGTCAATAATTAACAAAACTCACAGGTTGGAAAGCATTCACACAAACTTTTAATTGCATTTGTGAGCACAACATTATTTTAAATGCATTTTAGCCGTGGAAATTTTAGTAAGAAAAGAATAGTAGCACACATTCACATCCAATACTACTTCTGTGTATGCAAGCTAACTTGGGGAAACAGTTGTCTTCTTGTCTCCAAATGTCTGAATACCAGGAATTACTTTATCTAGGTTCAAATATCTTATTGCACAAGTTTATAACCTGTGCATAAGTGATGTCTTTAGGACCACTATATAGCAGGTTTGTTGTGTAGAAACTGAAAAAAAGAAAATAAATTAGCTCAATTTTTGTAATTGCCTATGTCTTCAGAAAGATTTTTAAAATACTTGAAAAGCAAGAAAATTATTTAATTTATAATTAATAGTTTTGGTTCTCCCCTGCCTGTAATGACATAGCTTCCTACACAAATCATTGGATTTTTCTCTTATTGGGAAATCGTCCTTATTTTTCATGAAAATACAATGACAGTGGTTCTTACAATAAAATACACTGGTTTTATGTACATACTACTAATATAATGGCAAGATAAATATATAAAGAACGGACAGACACATGGTTTGGCATTTTAATCACCACAGTCATATAATGGTGGCAATAACAGAAAAGATCTGTGTCTTTTCTTGGTGGAAATGCGCTGCTGTTCTCAACTCCTCACCATTTCTGCCTTCGCATTCTCAGCCCAGAACTTCTCAGACATGGGGCACGTGAAGTAATTAAATCCACATTCCCCTAGGAGACCTGTTGCAAAGGGGAGATGTTAATTAATCATTTGCATGTGCAAATAAGCTGGTAGCACAGTAGATGAGCGGTACAGCTTTGCGTGGTGTGTTCTGACACAGCTCTGATCCCCCCTGCCACCTGTTAATGCTCGCCAGTCGCCAGGGATTTATCATTGTGGACACACAGCTCTGAGCAGCTGGCTTGGATTTGACTGATATCAAACTGCTTTTGATAATTACGGTGGGCTTTTCACCCCCTGAGCTCGCCAGTCTGTGGTTCCTTGTCCTGCTTGTCTCTCCAGGCTCTCTCCAGTGCTTTGGGGAAGTGGAATGGGGGAAGCCTAATCTCCTGATTCCCACCTGGATTTCACCACATTTGTGCTGCCGCTTTGGGACAAAACTCAGCTCGGAGAAGGACGTGTCCCTCCTGCCCTCGCTGACCCCTGCAGAACTGCTCTTTCCTAGAGAAATCAAATGTGTTTACCTCCATCAAACACCCCTCAGAGCCAAGGTCTCAGGAGCAGCAGGCCATGCTCTGAGAGCTTTATTAACCCAATTTCTACAGATCCGTGCCCGACTCACAAACTTCAGAGAGCCTGCTCTCCTCGCGGCGTGCGGCTCTGGCAGGGAATCACATTTCCCCAGACTGCCTCTGAATTATCACCGTGAACTTTTGCACCCAGCGACTGCAACCGCCGCAACACGGAGCCATCGCCTGCTGCTGTTAATTATTCACGCCGAATTTGCACATCTGCACTGGCTCCACACAGCTTGGCTCCAGGCAGGCTGGTTGAGAACCGCTGGAGATGGAGAGGGCAGGTTTGCTCCAAAGAGGCTGTTTCAGACTGGAATTGAGGAGCCTCCTGCTCTGTTTTTCTCCATGTATAATGCATGGCCTGTCAGCTTTTACTGCTGTTCTCTTTGACTGCTCTTCTCTTCTGCATTCACACAGCTCAGAGTGAAGCCTGGCAGGGACAAGGGAAAAGCTTTTTGGGCTGAGGAGTCCGATTAGAACATCAGTTTCACAAAGGTGATTATTAAATTAGTTGAGTCTGGAAGACCTTTGGACAATGCTGGGAATATTTTCTTTTCACAGTAAACTTCTGAACCATAAACAGAACAGGTTTTTGGGGGGTTTTGGGGGGGGGTGTTTTGTTTTGTTGGTTTGGTTTTTTGGGGTTTTTTTTGAGTTTTTTTTTTTTAGTTATGTTGTTTTTAATTTGAAGGAATCCTACTGGTGCAACTTTCTTTAACTTGAAGATAATATTTCCATCAGGTCCTCTAAGGACTTCACCACTGTTAACCCACTTTAAATAGCTTGGGTTTTCCAGCAGTGGGAAACCTTTACCACATAGATAGAAGCCATAGAAATGGGGTGGAGGATGACACAAAGGATATTGCTAACTGGACCAGAGCACAAAATAATCCAAGAAAAAACAAGTTGTACCCACAATGTACAATGATTTGGATAAAATCTTAGACATCCATGAAGTCAAAAATTCTCACTATTTGTAAATACTTCCAGCTATTACCTTTGAACAAAATCCTGAGACCACTTCTATTTTGAGTAGCAAAAATACATGATTGAGTGGTTTCTGAAAGGCCTATTATGTGCATGTAGTTTACATGAATTGAAAGGCAAGACATATTTTTTATATAGATTATTTTGTGAGGCAGCTCAATGTAAACAGGTTTTTAATCTTTTATTCCATTTGATGTGATTTATTATAACTCTTTAATACAGGAAATTTGGTTTTCCTATATTATAAATTTTAAACAGCTTGCATCCTGCTGACTGAGAGCTCTTTATATCAATAACTGTTGCCTCCAAGTAGAGCAAATTAGCTTTAAGGACAGGTTTTCATTTCACTGTCTAACTCTCATCTGGACTTTTGTGAATGTTTTTTTGTACATCTGGTTGGTGAGCAGCTGATTTTTGGGAATATTATATTCTTGCACACAGTTTTCAACTGCCTGTCACCCAACACAACAGCTTTACCCAGCTGATTAATTGAGCCATCACTACTGCAGTTTTATAGGCTCTGGATTTCTGTTATTGTGTTTGAAGCAGCTTTCCTTCTGTGCGCTAATTTTTTTTAGGAGGGTTTGATCTGTGATTTGACACTCTTGACATTCCCCAGAAGCAAGAGGATGGTTCCTGGGACTCGAGCTGCGCAGAGCTTACAAATCCCACAAAATCTGATGTTTTCCAAGCAACACGCTACAGGCTGGAGTGCTGACAGGTTTTCAGGGGCAAGCAAGCCAAGTGAAGTTTGTGAGAGAGGATGTTTGTGGGAGGAGGGAGAAGCAGTAAAACTGCACTCCTGCAGCATCGCTCCTGCCTTGCTGGAAACTGCTGGCAGGTCTGAAGTGCAGGCACTTCATCTCAAATTGTCTGAAATACCGGTTTTGTCTGCAGTTAGAACTCTATAAAGGAAAAACATCAGTGCAGTGCTCTTCACATCACACCTCACCCCGGTTTCACTGCCACAAAACAGGGGAGTTCTTTTGAGCTTTGTTATATTCTAGAAGGCTTCATGTTTACTTTTATTTCAGAACCATTAGTGGCGTTTGATGCTTTTTGCAGCTGAAAAAAATCAAAGTTTCCCTTTCCACTGAGCTGCAGTGATTTTAGTCCAGGTCAGAAAAGGTGCTGGAAGAGGTTTTTTCCCTTTTCTCTTTGCCTAGGAGAGCTGGAAATCCACACAACAATGTCAAGACAGGAACAAACTCGGGCTCCCCTCACCTGCAGGTTTAAAGAGAAGAAAGGGGAGAGCAGCAGCAGGGCTGTTTACTGACAGGGTACAGCCACTGAATTATCACCTTTTTTTCAGTCCTTATTTCTGTTCCTGCACTGTCAAAGTTCTGCTGAACTGAACAAGAGCCATGCCAGTGTATGACCCCTCCAAAGTCTGCAAATTCTGATTTCCACAGGAGAGGGAGCAGGCTTTGGTATGCACTGTGATGTCCGCCCCCAAATCTGAGCCCAGTCTGTAACAAGTGTGGTGTACTTGCAAGCACTCACAAAAAATGTCTAATGTCACCTTTCTATACTATTATTATTATTATTATTAGTAGTAGTAGTAGTAGTAGTAGTAGTAGTAGTAGTAGTAGTAGTAGTAGTAGTAGTAGTATAAATTCTAAAACTTCTGTGCTCGGGTGGAAAGCGTGGGAAAAGGTTTTCCACTGTTTTTCCCCCTCTGTTATGCCCCTCATTTTTCCCAGTGGATATGCTGAGTTTGAGGGCTCACCTTGATCAAGGTAACTCGAGGATCAGGGCTTATCGTGCAGGAACCCTGGAGGTTACAGTATTTTTATTTGCAATAATTTGCTCACCTATTCTACAGTTAATTATCAATGTCATAAGGAGGGAGGGGAATTCAGCTGGGCAGACACGATGCCTCCAGTCCACATGTTCACATTTTCTGCTCAAAGCAGGGACAAAATTCCGTGTCCACGTGCATTTTAAATACAGATTAAGTCGATTAATGCAAATTAATCAGGTATTAAATCAGGATTTTGACAGAATTACTTTAATTTTTACAAATGCTGTTGTGATAAACACATAAGTTAGCCAATCCTGAGCAGCACTTTGTAGGGCAGCAAAGTGACATAAAATAAAAACAGAAAATGGTCTCAGGACCCTGTTAATGCGCTGCCATTAGCACCACCACAAACAATTAGACTGCCTAAAAACTCCAACGCCTCGCTTTAATTAGCTTAACGATTGGATGGGGGTGTAGAATTTTAAATTAATTTTTTTTTCTTTTTTTTTTCTTTTTTTTTTTCTTTTTTCAGAAAGTTCCAGGGCAGCCTGAGAGATGCAAGATCTCAGCTCTGTGAGCACATTGTAAGAGGAGAAATAATTGAAATGGGCATGGAGGCGTCAGCGCAGCAGAAAGGGAAGATACGGGGAGGTTATTGTCACCTGAATGCAGGGGCAGTGAAAAGGCTGCTCCCAGTCTGTTCACATCAGTGGTTTCCTCTTAGCAAGCTGCTAAATTATAAATATTCCTGAGGTTACGAAGCTGTTGAGAAAAGAAAAACCAAAAATGATGGCAGTTATGTGCTTTTCACAACAAACGCCCGAATTATACGAAACAAGGGGAAGAAAAATGACACAAACAAATTGTCTGAGCAGAGATTAAGGGCTTTAAATTTATTTACTGTATAAACAGAGCACATCCACATGAGATACATGATCACAGGCTATAAATACTTCCAAGTTAATAATGAAAAATGGAATTATTTACCAGCTGTGTTAACAGACAGCGCTTGCAGCTTGCAATGAGGGGAAAAAAGCCCTAACATTAAAAGATTTATTATAAGCTTCAGAACCTTCTGCAAACTTAGCCTCCACTACTGACAGCGCTGTCCCTTTCCGAAATTATATTTATTGCAGGCCTGTAGGCCAGGAAATGCAGCGTTGCCATCAACAGCAGCAGCCACCAGACTTGGTTCTGCTCTTGGGAGGGCACACAACAGAGCCACATCAACATTTCCTTTGTTCCACTTCATCCTGACCTGCCCGGAGCTTTGCTTTAACTTGTTTTAGCCCTAACAGTGACCTTTTTTCCCAGTGGCCAGCTGGCTGTGGCCAATCTGTCTCGCTTTTGCCAATCTCTGTAACCACAGTTCCTGGGCAGGGTGGCAGCGGGAGGGAGTTATTTTGTGGAGAATCAGGTATTTATTTTGTGGAGAATCAGGAGTTATTTTGTGGAGAATCGGGTATTTATTTTGTGGAGAATCAGGAGTTATTTTGTGGAGAATCAGGTATTTATTTTGTGGAGAATCAGGAGTTATTTTGTGGAGAATCAGGTATTTATTTTGTGGAGAATCAGGTATTCATTACTCCAGTGTAAGGATTTCTGAGCGCATGGAGTGGTGCAGAGCAGTGCAGGCGTGGAGGGGGAGCAGTGGTGACACAGGGGAAGTCTTGGGGTGGGTATGAGGCATGGCAGAGGCTGAATGCTGGAAAATGGAAAAAAAATTGCTCCCCCAAGGTGAATCAAAACAATCAGAATGGCAAGGAGGAAAAATAAAGCTCATCCTATTGAAGCAGTACCTCTGTTTTGTGTAACTGAGCTTTTTACACAATAATATCCTTAATTTCCTTTATTTTTCTGTAATGATTTAACCTAGGCTCATGAAAATCTTTTAGAATTACCATTAAGACAATAAAGATGTTATTGTTATTAGTCATAACAATAATTATTGGCTTTATGTCTGTGGTGTGTTCTCTTTTTTCCCATAACAAGCTGTATGAACGTTGATAGCAGGGTAAAATTGACATTCACTTATTTTAACTCCTCTAATACCAGAACACGCAATAAAGCAGTTATTTTACGAGAGGAGGGAGTTCTCAAACTGCTCCCAAGCAATCACAGAATATTCTGAGTGGGAAGGGACCGACCAAGCCCATGCAGGCAAGGATGGCTTCTGGCTCTCTGTGGTGCAAGCACCAGCTCCTGCTCCCAGCATCGCCTGCACCTGGGAGAATGGAACCCGAGCAGGATTTACACCCTGCCAACGCCGTGGATCTTTGAACAAGAGGTCCCCACTCCCTGCCTGTCAGTGGCTGCTGCTCTGTTGTTTTGGTTTGGTGGGCACGTCTGGCATGTCTGGCCTCCCAAATCCCTGCCTGATTAAATTTACAAGAGAATCCTCCATCTGTCTCGCAGGGAGAAGAAATTCAGCCTGCTCAGTAAGGGTTGGACCTGCTACCAAAGGCCAGACCTGAGGCAGAGCAGCCAGTTCTGTTTGTGAGGAATAAAAGCTGCCAGGATTTCACAGGTGCCAGCCTCAGCCCCACAAACCATCTCCCACAGGCGCAGCAATGGAAAACGTGTGGATTCTGGAGGCACTTTGAAAGGGAACTGCTCTGTGCTGCCACGAGAGAAATTCAGCAAGGTGCACCTAGAAATGAAGCGTCGTGTGCTCAAAGCCCTGTCAGGATCAGGCAAACAGAAATCTTTGCTGGATTTAGCTGTGTCTATAACACAAGCAGGAGTTCTGAGGATCTCTCTCCCTGGGAATATTCAATCTGGACACAATCCAGTGCCGTGTGCTCTGGGATGACCTTGCCTGGACCATGAGGTTGGACCAGATGACCCAGTGTGGTGCCTTCCAGCCATTCTGGGATCCTGTGATCTCAGTTTTAGGCTGGCACAAAAATCCCACCCACGTCTCAGGTTAAATAGTTAAACTCTTGTGGATGGTGTTGGACATTGTTCAGGTGATTTGATCTCACTAGCCAGCCTGGGCTGCAAAAGCCCCCAGTCCAATCTCTTTTACCTAATGAGATTACAGCTCTGTTCTGTTGTTGTAGCTGAAAACATAATTTCTGTATTAGCACCAAATTACGCTGCTGACAACAAACCACCCTCACTTGACTGCCTGTGCCAGAACTACTCTTAGTGTTTCTATTTCATTTCCACTAGCTGGTTTTATCTGAAAACCACTGATAAAAACACAGAGGCGAAAACACAGCACTGGGTCAGCCATGTGCTGTCCTCTACAGTGCAGTGTAAACAGAGTGGGTGATGCTGGGATGTTGACTGAAAATCTCATTTTATTTCAGCGCTTCCCTGCGAGCAGCCCAAGCCTCTCAGAACAATCCTTTTCCTGAAACAGCCAGGGCCACTGTGGCTCATCCCATCCAATCTCTTTTTGCATTGCTGGTACTTCACTGGGTGTCGTGTCCTTCCCAATCAGCTCCAGTGAGGTGCTGTCACTTTAACACAAGGACACAGAAAAATTTGCTGCAAATCTGGAAGTCACAGAAAATGTTTTTTTCCGTTCACATCCTCCCCTTTATTGGTCCTTTGAACCAAAATCAGTTGTCTGCTGGTGCTGTACTGGTTTTCCTGGTCCCAGAGCGACCGATGCCCATAAAGCTGTCACACACAGACAGTGTCCCTGCCTGAGCCCCTCCTGGTGCCTCTGCTTTTCCCCAGGTCCTCCTGATGTGCAGCTCTCGCAGTGGGAAATGAGTGGGCAGAAAAAAGCACTCACATGAAAGCTGGACCTGGGTGAGGATCTCTGGTGCATTGGGAAGGACTCTGCCTCACACTGCACTGCTTGATCTTCCCTCCTGTGGAGAAAAGCGTTTCATCTTTAACAGATGATGGCTACATTCCTGGAAGATTTGACAGCCAAGGGAGAAAACAGACACTGACTTTCCAGAAACTTTTATCCACATGTGAGGTTAATTTTCCTATCCCAGTGCAAAGTTGGAGCTGACAGAGGAAAGAAAATGAGGGCTGGGTCACAGTATCAGGATTACAACAGCTTCAAACTCCAGGTGCTGACTTCTGATGGGAACTGGAAGAACTTAAGATGAGCTGCAAGATACAGAAATTAAGTGAATTCAGGAAACACACATTGAATGGGATGTAGAATAAAAGGAGACCTTTCAATGGTTATTGGCATCCAAATCCAAATGAAGTTCAGAATTTCCTTTTGCCAATAACCACCAGGCCTGACAGCTGCCTGCAAGAACAGAGTGAATTTTGAATGGCAGCATTTCCTACAGCCAAGGTTAGATTTCCACGTGTGCTCTGGCTCTTTCTCATTTCAGGAGCTGAGCACCCACTCTCCAAGGGTGGGTATCTTATCAGCATGTTTGGAAGGGCATCCAAACCTTGGTATGCAGATCAGAGCCCCAGTTATCTGCCGCTGCGGAATGCAACAGGTGCATCTGTGATTGGGCTCATGAGGTTGTTTCTAATTAATGGCCAATCACAGTCAGCTGGCTCGGACAGAGTCCAAGCCAGAAACATTTGTTATTCATTCTTTCTTATTCTATTCTTAGCCTTCTGATGAAATCCTTTCTTCTATTCTTTTAGTATAGTTTTAATGTCACATATATATCATGAAATCATAAATCAGCCTTCTGAAACATGGAGTCAGATCCTCGTCTCTTCCCTCATCCTCAGACCCCTGTGAACACCGTCACAGTTCCCCACTCATTTCATCTTGATGCCCAGCTCTCTCATGGAATGGCTCAGTTGGATTTTTTAGCCAGAGCAGAACCCACAGGAAGGTTTTCAGTGTGTCTGTCTCACTGAAATGATGAAGTCCCTTTGAAATTGGGTCTGAGGACTTTCAGTGCTCAGTGTAACACAACCTAAAAAGATTAAAATCCTTGTCCTTCTGCCCTTGGGTGTTGTCCTCTCTAACTAGCATGATTTTTCTCTGTCAGCCCTGTCCTTTATTTCAGCAAACTCTTGCTCTCTCTCTTGCAAACCGTCTGCCCTTTATCTTTGGCTGGAGGTTAAGAAAATTCTTGTGTCTGATGTTGATCAGCCAGCAGGGAATGCTTGCAGCATCAGCTGGCCAGTCTCTGCTTTACCTCCCAAAAAAGAAAACAAGGAATCGTCCAAGCCAGCTTCCCACAGCCTGGAGGGCCTGGGATTTACAGCCCGTTTGAACTCCCCCAGATGGGAACACACCAGGCTGCTGCAGCACCACGCTCAGTGTCTTGTCCAAAGGCACTTCCTCGCACTGATTTATTTGTTCTCTCAGCTTCAACAAGGTTCTGTGTTTGTGTCTCTCTCTTCTCTCTCTTATTTTCCAGACTGCCCCGACAGGGCACTTTATGCCACGTGTCATTTTTGTCCACCTAGCAAAACACATTGAATCTGGGGGGGAGGCTGGGGTCAGATATATTTGGCATTCTGGGAGGAAAAAGGGGCAGGAATGTGCAGGAAGTTTGCCTGAGGAGCACCCTGTGTGCTGGTACATCTGTGAACAGTGAACTGTCTGCAGATGAAGGAATATATGACTACGCCTGGAAATGTGACTCTGCAGCCCTTGCTTCTGTGGGCTTTATGCAGTTGTGATATATGCAGCAGTCACAACAGCTTTGGCACAACATCATTTGTGTCTTAATTAAATGAAACATGCTGTTCAGAAACAACGCAGCCACTGAGCTTGGGAAACGCTTGAGATGTGCCTTCTGCTCACAGGCTCAGCCTGGCACTGCAAACAAAGCAGGCAGCGTGTGTTTGTGTGTCTGTGCGTGCACATTTACACAAAAACAAATTGCCATGCAGCCCCCTTCCCTGCACAGCTCCCGATGATTCCATCAGTTTTCATGCACCAGCAAAGAGAACGAGGAAGCGGCCATCAAGGGGTGAAAGGAGGAATGGCACTGCTTTCAGCTCACCAGGAGTCCCAGGGATGGATGTGCAGAATTTGGTTTTGCTCTGGCAAACACCACCTCCCCTCCTGGGGCTCTGGAAGACATGGTGAGGCTGATACCAGCCTTATCACCAGGAACCAGGACCACAGCTTGGGAGAACAGAAGCACAGCCAGGATACACTTGTGAAGGAAGAAAAATGAAAACTGAAAAGAAGCAAAAAGCCAAAATGCTTTCAAAGGATTTTCAACCAAAAAAAAAAAAAAAAAAAAAAGAAAAAAAAAAAAGAAAAATAAGAAAAAAGCCCACAAATTACCACATTACCTTTTTGTAGCACACAATTGGACTCAGAATGCACGATTTCATGTATTATTGTTGCTGTACTCAAATACATCCTCTTATCTGCTCATGGAATCCTACACACATTGGCAAAATGGGATACAGAAGAGCAGAACAGAAGTTTTTCAGATTGCAGTTTACAGTTATTGAGGTTTGCTGAGACTGTTTCTAAAGCCAGTTCTCCATTTCATGCAGTTGCCAGAAACTGGGGTGGGTGGGTGTGTACAAAATGAAAGATAGTTTCCCTATTGCCAATCTGCAAGAGTCCTTCACCTTTTCTCTTTCACTTCTTCTGGCATTATGTGAGCAATTTAGATGGCCCTGACCCTGAAACTCCACCTCTAGGTACCAAAAACCATGAAATTAAAGGACCCTTTCAAATCTAATTGTGACTTCTGAACACCTCAAAACACTTTTTAATCATTGTGAGAATTAAATTTCACTCGTTCCCATGCAAAACAGCCAAAAAAATATTGTATAATGTATTCAGGGCAGAGGTTAGCAGAGAGACATAAATTTGGTTTCTTTTATCATGTATGGAACTGGACTGATAACAAAACCCAAAACTTGAGCATCACCATCTGGATCACTGAGCTGTTGAAGAATTCATAGTACCAGAAATCTACTTCTTGCCCCAAGATTCCAACCATTATTTGCTTTTCTGTACTTTTCCAAGAAAGTTCTTATGTAACTTCTGGGTTTTAATTGAAGTATTGTATATTTTAAAACTATTTCTTATCGTTGTAACGCATTTGGTTTGGGGGCTTTTTTCCTTGCCTATATGATCTGCCTAAAGTTATTTTTTCTTTATTGTTAGACACAGACTCTGAACAAAAGTTACTTTCCCTGCCAAAACACTCTTTTTCAAGTCAGCTGCACTTTTGCATGAGAAAAAGCTGTAGGGGATTGTCCCCATGAACTTTGAATGTCTTTCTAGTCTTGGCTGAGAATAGTTCATACCACCTATAAATCTGGCTGCTACCCTGCTTGAGTAAAAGCTGCTTTCTTAAATTAAACTGCTGCAGCAGGCAGGCTGTAGAACAATTTAGTTTCTTTATTTCTGTGCATAGCCCCCACCCTGTAAATCTCATTTCTCCATTCCCTTCTCCAGTGATGTGACAAGGCGTTTATTCAGCATTTCAGCTGCATGTCTAATGGGAAATATTGGGATTTCCCACCTGGACCAAACCCAAGACAATCCAGCCTGGTGTGGTGTCTCCAAAAATGGCTGTTTTCATGGAAATGGGAACAATCTGCTCATCACAGAAGAATTCCTCCTGACCTCTGTGAAACACTGGCTCCAACACTGCCAAAATCCACGACATGACTTCCACCAAATTAATCTCAACAGAACAAAATCTTTGCTAAATATTCTGAAGCGATTTTGTGGACCTGTGATGTTTTTGTCACAGCCTCCTGTGTGAAACAGTGTTGTAAATTTCTTTATTATCACAATAAATGTGCCCATCATCAATTTGGTTTAGGAGACCAGAAGTTCCTGATCTCCCATTTTTCAATCCACGTATCAATATGTACATTCTATTATTATATTCTATTACTACTCTTTTATATTGTATTATCTATACCTGATTATGTAATAATATCACTATATTTACCTATGCCACCATTTTGTGTTGTTCTAAGATAATTTATTGCAACTGCATTTACCCAAAGCAAACAAATCCACACCCAAAATAATGAATCAAGCCCCAAGATCTTTCATTACAAGTTTTCCATGTTTGGACTAAAAGTGCTAATTAATTGGTCAATATATTGGGCTAATAGCCTAGCTGGATTTGCAGAAAAAAACTATTAGCAAATAAAATTAAAAATTAGAAAAAAAAAAAAGAGCAAATGTGTTAAATACCATCAAACAGCAAAAAAATCCCCTGAAATATGAAGCCAATTTAGTTTAATACTTGAAGAGTAATTAAACATATTGCTGGATTTTGTCTTTTTTTCTTTCTTTTTCTTTTTTGGCCAGTGTTTAGAATTGAATTATTTCCGTAAATGCTTTGGTTTCTTTAGTTCATTGCCCTAGTAGGTGCCTGGGAAATTATTTTTATAAACATAATCCCACTTTGTGCAGCTTTTTTTTTTTTTTTCCTTAGTATATGGGGAGGTTGAGACTTTGGGGTGATTTGATTCTGTAGTTACAACTAATAAAATTCTAAAATGTTACACAGCAACTCTGTTCAGCACACACAGGTTCTTTCCAAGGACCACCTAAAATAATCTATAATATTTTCAGAAACTCAACAGACTTTACAATTGCGCCACACATTGTGAGGAGGAAGGGCAATGCAAATATAACACCTCAGCTCACACTGTATTTTTATTTAGTTCTGGACACACAAAGTTTGGAAAGGTGCGGTTTGGGGTTTATTTCTCATAGCATGTCAACCTCTGGGATGTCATTTGCATCTTTAACTTCATGAAAAAGGAAAAAAAATAAGCACAAAAAAGCATTTTTGGCTTAGGAACGGGGCGAGCAGTCTGTGGCTGAATAGCACCAGGGTCACAGGTTTAAATTTCATTACAATTTCTTGACAGCAGAAGCAATTCACTACAAATTGACAGAGGAACCAGCAAAGGACAGGAGAAAAATGTGTGCCAGAGTGTTGAAACACCCAGGTACAGATTTCATCTCACTGCAGGATTCTCCCATTTTTATCTGTTTTTTCAGTTTTGGGTTTGGTTTTGGGTATTTTTTAAATAATATTTTTTTTATATATGTGATGGTGTTCACAGGGGTCTGAGGATGAGGGAAGAGACGAGGATTTGACTCCACATTTCAGAAGGCTGATTTATTGCTTTATGGTATATATTACATTAAATCTATACTAAAAGAACAGAAGAAAGGATTTCATCAGAAGGCTGGCTAGGAATAGAAAATAAAAAGAATGATAACAAAGGTTTGTGCCTTGGCTCTCTGTCCGAGCCAGCTGACTGTGATTGGCCATTAATTATAAACAACCACATGAGCCAATGCCAGATGCAGCTGTTGCATTCCACAGCAGCAGATAATCAATGTTTGCATTTTGTTCCTAAGGCCTCTCAGCTTCTCAGGAGGAAAAATCCTAAGGAAAGGATTTTTCAGAAAATGTCATGGCTACATTTATATGTAATTTTTTTTTTTTTTTTTTTTTGTGGAATCCCAACATACAATAAGCTTTTCATTCTTACAGAGCACACTTATTTCAAAACTTTTCTTTAGGTGAGTGTGTGTGTGTTTGGTTCCTAAGGATATTCATGAAGCCTCCCTCCTAATGACCACAGGGAAATTTGAGTAACATTTTTTGGTTTTCCATGACAGAAAAAAAATATCAGCAAGTGGAATGAAGGCAAAGCTCTACCAAATCAGAGCAATACATGAAGGCACAGAGAAAGACACCTTCCGTAGGCCAAAAAATTCATCACAGATCAATGACAAGAACATGGAGAATGCTCATTGCTGGCTTTGCATAAGAAGGAACAAAAGTAGGTGTTTTCCTTTTTGTGGCATTTTCCTTTTTCCTTTCCTTCCCTGCTCAATCTTTACTATTTTTTTACCATTGGTGATACGGGGGAAAGCCTGCACACCCACACTGGTGAAACTCAGATTTAGCCTACCTGTGGTTCATGATAGAGCACTCTCAGTGTTTCAGGGCTTTACTGATTGCCTTCTCATGCAGGTTGCTCACAGAGTCAGGAAAATTTGGAGGAGAGAAAAACACCATGTATAATTGGAATTCAGCTCAGCGCCAACTGGATGTGATAAAAAGATCAGAGAAGCCTGCATCAAAAATGTTCCAGCAGCCAGACAGGGGCAGAAATACACCCACCCACCTTTGAGGAAATGTCTCTGAAAGTAAAACATGTTTTAATACCAACGACTTTTTTTTCTTTTCCTTTTTTTTTAAGTGTGTTTCAAAATGGATTACATATTCATACAGCTGTATTGAGGCAAAAAAAAAAAAAAAAATGCAGACCAGCTCACAGGGACAGCTGTGGCACTGATAGAAACGCAGGAAGAAAGGCGGGATCATGTAACCCAGCTCCTCTCCTGCTCTGCTGAATTCTTCTGCCGTCGTTTCTGACAGAGCTGTGCCTCACTGTGGCAACAGAAGGGTTTACCTCACTGGAGGGAGTATTTTACTCAATTTTCCATTTTCTTTTTTCTCTCAGAAAACTGCTGCATGTTAAAATTGAGGGAGAAGTTGGGGTTTGGTGTTGTGTTTTGGGGGGTTTGGGGAATTTTTTTGTTCGTTTTTGTTTGTTTGTTTTTTAAATAGGAATTTCTTTAAAACAGAGTGGGAGAAAGGTTTTAAGACACAGGTATTGGTGGGAAGTTATTACTGTGTCTACAAACCTCATTAAAGTACCAGTGAATTTAATGGGCATGTCCTCTTTAACAGAGTAAAATGATAGGTGACTTTTGAGATAAAATTATGGCTGTTCCGCACTGCTGGACAAAATATTTCCTCCTATAGGACCAGGATACTAAGAAAATACAAAAATCAGATATTTTAAGTCGGGTGAAAAAAAAAAAAATACAGTATCCATTTTGCAGTTATGCACTGTAATTTCATGATTATGAATTCAGAGCCAATATGCTGAGCTATTCTAACCATTTTTTTTATTATTCCCAATACAACTGTTAGAGCCACAAAAGCAGCACCAGGTTATCCAGCTCCTCCTCCTGGAAGGTAGTTTTTCTCCTCCTAAGCATTCCAGTATTGATTGCTTTGTGTTGCTCCAGGAAAATGGAACCTCAGCACCTGCGACCCCACTCTTTTGTGAGAAAGGGAGAGTGAGGAAGCAGCAGCTTCCACCCCACAGGGAGCAGGGATGCTGCTAGGGGATGCTCCTGCCTTGTCTGAAAACTCCGCTGGCTCTCTGCACCAGTTCTGCAGGACAGCTGGGACGCCTCAAAGTGTCTGAACCCTCCTGAACTGCATTCCCTGCTTCAGGGAGTCATGCTTATCCGCAGTCTGGCTCTGTCTGGTCGCAAAGACACTTAAAGAAATTGCAGTGTTTGAATCAGCACTGGCTTTCTGAAACTGTTTATGCTCTGGATTTGAAGCAGGCTGTGAAGCTGTGGTTCTTCCTTAGGGCACAGTGGCATCTAGTGGTACTCCACGGAGTGGATGATGAAGACAAAAAGTATATTAAAAATAGCTTTATTTCCTTTCCC
Organism: Melospiza melodia melodia; assembly: GCF_035770615.1. NCBI lineage: Eukaryota > Metazoa > Chordata > Aves > Passeriformes > Passerellidae > Melospiza > Melospiza melodia. The sequence goes on from NC_086226.1 coordinate 81,629,062, forward strand.
TTTTCCCCTTTTCCTTTCCCTTCCCTGAACTTCCCTCTCCCCTTCCCATTTCCCTTCCCTTCCCTTCCCTTCCCTTCCCTTCTTCCCCTCCCCTTCCTCTTCCTTTTTTTTTTTCTTTTCTTTTTTCTTTTCTCTTTCCTTTTCGCCTTTTTTTCTTTTCAGTAATTTATTTTTTAAAGCACTTCTTGCAATTGAATGGGTTTAGGAATGAATTTATCACGTGCTCAAATTTCATCACTACAGATCTGGGCAAGCACTTCAGGAAAGGAATTTATGCTGTCCAGTGACTTAATTTCAACTCCATTAAAACAATGCATTTTCAAGTTAGTTAGAATGTGACTGTCTCAGTCTGGCACTGGTTTGTTTTTTGGTTTGTACTATTACATTTTTATTTTTAATTTTCCTATTAAAGAACTGTTATTCCTACTCCCATATCTTTGCCTAAGAGCCCCTTAATTTCTAAATTATAATAATTCTGAGGGAGGGGGTTTGCATTGTCCACTTCAAGGGAAGTTTGTGCCTTCCTTAGCAGTCTTTTCAAACCAAGGGACTGGCTTTAAAATTAACGTCATCAGGAAGCACCAAAGGATCTGCCTCCTTCTTGAAATGAGGATGTAATTCACACATTAAGGCAAGTCAGAGCACACCTATTGGAGAAAACACCTCCACATGTAACGGAAGAAGTTCCACACTTTACCTTAAAAATAATAATAATGAGGAAATCACAAGAAACAAATGGTTTTGTGGCTGATGGAAGCGATGCCATAGATCTCATCAGTTTCAGCCACTTTTTTCACTTGCTGTATTTATGATTCCATATGCTAGGCTACCAGAGCAGTGGAGAAAGAAAAGAATTGCTGTAGGAAATAAAATAAACACAAGGTATCCCCAGTTCAGAGCCTGTCTTGTAGACCTCTGTGATGACTTCACCCATATAAATTCCATATTAAGGCATTTTTAAAACCAGCTATGAGATATAGAATAAGGACCTGACAAAGAGTGTAATGCTGTAGAATATAAGAGTCAAAATAAAAGCTGGAAAATTAATTATTCTTAGAGTGATGAGGAAGAAATCACTGTACTTTGAACATTCTTTTTTTCTCAAAACTACTTGTATCTTGAATGCAAGAAAGGTGATTGCTGGCAAACACCAATATAACAAATATTGCTGAAGATGTGTGTTTTTCATGAGTTGCAGAGCCACAAAATGTTGTCCTTGCTAGAAATATAAGTGAGGAGGGAAATGGTGCATTGGGTAATGAACTGGATGAATTAACCTTGAATTACACTATTCCCTTGCTAAGACTTCCTGAAAAGAACAAACTCAAAAGCAAGTGAAAGGAGCGTATGTAGGTCAGAATACTTTTACTTAAAAAACAAACAAAAATTTTTTAAAGTAGATTAGATTTAAAGAAAAATTAAATCAATATAACCCACTTCAGCAGAGAGATTTTGGAGAAGAGAAAGAGGCTAAATAAGATTATTCTAGATTTCACATAGAAGTTTATTGTGATAGCAAATATTTGAGCAAGAAACTGGGGGAATTTTGGAAAAAAAAAAGTACATATTATACACTATTCTTACCAAGGTGGACATATGAGTGAAAAACTCAAGAAATCAACCATCTGCTGACAAAACTTCCAAGACACCTGAATGCTGCTCTGCAAGCTTCCTTCCTGACACACCTGCACAGGACTTGGCATTGCAAAGCCATCCCCAGCCCCACGCAGAGAGAGCAAGGACCAGGCAGACAACAGAGTGTCAGCATTTGGCAATTTTTATGAATAGCTAAAAATACAGCACAGAGCTGAGAAATCTTATTGGGTTAGATTTAGGTAACGGATCACATGGTAAATGAAATTAAAGAAACAAACTCTTTCCACTCTTTGTCCTATGAGTCTGAGCACTTTACAGTTTTTAATTAGGTTGCTCCAAGCTCACAGAAAACAAACAAAACAAGCATTTCTAATTTTGCAGCCTAGTGATGTGGATTAGCCATGCTAAGACCTAATTAAAATAAACAACGCTCTCCAAGCTCATCATCACATCTAGCTGAAATGAATAAAATATGGTGTGCAACACTGAGAAACATTAAAATGAGAAAAAATGAGAGCCAGGACAAGGGGATTTTTGGATTCCCACAGGTCATACACTGGAAAGCATCTTCCTCTCTGGAAGGAAACCTCCCTGTTTCAGCAATCAACAGCAATCAAGGCGGCTTGTGTGATGGTTCTGTCTTTCCTTCATGGTAATAAATCTGGATCTATTAGCCTCAAATCCATAGGAATAAAGATCATTCAAAGGCAATGGAGAATATCCTCCAGTAGGTTTTATTCTGAATGTTTTCCTCCTGTTCCTGTTGAGAGTTTTTCTAGGCTGCTCTCTGTCAACAGAAAGACATATGTATTCTGAGCAAACTCAGATTAAAGTCAGCTCCAAACTTTTTTCTAGATAGATTAGCAGGGAGGAGGAAAAAAACCAAACCAAACCCTAATATTCTGGTGTTTTCCATCCTCCAACTACCTGCAAAATCTTGACCCTTCTTAGATTTCTTTGCTGATCTTTAACCTTCCCATAGACCTGAAAACCCAACACATCAGTTGGTTAGTCAGAGGAAGTTCTACAAAAGTGGAAAAAGATGGGAAGATGCTTCCTTCCCAGGAGCAGCAGGGAAACCCTGCCTTTCCAACCTGAACTCTTCAGTTTATAGGGTGAAGGAAGGAAATGAGCAGAAAGCATAGATCAGTTGCGTTCCCATGAGGTGTTCAACCTGGTATGAGGAAAAACTTATGTGATAACATAGTCTCAACTTCACATTACCCTTGATTGCAGAGGTCCTGTACCATTTTAATAATAAATCACGTGCTATAGTAATTATTATATCCTGTTAAAAATTTATTTGTCACTGTGATCTCACAGTCACCACTATAGCAGGAATCACTGTGTCCCCTCAGTGATGGGTGACACCCACATACCGTACAACATTTAGCAGAATGTTTTTTAAAAAATATGTGGATGATTTGAAATTTCTTTACTTCAGGAGTTGAACAATTTTATCTGAGATTTAAGGCCCTGTGCAAACCATTGCTTTTGAGATCTTTCCTGAGCAAGTTTCAGCTGTCCATGATCTTCTCCTGAGCAAGTTTCAGCTGTCCATGATCTTCTCCTGAGCAAGTTTCAGCAGTCCATGATCTTCTCCTCACATCTGTTATTGTAAAGAATAGCAAAAACAGGAAATAAAAAACTGTTATGCGACCACCAGCATCCTATAATACAGTAGTGACACACTACTGTAACACTTCCATGGCTGATATATATTGGTAGCCAAATTCTTAATTGAATTTAACATATTATACTTTTTCACACCAATAAGCAATGGTATTTTCAGGAATTGTCAGTGTTACTGAGCATAATTACAAAACAAAGGAGAAAACAAATAGGTAATCATCATTTTCTTGATGAAAAACCTGAGGATGTGCTTCCTAAACTCCATTATCTTCCAGGACATTTTATTAATAAGATTAATTATTTATCTCTGGTATAAAGGTAAAACAATACAGCTCATTAATCTAAAACCACCATTGATTATGTGTCATCTCCACTCAGTCATGGCGTGTGATAAAAGCTGAAACAGTCCCATCATCTTCCCGTAGCTTTTGAGACAAAAAAGGGAGGCCAGCAGCCATTCCTACCTTTCAATACTTTGGATGAATCTGGGACTCTTTAAATCAAAACATTCAAACAGGCGTGCCCAATTTTCTATAAAAAGAATTTCCCTGGGTGTCTCTCCCAGCGGTTTCTCTGAGCGTTGTGTCCCAACCAGGGCGGTGCCGCCAAAAACCAGAGCAGAAACTTGTGCCCAACACCTTGAAAGCACACTTTGAGCAGAAACACCGTTTGTTGTAGTGTATTGTTAAGTTTTTTGTATTGCTCCCCCATTTTATGTATTGTTCCCCCCTTTCCAATGTAAAATGGTTCTGCCCTCCCCAGTTTTCCCGCCATAGCCCTCCTGACAGTTTTGTTGCTATGGTTACCTCTGCCCCTTGCTTTGTCAGTCAGTTAAGTTATGTGATTTCTCCTCCCTCATTTCTCCTTATAAGTGAACTTTTTCTCCTCCCTGGGTCCAGTCAATCACCCCCCACTCCTCCTAACTTTCCAGAATCTTCTCCTCTCTGGGGGTTGTGGTTGGCTGTGGTCCCGGGGCCCCTCCTTTACTTTGTATGTATTGGTTTCCCCTTTATGTCAATTATGTTAAGTTCATCCCTCCACCCTTCATGATTGGTTTAATGTAAACCCCTCCTTTGCACACCCACCCCCTTTATAACCTCGTGTCATTCCCATTTCTTGGTCTCTCCCTGGGGTTCTCCCTTCGGTTCATTTCCCTGTGGACTCCTTGGAGGTCATCCTGACTTCTTCATTAAACCGGATTTAACCCCAGCGAGAGTCCAGCTCCTTCATTCGCAGTCGCTCAGGCGGTGACACCGGTTCGTGTTGCGAGCACAGCCTGAGGCCCTCAGACGCCAAGGGGTGCTTGCACTGAATTGCAGCAGGGTGTCGGCCTGCCCGCTGCTAGCCGGACTCTGACCATCCTAGGCCAGATACACCCTCGCCGCAACCGTTTGCATTCCCCGCCTGTGTTCCACAGGTGTTTTCCAAAACTCCAAAGGCGAGTTTTACTGCCTGGAGGGAAGGGGAGGAGCAGGTGCGGCTCAGTCGCTGCGGGACACGGCACTGCCGTTCCATCCTGCAGAACCCAGTCACGGCTGAGCCGCGTTATCTCATCTACGTGGAAATAAAACCTGCTGTGCACCCATGAGGTTTACACTCAGATAGCCCAGCTCCCCATAAAGCTTGCCTTTCACCTGGTTTAGCATTCCTGTCACCACTTTTTTAAGTGAAACACGGAAAAGCAGAAGTGTCCGTTCAACTGTTTGAGTCAATGTTGACATGCGGCTAAACTCTTTAAAACCTCAAGTTTCCTAAGCTACAAACTCTGGAAAATGTGCTTTCTCTGCTAAATCTTCATGCCAATGAGTAATCTAAGATTTTTCTTCTCCCCACACTTAGGGAGAAGACTTACACTTGTGTTTTCCTTCTTGAATTTACACCTTGCATTATTTTTCAATGGAAAATTGGGGAAAAAATTACCCTTCTCTCTTCTGATTGTTTAAATCTAAAAAGAATTTAACCAGTTAAACTAACCAAGCAAATACATTTTATTTCATTATATAACACATTCTGCATTTTAAAGGTGCAAAGACAATTAATTATTTATGTTAATTAGAAATAAAGTATGACTTTGAAACTAAGAATTACATTTTCTTTTCAGAGTTTCAGTTTTAGACTTCTGATTTTTAATTAAAGTTACATAGAACTGGAATGTTCTATGCAGATATTTTCAAAAGTTATTCAGATATTAGTTGTGTGTCTTGCCTAAGACAAAACACAGAAGTTATACAACCTATTTTATGACTACTAAAATTACACTCGCACAGCTGGTGGTCCAGAAGACTGAAATGACAGGTAAATGATGCTTATCTGTTCTTAACCTGGATCAGGCTTTTGCAAAGTGGGCTAGATGTAGAATAATTTTCTTTTTTTATTTTTTTTTCTCCAAGACTTTGCTAAAATAGGATTTGGTTTAGATCAGTTAGTCCTGTTCTCTACCAATTCTGAGCTTTGCTTCTTTGGTGTTTCAAAGGGATCTTACTGAAGGCATTACTGAAAAATTATCATAAATCCATCAACTCCATTTAGCTTGAACTAAATGGAATTTTAAAAGATCATCTAGGATATAATTTTTCATTTTTTGTTTAGTATCTGCTTTGCACTAAACTGCACTAGGTTAGATTGACATAAATAGGGGCTTTTTTGCATGGGTCAAAGGCCCAAGAAGATCAATCTTTTGGATCTGAGAACCCATTTAAGTACTGATTTTACTACTAGTTTGATGCTTCCGCTCCTTTACCAGCTCAGAGTATCAAGAATTCAATTGCCTTTGTGCTGAGCAACAATAAAAGACTATTTATGAGGCTATATGCACAAAATGTGACATAAATAGATCATAAATAGAGTGACTCAAAACCTACTCTTTTTATTAATGTTGCAAATTCAGTTTCTGATGAATCATGGAGTAACACAGACAAAATATGTTTATGACCCTACTGCATTTGAAAGATGACTGTCAATTAGAATACAGGAAGACAAGAATACAAATTCTTACAATCAAATAGAACTTCCTTGAAGAACATCCTTGAAATTTCATGGTATGAGCTAGCACTGGTATTTAGAATAAGAAGCTGCACCTGGACTCTTGGGAAATGGGAAACGTAAAAAACCAGAAAGAGTTATTTTCTTATGCAGCAAGGAGAATCTGAATAAAAATACAGTAAAATGACAATCTAATTCTGAATGCTCTGAACTGTATGGAGTACTCAATATGGTGTTCAGCTGATCTCCAGTAAAAGCACAGCCTTTCTTCCAATAGAGAAAATGAAAAAAATATACACTAAAAAGCATAAGAAATTTAACTGTTCCCTTGAATTGGGTAATAAGGAAATTAATGAAACAGGTGGCTAGCTTGGATGGTAAAATAGGGGAAAATGTACTAGAGAAATATAAAAAGGACTGGGAAGACCATTGAAATCTCATGTTCCTCCTTTTGGTCCTTCTTTAGATCAGAATTGTGGCACTTTGCTATTACTTTACCATTACAGAGACACCCCTTGTGGTGAAAACAGACATTTTTAGGGTTGGGGTTTTTATCAGGACCAGTAGTCATACCCAGGTTTGTTTTTTGGGGTTTTTTTTTCCTTTTGTATAAGTATATAGCTATATTTATATATACATGCACCAATTTAATTCAGGTATTTTGGGAGTATATTCAGTTTTAGCTGATGTTCCAGTAACTGCAGTAGAAAGACAGAAAGGTGTTGACAGAAAGGCCTGAAAGGTGTTGTCATTCTGAGCGTGAGGGATGAAAAAACATTTTGCTGCAGCGCACAAAGATTATGGTGTCAAAGAAGGAAATGTTCTTTTAATTAATTCTGTGAATTCTTGTTAATTAATTCTTTATTACCTGCGGTTTAGATTGTGGTTTGCTCACTCTACTCATTGCACTCAGGCGCTGCTGGGAGCCAGGAGAGGAGCAGGGTGGAAGATAACGACCAAAAAAAGGTGAGAGGCGAGGGGACAGAAGGGTAGGCGGTCGGGAGAGGAGGGAACTTCCCGAGTACTCCAATGGGAATAGGGACAGGGACCGCCCCTGGCAGGAAAAGGTTTTAAAAGCTGCCATTTTGGTAAGGGCTGAGTTTGTTCTCTTCTGCAAGGCGGGGCGCGGGTCAGGCTGTGCTGACTCGTCGTCGAAAATCGGGGCTTTTTTCCCCCTGTTTTGAGGAGTTTGTCCTCTCTCAGTTGCATCTAAAAGTGAGGTACTTGTCACATGAGGGACTGATTTAATTTTGAAATAAGAACGCCTCAACACTGTGACACCGTGTAGTTTTATTTCTGAAGTGTGGGCTATAAATGTGATTTAACTGCATTTGATGTCAAGTGGAAAAGCAGCAGAAGGGCTGCAGAGTTAACAGCACATGGACAGAAAAAAAGCTGTGCTGCTGGGCATCCAAGGGCTGTGTCCCTGGGGAGATTCCTCCAGGCACTGCTGTATCACAGACATCTTTTGTGAAAAATCCTTTCTTTAGGATTTTTCTCCCTTCTGAGAAGCTGTGGCCTCAGCAATAAAATGTAAACAATGTTTATCTTGCTGCTGTGGAATGCAACAGGTGCATCCGTGATTGGTCTCCTGTGGATGTTTGGATTTACTGACCAATCACGGCAGAGCTGGGTCTCGCTCTCTGCTGAGCCACAGACCTTTGTTATTCATTCCTTTTCTATTCTTAGCTAGGTAGCATTCTGAGAACTTTTCTATTTCTTTTAGTATAGTAATAATGTAATATATATCATAAAATAATAAAGCAAGCCTTCTGAACATGAGGTCAGCATTCTCATCTCTCTCTTCACCCTGAAAAACCCTTGCAAGCCCTGTGTGATACTGCTGGGGTGAGGAGAGCCTCTGCCACCAGGCTCTGGGCTGCTCCTGCTGCTCTCCAGAAACCCCTCAGATAGTCAGACCGTGGCAGGGGTGTTACAGTCCAGTTTAAACCCAGAAGAGCAAAGAAAATTAAAGCCTCTGTGTATAAACTCAAAAGAACTTTGAAGGTTCAAAGTATTACCAAAAATGAGATTAAAATGAAACAAAATTAAATGTTGATGCCAAAAAATTAATAGATTTTATTTTAATATAGGCAGGCCCAAGGGTGGGTCACTGCTGGGGATGTGTGAGCTACATACACTATTTTTAAACTGCAGAAATCCTATACTAAATATGTGCATTGCTATATTTTGTCCACCTTGAAAGCTATCATTTAAAGATTGCCTTTTATGTTACCACTTCAGTATTATTTGGAAAAGTTTTGTCTCCTGATTCCAGGCAACAGCACCAGCAGAATGGGCAGCTGCAGTGACTTAGACCAAGGATTCCCAAAATACCCCATGACTCACAGTATTTTATGATTCCACTGCAAAACTCTCGCTGCCCTGGGGGAGGTACTGAGCATTCCCACCTAAACCTAAACATACATAATTTTTGGACTTAGGAGAACACCACCACTCTCAAGGGAACTGGACCTTCCACAGGACCACCACTTTATACAAGAATGCCACCATCACTTGAACAAGGACTGCAAACACTACCTGATGGAACTGTGACCAACAGCATGCCAGGCTGCAGTCTGACTTTGTCAGTCTAAACCAGTTTCCTCTGTATAACTGCATTTATAGTAATGTCTCCCCAGTAAACTGTAACTCTCAATTGAAATCTTTCTTAAGGTAGTTCAGTGGGGTTCATTTCTCCTGCTGGCTCACTTTCGAACTAGCACATGTTTCCATCCCAAATCATGTTTAAATTTCAGAGACTATATGAGAGCTGCAGCAAGCCCTGGGGGTGTTTGTATTTTCTGTGAAAGCACAGCCTAGTCTGAGGGAAGGGTCCCTGCAGAAGGAGCAGGGGCAGAGAAGCTGGCACGGCCATTTCCAGCACCTGCCCTGCCTGCTCCAGCAGGGCCGGGCAGCAGCCCCCGGCCACAGAGGTGGGGCCGAGGATCTTTAGGACAGCCTTACACCACTGCTTAGCTTGGTATTCCAACTTGGACTGTAGTACCACCTCACTACCCCTCTCGATGGGGGTGATTGTATAATCAAACTGAAAGCAAATTGATGCATTGGCCGAGCCGAGGAGATGTAACTCTGTGGGCTCGGAGGGTGCAGGATCCAGCCTGCCCACTCCGTCTCTCCAGGCGTTGGAGGAATCAAAACTGGGGAGGATAGTAAGGCTCTGGGCTAGGATCGGGGTAAAGGCACTTTGGAAGGCAGGGGGGAACTCGCCTGGAGAGAAGGGGATCCCCACAAGGCAAGACGACATCGGGTCCTCTGCTGCGCTGGTGTCAAGGCATATATTGTCCTGTCCTAACGATTGAGCCAAGGCATGCCAGACGTTGACTTTCGGCTGGGGGATGACCCACGGCTCCGAAGGTGGCAAAAGGAGTCCACAGGTCGTCATGATCACCATTAGCAGGCTAGGGTTGGGAGCCAGCGATGTTGAAATGGAGGCCATGGGGGAGATGTTAACTGAAACGAGAGAAGATAGTAAAAGTATAACGAATTCACAAAAATGGTTCCTCTCCAAACAACCAGTTTAAATAAAACATACGGGGGGTAAGAGCTGGAGCAGGGGGTGAATGGAAGGAAACGTGACATAGGAGGTCAAGGGGTGGAGGAGAAGCTGGAGGAGAGGGCTCTTCGGTAACCGAGGGGAGATCTGGAGAGAAGGATGAAGACTGATGGTGTGGTTTCCTCCGCCGACGCCAACAAGCCTACTGGGCCTGTGGTACTGCCTCCTTCTTGGTCCTCTGTTTCAGGATGAAGGGCCTGACCCACTTGGATGGAATCCACTTGGGGCCTGAGGGAGTGGACACACAAGCGTATCCCCTCCCCCAGGTCACCAGGTCAAAGGGGCCCTCCGTCCGCCAGGTCTCCAGATCCTTTACAAGAACCGGGGGCCTGGCTTTAGGCTGCAGCTGGTGGTGGCTGCCAAAGTGTCGGACCACTGGAGGATTCTGGCTGTCAAAAGAGCAATTTAGAAAGTTAAGCGTGTACAATGCTCTCAACAGCCGGACGTGGGGGGTCTCCACCTTCATCGCCGGTTGTTGCCAGGATATGATCTTCTTAAGGCTCTGGTGGGCCCTCTCCACCATGGCTTGGCCTGTTGGGGAATAGGGGCTGCCAGTCTTATGGACTATCCCCCATTGCTGCAGGAAGCTCCGCAGCTCCTTGGAGGTATACGCAGGGCCATTGTCTGTTTTTAGGGCCCTAGGGATGCCCAAGACAGCGAATGCCTGAAGCAGATGCTTCTGGACATCCGCTGCCTTTTCACCTGTGTGGGCAGAAGCATAGATAGCCCCGGAGAAGGTATCAACTGAGACATGGACGTAACACAATCGACCAAAAGATGGGATATGTGTCACGTCCATCTGCCACACCTCGCAGCTTGCCAAACCTCAGGGATTGGCCCCCGAGGCCACCGTAGGCATCTGATCATGTTGGCATTGGGGACATGTGGCCACTATCGCCTTGGCCTGATCCTGCATCAGATTGAATTGCCAGACCAGGCCAGGCGCGTTCTGGTGGAAGAGTTGGTGACTGATCTTAGCCTGGCCGAACACGTCTGGGAGAGGGGCCCAGCAAACAGCAGCTGCGGCCAGAGAGTCAGCACGATGGTTGCCTTCCGCAATTAACCCGGGCAGATCAGTATGTGATCTCACATGCATAACATAAAAAGGGTGGGAGACTAGTTCGACAAGCCTGTTAAGCAAATCAAATAATCTTTTGTTGGTGATCTCTTGAAGAACCGCAGACTCAGCTCGAGACACTACACCTGCGACATACGCAGAATCTGTAACCAAATTAAAAGGCCCAGGGAATCTCTGGAATGCCCGGACGACTGCGTCCAACTCAGCAACTTGTGGAGAGCCCTCCACAACAACAACATCGGTCTCCCACTGCTGAGTCTGAGGATCCTTCCAAGTCATAACTGACTTGTGGGATGCTCCAGATGCGTCTGTGAAAACTGTCAAGGCATCCAGCGGCTTCCTGCTCTGAACCTTTTTCAGCGATAATTTGAACTCAGAATTGAATAATCTGTGGGCCGGCCGATCTACTGCGATGCGCCCAGTGTAGCTATCTAGTGCAAACTGCAGGTGTTCATTAGTTTGCAGCAGTTCTTCAAAGGTCTTTAATTTAAGTTGGCCCAATTCTAATTTAATTGGGATATGTATGCATGTGAAATCACACCCCGCCAGCTCCCTGATCCTCGATCTTGCTTTGAGGATCAGTTCGGCTACCAACTCCTGTGGCCGTGTCATTCTTTTGGACCGATGGTGGCTGAGGAACACCCACTCTATAATTAAGAGGGGGTCACCCAGCCCCTGGTCCTTTACACTGGTGTCCCACTGGTGTATCATGCCATGGAGGTGTGGCAATTTTCCCAGTATAATAAATTTGAAGGGCAGGCCCGGATGGTAACAGTGGGCCTGCCTGGCCGAGATAACTTTCTGTATCTTCTCCAAGGCTACCCGTGCCTCTGGGGTGAGAGCCCTAGGGGAACTCAGCCCCTCTCCCCCTTTCAACAAATTGAAAAGGGGGGCTAGGTCTTCAGTTGAAATGCCTAGCCAGGGTCTCACCCAATTTAAAGACCCACACAGCTGATGGACATCCGCTAGGGTCTGGACTTTAGTCCGAATGGCCAATTTCTGCGGAACAATGGTCCGCTTTGTGATTTCGAGGCCGAGGTATTTCCAAGGTGGCATCCGCTGAATTTTGTCCTGCTGGAGCTCGAACCCTGCAGCAACCAACGCATTGGTTGTCAGGTCAAGCGTATGGGCAAGCAGACTGTGGTCGGGCGCACACACGAGGATGTCGTCCATGTAATGGTGGATGATGACAGCATTCCCGAGGGCTGTACGTATGGGTGACAGCAGCGAAGCAACGTACCACTGGCAGATCACAGGGCCGTTCTTCATGCCCTGCGGAGGCACACGCCAATGATAACGCTTGGCCGGGGACTCATGGTTGATGGACGGAACCGTGAACGCAAAGCACGGGGCATCGTCTGGGTGCAGGGGAATCTGGAAAAAACAATCTTTTATATCTATAACTGCCAAATTCCAATTTTGGGGGAGCATTGCTGGGGAGGGCATCCCTGGCTGAAGAGGACCCATGTCACTTATTTGTTCGTTAATTTGGCGGAGGTCGGTCAGGAGCCGCCACTTGTCCTTATTAGGCTTCTTAATTACAAACATTGGGGAGTTCCAAGGTGACATGGTCTCCACCAGCTTGCTTTTCAGTAACTGCTCCTGAACGAGCTCATTGAGCGCCTTTAATTTTTGCTTGTTGAGTGGCCACTGCAAGACCCGTACTGGTTTATCTGACAACCAATTCAGCTTCCAGGTCTGGCGCTCCTCAGTGGCCACTGCCCGAAAAACCTGGGGAGCCTTTGGGAGGTCAATTCTGGCTCCCCACTGGGCTAGTAGGTCCCTTCCCCAGAGAGGCTCGGTGTAATCTAAAACGAACGGGCGTATAGAGGCCAATTGCCCGTCGGGCCCCTCAATTTGCACAATGCTCTTAGATTGATTGGCCAATTGAAGGCCCCCAACACCTGAGATCGTGCCCGCAGCGCTTTGCAAGTTCCAGTATGACGGCCACTCCCAAGAGGGAATGATTCACATCCGCACCAGTGTCCAAAAGACCCCTCATGATCTTTTTGTCCCCACCCAACGAGAGCTGACAATTCAGGCGGGGCTTCTCCCTCCCCACCAGCTGTGCCCAGGCTACTGTCGGAGGCGATGTCCTCTCCACGGAGTTTTTCCAATGATCTTTATCTGGAACCGGAATAGCCTGGGCAATGATCTGTCCCTTAGGGAGGAAGAGTGGGGGTCGGACACAGCCCTACCGCGAAACGGTCCCGGTCGGTAGTTACCAGACCAGGGACGATGTGAATGTCTCGCGGTGTGTGCTTCGTGTCCCTGACGACGGTCCACCTGCAACGTCCAAGTTTCATCCAGCGACCCGGGTGTTGCAGGTCGACAGACACCAGCTGGATGTCACTACTAGGGAGATAAAAGTCCCCTAGTTAGCTGCAGCCTGTAGGGGGAAACAGAGGACATGGTGTTAAGCGCAGGTACAGTACCACAGGTTGGTGTAGTCATATCCGATAAAGAAGTCAAGTCCGGCAAAGCAAATGTTGGCGGCTCTCTCTCGTCTCCTCCCTCCCCGCTTGTTGTTAAGTGGCGTGCCGCATTTTTGTCTTCGCGCAGGGAGGGGCTGCGCTCCGGGCCTAGTTTTTTGTGCCCTTACTCTCCTCCCTTTCCCGCCTCCTTCTATACTCTAAATAATCTAATCGCATTGGGCATTGGGGCATCCAATGCCCTGTCTTGCCACAGAGGTGGCAGGGGTGGGTGGCCGTTGATCTTCTGCTGGACCCGGGTGTTGGGGGTCCAGCAACGGGGGCAGCTTCTATACCAAGGAAGTCCGGTTCGGGGCCCTCCGCAAAAGCCACTGAGGCTCTTTTAGGCCGCGATGGTAGGGTTACCTGGCCTACTACGGCCTCTATCATAACCTCCACCGTGGGCCGGGGACTGCGAGGGAGAATCCTGATGGCCTTCTGACACTCCTGGTTGGCGTTGCTATACGCCATCCTCAGGAGCATCTTCTCCCTGTCATCTTCCCCGGTCGCCTGCGCCTCCACGTATCGGTAGAGGCGCTCAATGAAGACCATATAAGGCTCTTGCGGCCCCTGCCGGACTTCATCGTCCACCCATTGGGAGGTCACCACCTCTAGCTTATAAAAGGCCCGCTCTGCTGCTTTAGCGGTCTCTACAAGCTGAGGCGGGAACAAGGCCTTTGCTTGAGCTGCCCCCTCTGCCCACTGTCCCTCGCCCAAAAGATGTTCTTGGGAGATTACTAAACCGTCTGCATCATGAGACATTGAAGGATTCCCCCAAAGAATCGGGAGAACCTCCAATATCTCCCTCCTCCATTCCCCCACCCAGACCCTAAACTCCATGGGTCTTGTTAAACTGGAGAAGAGGGCCCTCAAGTCCACCGGCACCAGATCTCCCTGTGCAAGGGCATTCCGGAGCATACCCCGGAAGTACTCCGACCCCCGGGAGTAGTCCTTCCGCGCCTTGCACAGTTCCTTAATCCGGGCCTGTGCTAAAGGCACCCACTGGGCCTGAGGGCTCCCCTCCCCGCTGAGGTGGTATGTAACCGGAGCGGCTTCCAATAAAGGCTCCTGCCCCGGCTTCCAGTCATCCACCCCCCCCGCCCCCGAACACAAGGCGTGAGAACCAGAAGGGGGAGCGTGGGAACCGGAATTGGAGGAGGTTGGGGCAGGGTCTGGCAGTGGGGCAGGGCGAGGGACTGGGCGCAGCACACCACCCCTCTCCGCCTCCTTGATGGAGTTCGGAGGCGGAGCAGAGTATGAAGGTGGTGCAGGGGAGGAGTAAACAGGGGGCTGAACCAGGGGAGGAGTATGGGGAGGAGCCGACGGAGGATCGGAGGGCGGAGAAATGGAAGGGGCAGAGGGAAGATATGAGGGAGGGACAACCGAAAAAGAGGTTGGGTCCAGGGGAAGGAAGGGGTTGGCATCAGGGAGGAAAGGGTTAGGAGGAGAGGAAAGAGCCGTGGCGGGAATGGCCGCGTGGCCGCCGCCATCTTGGGCCCCAAGGGAGCCCTTTTGAAGGTCTTTGCAAAACCGAACAACTTTGGGGTTTGAAACCGGGGACTTGGGGACCGGGGTAGAGGGTAAGGGAAGAGAAGGAGCCTGGCCAGGGCTCCTCGAAGGGGGAGGCCGAGCAGGTCGAGGGGGAGCAGGGGCAGGATGGACCCCCTGCTTTTGGTCGGCCTTCAAAATCCCCCTCGAGGGCTCCTGCCTACGGGAAGAGGGAAAGGTTTGAGGGGCAAGGGCAACTGAACGAGGAGAACGAGGGGACAAACCAGAACCCGCGGGACTTTTCTTAGGCTCTCCAGACGCGCAGGGTGTCGCATACACTCTGTGCGCGCAATACGCCACGGTGGCCAATTTTGTCTCCCCGGAATTTATGGCCTCTTCTAATTTTGCCACAACGGCTGCCCAAAACCGTGGCTCTTTTACGAGTTCCGGGGAGACCTCGGGGAACCTAGAAAATACCCACTTAACTAAACATTTTAACTCCTGCTCGGGGGCCTTTTGACCACCCCCAAGCAACAAACCCTTTACAACACAATAAACCTCCTTCTGGGATTTTCCCAAGCCGGCACCCATGGCGCCTTTCTAGAGCAGGAGCTGCTGCCACTAGAAAGGGGGAAAATTCTCTGATGACGCAACCGCACGCCTGGGAAACAACGAGAACTTAAACAATGAGCCGCCCGCTGCCGGCCCCTGCTCCCCCCACCGCCCCAAAGTCTGGGTTTACAGCTGGAGGGAAAGAAGGAGATTGGGTGATGGGTCCGGCCCCACGTCTGGGGAAATCCGGCACCCACAGGGAAGAGAAAACAAAAACGGCACGGGGGTGAGGAAAAACCTCAAGGAGAGAAGGCAGAGGGTAGGTCCCCAACGCAGGGCATATACCCGTAGGGAAGGTTAAAAAGGCAGGGGGAAAACCGGAGAGTCCCCAGGTCGGGGCCCGAACTTACCAATCCTGCAGCGGCGACAACGAAAAACCAGGCGAGCGTCCTCGTCTCGGGAGTCGTCCTCTGAGGATGCGAGGAGTCCCGACTCCGGTCCCCAGGGAGCGCTGCCCCTATAACGGGGCCTGCTACCACCTGGGGTAGTCCGGCGTCCAGAGGGTAAGTAAATCCCAATTCCGCAGGGTCCGGTCCGTGGTCAAATGTCCACTTCGTCAGCCCCTACGTTGGGCGCCAGACTGCCCGAGGGCATACGCGGCCCTAAGTCCGGCTAGCAAAAGGGGAGATGCGGCCGACGCCCCTGCGCATCAGAAGCCAGCTCCCCTTGGCGTCCTGGCCTCAGGCTGGGCTGGATTGCGGACTTGGGTTCACACAGGACGAGACGAGTGAGGAGGTGACCACTTGCTGGGGGTAAAATGTCAGTTTATTGAAGAGCCCACAGGCAGCAAAAAGGGCAACCAACAGGTGGAAAAACCCACAGCAAATGGCCCCGAACACGGGGGGAGACAGAGTTTTTACAGGGAAGGGGTGGAGAAGGGAGGGGAAGCCCAGCTAACCAATAGGGGAACATGTGGGGCGGTACATAAGAAAACTGACACAAGAACTTATCCAATAAGCATAGAACAAAGGAGGGGCCCCGGGACGCCAGCCAACCACAACCCCCAGAGAGAAGAATGTTCTCGAAAGCAGGGAGGAGTGGGGGGTGATTGACTGGGCCCAGGGGGGAGGAAAACTTTACTTATATGGTGGGATAAGGGAGGAGCAGTTATGTAACTTGGGAGATTGACAGCTAACGGGGGCAGGGGTAACCATAGTAATTCAACTGTCAGGGCAATAGTGGCGGGAAAACTGGGAAGAGAGGAACCATTTATGGAGAACAAAGGGAGAACATGGATAAAATGAGGGAGCAAACTGAGAAACTTAAACACCACAACACATGGGGTATGAGGGTCCCCTGCCCCACTGGGGGTTGGCATAGATGGGACGTCTTGCATTCGCAGCGGGAGGAGGCTGAGCATGGCCCGCGCGCCCCCTCCCTCTCCCGTTTCCCTGGGGCCGGGATCTACTGTCCCTAGCGAGGTATCTTCCCACAGCTCCTACAGATCCCTCTCGGGTGTGCTTGGAGTGAGGGTGCTGCCAGGGAAAGCTGTGCCGGCTGGAGACAGCTCGCTGAGTTGCTGCCCTTCCCTAGAAGCCTGGGCTAACGCGGTCGTCCTGCCTCTCCTGCTTAGATACAATCCGCCCCGCCCCATGAAAAAGCATGCGGCTTATTTGCGTAATATCAAAAGTGAGTAGATCGTTATTGCTAGAATGGTCGTCCACAAGAGTGGGTACTACAGCTGAGTTGACCCCTTTTTCTGAAATCGCTTTGGCTTCTTTTGGGTTAACTGGGGTATATGCCCTGTCGCCCTGGTTTTCTAAGATTTTCTAAGCCTTCTGATGTTGACATTCTTGTAGTGAACTTTCCCACACACTTTTTGTAAATAACTCATTGTTTTTCATTCCTTTATGGAGGAGGAGAGAGTTGATGGACTGTTGGTTTGACCTGTGGCATTGCAGAGGTGTCACTGTCACCTTCCAATCCACTGTCACTCTTGTAAAACTATAAATAGTGGAGTCAGAGAATAAAACTTCCCTTTTTTCCTTTCACCTGAAAGCGGTGGTGTGCTTGTGTTCTTTCGTGTCGGTCCGCGACGTCTACAGAAAGTGTATGGGAAAGTTCACTACAAGAATGTCAACATCAGAAGGCTTAGAAAATCTTAGAAAACCAGGGCGACATATGCCCTTTGTTGGTTCCCCCGCGCTCCGGTGACCCTTGCCGGGAAAGCGTGTATCGTGGCTGCCGGTGCCCGGTCTGCACAAGCTATTTTTATTTTCCCCCAATTGGTGAGTTTGTGTTGCGATTGTTTCCCGATATTGTTTAAAGCTTTATTCGGTTTCGCTCGAAACCACATTAATTCTGCTCTCTTGGTTTCCGAGTCCCAGCCGGACTCGGTCGGCTCTTCCGAGCTGTCTGAGCAGCTGTTACTTGACTCTGAGCCGGAAGCTGACTGCCGGTACACTTCCGGCGCTCCGCGCCGTTTTGTTCGGCTTCGGCTTCGCTTCCCCCTTCCGGGGTGGTGCCGCTCCCTCTCCCTGGGCTCCCCCCGCCTCCTGCTGGGGGAGGTCCTTACCCTACAAGGACCTAATTTGAATAGAGCGCTCTGATTGGTTTTACGCGCCTCCGCAGGGACCGCCCCTTCTCCCCGCTCGCCCGTGCATGCGTTGTTAAGCAGGCTGACTGCATTTCCGCCCCCTGCCTCTTCCCTTCCGCCCTCGCCATGTGGTTCGGCGCCATTAAACGCACATGGTGGGGGCGAGGTTTTACCGATCCCGGCAGGATCCGACAATCTGGTCGCGTTCCGCGCCTTCTCCGCGAGTCCCTGCCAGAAGCGTCGCGCGCGCTGCTCTGCCTCCTGCGCCGGATCGGCAACCGGCGGGGAAGGGACGGATAGAGAAACCGCGGATTTTTCAGATGGTTCCGCGGGGGAACTGGGACCCGGCGGGCTCCGTGGGAGGATTGGGGGGTCCCCTGGGTGTTCCAGGGGGTCCCCTGGGGGCTCCGGGATGTCTCCTGGGGGCTCCAGGGGCTCTGGGCTTGGGCTCGGGAAGGGGTGGAACACGCCCGGCCCCCGCATATTCCCGCCTTCAATCCAATCGTTCTCAGAGGCGGTCTGTGTCGCGGCCCCCGCCCCCAGCTTTGGTGTAGCTAATAAACGTGTACACCCGGCTTTCCATGTCTCCTGTTCTACTAACATCTTGCGTAGGGCCTCTTCTACTTTCCCCCACGCTTTGAGGTTTTTACCACTGCCTGCGGACTTAGAGTCCTCTGCTGAGGCGGCAGTGCACTTCTCCCGCGCTTCCGAATATAATATATTTACCAGACATCCGATCGTCCCGAGCTCTAGGAGCCTTGCAATAGCAAGATTAGAATTCCTGAGCTCACCTTTAATTCCCCATTGCTCATGAGCCTGACTTACGACCTTTGCTATAGCTTCCATGATTCGAGGGCGTCCCCTCCACTGCACTAGACCAGCTGTGCAGCCGCCGTTCTCTGTCCAAGCGAATCCCCGTTCCCCGGGCGCTAATCGGCTTCCCGGGTTTCGGCACCAGTTGTTGCCTTCTGATGCAAGGCAAGGCGACCTGGTTCTGAGGAAACGGCACGGCGACCCAAACTTTCCAGGGTCACTTGGGCCAAGAACACACGCAGGCACCAATGTGGTGGACGGTTCAAAGGCCTTTATTGTCCCGTCTTGTTGGGTTTTATACTCGGGAAGGTTTTTCTCTACGTCAGGGGGTCTTACCTTACTGTAATTGGTTAATAAGGAGTTGAAAGTTACTAATGTAAGGGGGGTCTACATTCTTGGGTGATCCCTTATCACTAGGCATTACGGGGAGAGGAATCCTGCTGCTTTCCGTGACATTGCAAGATTTTCCTAGCACCTGACCCTATCTGCTACACACAGGTAGCCTCCCTACCCTGGTAGCAATGTCTTTCCACTCATCAGCAGCCCAAATTGGTTTCCCTCTACGTTGCCAGTTAGCCTTTTTCCACCTCTCCAGCCATCCCCACAGAGCATTGGCTACCATCGATGAATCAGTGTAGAGGTAGAGCTTTGGCCACTTCTCTCTCTCAGCAATGTCCAGGGCCAGTTGAACAACTTTGAGTTCAGCAAGTTGGCTTGATCCACCTTCTCCTTTGGTAGCTTGTGCAGCCTCTCGTGTGGGGCTCCATACGGCTGTTTTCCACTTCCGGTTCATCCCTACCTTGCGACAGGAACCGTCAGTGAAAAGAGCGTAGCGTGTTTCCTCTGGTGGCAGTTGGTTATAGGGAGGAGCCTCTTCAGCACGTGTCACCGATTCTTGTTCCTCTTCATCTGTGACACCAAAATTCTCACCTTCAGGCCAATTTGTAATGACCTCCAAAATCCCAGGGCGATTCAGTTTACCTGTACGGGCGCGCCGAGTGATGAGAGCGATCCACTTGCTCCATGTAGCACTGGTGGCATGGTGAGTGGAAGGAACCTTGCCTTTGAACATCCACCCCAGCACCGGTAGTCGGGATGCCAGGAGGAGTTGTGCTTCAGTGCCTATTACCTCCGAGGCAGCCTGGACTCCTTCAGGATTTGGCCCATATCCTCCCATTTCCCACACCACTTAGGATTTTCCACACCGGGGTTTACTCCTGAGGCAGGGGTCTCATCAGCCCCTCTAGAAATCTCAGCCCTCATTCTAGAGAAGCAGCAGGCTGTATAGAGGAAGGTTACCAGATTGAATACCAGGAAGATGGTTTCTTTAACATTGAGGGGAAACTGACCATCCTTCACTAGTGATGCAACTGATTCATAGGAGAAGAAGGAAAGCAGAGGCTGAAAAACCTCATTCCCTCCTGCTCCTCTTGCAACAAACTGGATGCATAACCATAACCATGAACCATTCATACCTGGAGCAGACACTAGCATGTTTATAAACTTCTTGCACATCATTGCCACCAAGCCCAGCAGGATAGCTACTCCTCAGATGAAAAGTTACGATGAGGGACAATACTAAAGCTATTTCTGGATAATAAAATAAACCTAGGGACCAGAGAGGTATTAAAATCTCAAAAAACCCTAGAGACCAGAAATGCATGCAAACCTTCATCCCAACAGACATTATGAATTCAAAAAGCATGGCTATTAGCTGATTTAAATGAACACAGAGTAATAGCAACCAAAGTGCATTCAAAACAGGGTTTTTCCACTCTCTCTTGCGCCCCACGTTGGGCGCCAATATTTTGTCCTGGTTTCGGGCAAATTTGTTAAAGAATCTGCAAAGGAGGGCCCCTTCAGAAAGCAAAACCCACACGGCCCCTCCCCCCAACCGGTTCGGGAAAAAATTCCTTGGAGAGAGGTGGAAAGAACCTGTTTATTTGACTGGCCCAGCACCCCCCAGCACACAAAATGAACAATACCAGCTGACACCGCTCTGAGAAAGGTGACAAAATCAGGAAGTCTCTTTCGGGGGTGGTTGCTCTGTTCTCAGTCCCTCTGGCGCTGGGGTAGCTGCTGCAGCCAAATGGTGTGAATCCTCGGTGTTCTCAGTCCCAATCCAGAGCAGGCTCGAGATGGTCACAGAAACAGGAGAGGAGGAGAAACAGTCCAGGAAGGAATTTGGACTGTTTAGCTAAACTAGCTAATAAGCAGAAGCAAAAGCGAGAGCAGAAGCAAGAGCAGAAAAGCGAGCAAGCAAAGCAGCAAGCTGAAAAGCAAGAAGCCAAAACATCCCTCTGTACTGCCCGTCTCTGTGTCCCTGATAAGAGAAACCCAAACAAAACTTCCACTCTTCAGAGCCGGTCTTAAAGGCACAGAACAGATGAATGGGGATACAAGCATCATAACGTCACCCCAGGACAGCTAGGTAGCTTTTCCCTTGGCTTAAGGCTCCAGCAGACAGTAGAGAGAGGAGAAGCAGAAGACGCCGACTGTTCCACGAGTATGGCTTTATTGGAGGGTCCGTGAAGGGTCTCAGCTCTTCTTCTTCCCAGTTAGTAGGGGTACAGTATGCTACTTTTATACCCTTGGCCCAGATCCAATCTTGACCAATGGCAAAGGTGTTAGAGTGACCATAAGTGACCAATAGTAGGGTTAACAACATATTGCCTTATATGGCTAGAGGGATAAGGTACAAGGCGGATGTCCCTGGAGACAGGAAACTTCTCTGCCGCTGTGTCAGCATTCTATTCTTCAAGGGGCCCTGGCTAAACCCGAGGGGTTTACTATACTGGTGGTCTCCCCTCACATGAACATGCAGGCATTCCCCTGGAAAACACCAAAACATTAAGTGGGCCCAGTCCTGGGGGTCTCTCCCCTCAGGAACTGGGGGTCTCCCCTCACGCAGAACACGCAGATGTTTCCCTGATAAACCCCACAAAATCAGGATTCAGCCATGAGAGGCAGTCCTGGGGATCTCCCCTCATGCAGAACACATGGATATTTCTCTGGAAAACCCTCAAAAAATCGAGATTTATTCTTTGGGCCTAATCCCAGGTGTGTATCCCCTCAGGAACCGGGGGTCTCCCCTCACACAGAACATGCATATGTTTCCCTAACAAAACCCACCAAAATGGGATTTAGCCCTCAGGGGCAGTCCTGGGCGGTCTCCCTTCACACAAAACACACAGATATTCCCCTGGAAAATCCCCAAAAATCATGATTTAGTCATTGGGCCTGATCCTGGGGGTGTCTCCCCTCAGGAACTGGGGGTCTCCCCTCATGGAGATGTTTTTTCTGACAAAACTCACCAAAATCGGGATTCAGCCCTTGGGCGCAGTCCCAGGGACTGAGACATGAAACTCC
Source organism: Melospiza melodia melodia (assembly GCF_035770615.1). Taxonomy (NCBI): domain Eukaryota; kingdom Metazoa; phylum Chordata; class Aves; order Passeriformes; family Passerellidae; genus Melospiza; species Melospiza melodia. The sequence goes on from NC_086226.1 coordinate 81,651,216, forward strand.
TAAAAGGCTCCTCTGCTCCTTCCAAGGACTGGGACTGAAACCCCCAGCCCGGGGGAGGTGTGTGGGGAGGCAAGCTGACCAAAGCAAGATGTTTGCCTGCAGATTGTGACCACTGGAGCAAGAAAACAATGCCTCTCATTTACTGCTGAGAACATGGACTACCTGTTACATCTGTTCCCTATTGTATCTGTTTCGTCCCCCTCACAGTTTTCAGTAATAAAAACCTCTGAGTTAGCTAGAGCCTTTGAGATCTCCCAAGCGCAGCAGGCGGACCCTTGGCTGGACTGGACCAAAGGACTCCGTCTCTGCGTTGGTAGCTATATCCCCTCTCCTTGCCTCTCTCTCTCCTATTTCTTTCTCTCTCTTTTTCTTCCTTTTAATGCCTCCATCGCATTTTTGCTGTGGTTATTTCAATAAAACTGCATTTAATTTGATTATTACTGCAAACCCCCTTGTACCGTGTTGGTTTTTGCCCCCTGAGATCACCCCTACGAACCATCAGGTCATCCGTTCACTAGGAGGGACCCTGACACACCCCTTGTAATCTGCAGAAACCAGTGCTACTGAGGAGCTTTGCCAGTTTCACCACAGTTTTCATCCCAGTATGTGCAGAAGGCTGCCCTGCAGTGCTGGTGGGTTCTGCAGGAGAGCCCTGAGCTCCAGCTGTGCCAGGCTGGAGAGACAAACACGCAGCAGCAACTCCTGGGTGCCCTCCTCCCCAGCAAGCTGGGCTGAGCTGTGTCTGCCTCGTGTGCTGCTCTCTTTGAGCTCAGAGAGGCCCTTCAGAGCAGCGAGGGTGGCACCAGCCATTGCATCCTGGTGAGGGCCAGCACTGCCACTCTGTGTCACTGCAGTGCCACCGCCGCCAGGGCCAGGGCTCTCAGGACTGGCACTGGACACACCTTCAGCGTGCCCTGCAGCCCGAGCAGAGCCTGCTGCAGGGATTTACGGAACCCACCAGCCACACCATGAGAAGGGCGGCAGGGGAGGCACCAAGGGGAGCCCTGCGGGTGTCACCTCTCCGGTGTCCCCTGGCCTGTGCCTCCCTTTGGGCACAGCTCTGCCTGCTGGGCCACCCCACCGGGCTGTGCTTCACCAGGAATGTGGGGAGACACACAGCTCCAGGCCTCTGGCTCACAGATCCAGATCCAGATCTCATTCTAGGTCAGCATTTCCTTCACGTGGATAAAGTGCAGCAGCTCACGCTGGGAGCCCAGGCATTCCCTTCCGAGCACAGAAGGCCCCGAGGCGGTGGGTGCCGCCTCCCAGCTCCCTGCCGGCAGCGGGGCTCTCCCCGGCGTGCAGGAGATGGCAGAGCCGCCTGCGCTGCACAGGTAACCCGGGCTCCCAGCGCTGCTCAAGAGAGACCCCTGATGTTGGCTCTGGACACAGCCAGCCCAGAAGCTGCTGCACCCAGCACTGTGAATTCATGGACTGACACCTTGACAAGCAGCACCTTCTGCAGGTGCTTTCCAAACAGCCTCCTGCAGCCACGCATGCCTCTGTGAAACAGCACCGGCTGCCCCTAGCCAGTGGTTTTGTCCAGTACCAACAGCTCAGATTGCTCTGCAGGAGCTGGAGATCAGCCCCTCCTCGGGAGCTGCACAACCACAGCCCGCACCAGCCCTCACTGGGCAGCATTGGCACCACCAGGACAGGCCAAGGCCACGGCCCCAGGGCTGCAGGAACACATCACAAAGCCAAGGAGCTGGGAAATTATCTAAAAATACGCTTTTTAAACAATGCACTTAATTCGTAAAATAGAAAGGGAAATGCTTCTTAAGCTGCTGTAACTGTCTGTTGCCAAATGTCCACATTAAACTGATAGCTTTGAGCTGTTACCAACAGTTAACTAAAACTCCATAATCAATCCTTGGTTTCATTCACATCCACTCCTCTTCCCCATTTAAAAATGTGCTCTGATTATTACTAACTGAACATACACCCCTTAGCTCAGTCTCCACAGCAGCACCAAGGAATCTAAAATATGACCTCTAACCACTGTATTCTTTAGCAATATTTTATTAAAAATAATCACCTGTACAAATATAAAATATCCCCACAAAATTTAATTCCCCATATTTGTTTTTTGCTGCAAGAAAATTATGTGAGGGAAGGTCAGGGTGCGCTTCTCCAGTAATACTGGTGGATGCAGGAACTCTGTTTGGAGTTGGTTTCTTAATTTTTCTGTTTAATATCCACCAGGTTTTTTCTTTTACAAAGAAAAGTTTACTCCCAGCTCACCAAGGCATGGAAACACTGCAGATTTTTGAGCATTTTCTTTGAAAAATAAGTAAATAAACTAAGAAAGCTCCTCACTTGCTCTGCAATTCCTTAGGGCTGTGTTTCACCAGAGGTTTCAGAGGAAGGGCTGGATTCTGTTAGTGAACACACTGAAATGACCCAGTGTGCACGACCAACCAGGTTAATGGCAGATAATTACCACCACAACCATCAGGAACTGCTCCCCAAGCCCAGCAGCCCACAGGGCTGATCTGAAGCTTCACCACAAGACTGCTCAGGCTGGAACATATGGAGGAATAAGTTCATTATTCCTAAAAGGAAAAGTCCAAACCAAACCAGAATCCAACGAGAGCCTTTAGAAAACACCCACAATTCCTTTAATAAAGCAGCCACTTGCTGTGCTCCTGTTGTTCCCAGCTTTACAGCGTGCCAGGCAAGTTTGGGAGGCAAACCGGGAAAATGAGGGGAGACAGAAAACCAACAGTTCCTCTGCAGCTCGCCTGATTTTCTGGATCCGCTCTCTGTCGTCAGCACTGGAGCGCAGCAGCACAGGAGAACTCCTTGAGAGGCTGGAGCCTTCAGAAAGTGACAACCTTGGGTCGCTGGGGCCGCGCTCTCTGCGGCGCCGGCGCGGCCGCGACGTCCTCGTGGTCCGCGCTCAGGCCGGGCATCCAGCGCCCGACAGTCACCTGCTCTGCAGGGCACAGGAGAGCAGTGCCAGGCCAGCCCTGCCCCTGCACGGCCTGGGCTGAGCCCCAGCAGGGCAGCACACCCAGCGCTGCACGCATTGGCTCAGCAACAATTCACCTGCGCAGCGGCCTGCTCTGAGAACACAGCTGGAGATTTACCGGGTCACCCCTCACTGTCCCCAGGTGAGACCCCACCTGCAGAGCTGCCCAGCCCTGGAGGAGCCCTGGGGCTGCTGTGGGGCAGGGCTGGCACCCCAGAGCCTGGGCTGGGCCCAGAGCGCAGCGCGGGCAGCAGGGCAGGGGGGATTCTGCCTTGCTGCCCATGGGGAATGCCACGGGAATCCATATCAGCCTCTGGGCACTGAGGCTGGCCCCATCTGCCTGAGGAAACTGGCATCTGCAGTGCCTGAACTCCTTTGCCAGCTCTCAGCTGTCCTCCTGTACCTGACCATACCCTGCACAATGCACACACCAGCTTAAATATCACAATTCTCACCAATGGTGTCACAGCTCCAAGTAACTCAACTGCTTTTAACCAGCGGTGCTAGTTTTGAAAGAAGTTCCTTGGGAAAATAAACAGCACTTGCAGTCCTCATGGATGCTAAACTTACCAGAAAAAATATAGAAAAAATCGTTACAGGCTTCTAACACTCAGGTGGGGACAGCCTTGCTACTTGCTCATGAGTTTGGGGCAATTTCAGAGTCTTTTGGTGTCATAAACTTCTGTCATACTAGAAGTTTACACTCAGACTGAATCTGACCCATTCTAAACTGGCAAAGCATTACATACCTAGAATCCTACATAGGGTCTCAGACCTAAAAATATCATTAATGTAAGATCAGATATAGAGAATGCCATAAATAATTCTTACACAAATTTCACCAAAGTGGCTTATTATTAAGGGGCACAATAACTAAGTGTCATAGAAACTAAGTAGAAAAATGCCCAAGTGTGCCACCACCCCAGTAACAGGATCATTCTTCAAACCCTTTTGGGATGCTTTGCCTCCTGTAGGACAGTGGGGGCTTGGGGTACCTCCTTTAATCTTTCCCCCCACATGGAAAGCAGAGGAACATGTAAGGAAGCAGTTCCTGAGCTGTGAATCCAGCAGGACAGACCTTCCTTGTCCCTGCCCTGGGTGCCTGACACAGCTGCCTGCACACACCAGCACCCTGCACCTGGCACTGCGTTCAGCCCCACCACTCCACACTGAAATCTGCAACAAGCAGCAGCCAGTTCTGCCAGACTGTGAACAGCAGCACAGTTACTGGCCAAAAAAAATTACAGATTATTTCATATGGCCTTCAGATACACACAAGATGAATTTTCTGTTTTAACAAAAAAATGAATTGCCTTAGATTTGCACCACAACTTACTGCCTCCTCCACACCCTCCCTGAGAAGGAACCCTCCCAGCTGCTGCCCCAACAAAAGGGCACCTCTGCTGCTTCCAACCCTCTTCCCAGAGCCACACGGAGCAGCAGCTGGACCCTGCTGGGCCCACAGCCACCCCACAGCCCTGCAGCTCACCTGCGTTCTGCTTCTCCGGGCAGTCCTTTTTGAAGTGCTCCACAGAGCCACACAGCTTGCAGCCCCCACCTGTTCACACAGAAAGCTGTTACTCATCTAGGGGAAAAAACACCACAAAACACCCAGAAAACACCCAACCAAATTCCCTGCCTGTGTCTGTGAGGGACACAGCTGTTTGGGATCTGTACAGCACCACACACCACAGACTCCAGCCACTGCTCACTGGGTATTTCTGATGTGCTGGAAGCTCTGTTTTTGAGAAACAGGCTGAATTCTGCTGAAACACACACTCAAAGCAACTTATGAAAGTGACGGGGGCTCCTGAGAGGCAGGTAATCCAGCTGCAGGTACTGAGAGGTGAAATTCGACACAACACGAAATCCCACAATACAAACACTTGAAAGCAAGGTGATTTTTGTTCCACTCCAGCTGTGCTGCAAGATCACCCTCTGGAGCTTGCCAAGGCCCCATGTTTGTGCAGGGAAACTCCAGGACAGGGAATGCTGATTGTTGGAGCCAATGGAAGAGTGAAACCTTCAGTTAGACCCCAATTCTCATTAAAGTTACTCAGGCTGAAGATGCTCTCCCTTTAGTGGCAGCCTGTGTTTTGTAATTCCCAGAATTTTAAGCTAATGTGTAAGAATGTTCCTACCACCTACTTGGGTGCATGTAAATACACACTGCCTACATTCACACAGGATTTTGTTCCTTGGTGCATGTCCTGATGCTGAGGCACAAGCAAAGTCCCACACTTTGCACCTCATCCTGTCATTTAATACTAAACCCACCCTTAAATTAGAAATCCCCAGGTAATTTATTTGACAAGGAATTCCCCAGAATTAACTCTGCTTTTACTGAAAGATACACAGCAATTCCTTTTAGCCACATTCTCATTCTCTTGCAGAGCTACTTTGCTCTGTGTCAGGTAGGAAGGACACAGAAATTTCAATTTCACTAAATTTAGTGAATCAGAACACTCACCTTCAGCATACAACCCCTTGGGATTATCCGGACACGACCTCGACAGATGTCCCATCTCACCACAGATGAAACACTTTGCATATGGAAATGGCCCTGCAAAATTCCACAACAGGGTTTATGGTCCACATCAAAACCCTGGTGAAGTCACAGACCCAACACGGTGCCATGACAATATTTTCATCACTTCATGCTATAAATTACTGCCAGGCTCCCTGCTAATACTGGAAAAGTTAGATTTCTAGCACACAAAGCTTCAGGGTCAGCACTGGGACAGCTCAGAGCCGAGCATTTCACACACAGCAAAACTTCCTGAGACCCACCAGCAGCTGGATCCACCTTGGCTCTGCACTGGCTGAGGTCGTGCTCCGTGGATCCGCAGCGGTAGCAAATCCCCGTCCCCATGTCCTGGCTCTCCAGCACTGCAGGACAATCAGCCACGCCGTGGCCAGGCTCTCTGCAGTGGAAACACACCTTGGAAGAGCAAAATCCAGTGATGAATTCCGTGAGCGGCGCTGAAAACATGGAAATCCCAGGGCCTAAAGGGCAAACACCATTTTGTCCCCAGGAAAAAGCAGCCAGGAAGAGACTTTATGCTCTGCCATCAAACCACAAAACATGGACATTTTTCTCCTTTAACCAGCAACACACAGTTTGATGAATCACACACTGAAGCTGCATGATTTCGTTTCAGCCAGGAACCAAGAGGGGCTGGGAACTCCTCAAAGATAGTAGTGAGCCAGGAGAGCCATGCCAAAGGCTACAACTGGACCTGAGAGCCTCCTTTTGTTCCAAACTTCACATCTTTCACCTGAAACACGCTGTGCCTGTGGCAGGGGAGGGCTGAGCTCTTGCTGAGCCCCACAGCAGCACCAGCACAGGGAAATACAGAGAGAGCTGCACCTCTTTTAACAATGCTGTGGGAAAATGACTGGGAGTTAAAAGGGGACATTTCAGGGGAAAATGCAGTGGCTGCTCCCTGGATGGGATCCCCACACAGAGCACAATCCAGGCAGGACTAATGGGAGCGGGGCAGAGACCCCACAGCCGTGCCAAAATCCTTGCCGAGGAAGGAACCTTGCAGCTGATCCCACACAGCAGCTGAAAGGCAAGGGAGGTAAGGGAGGATGCTCTGTGGGATCGGCAGCTGGGGTGGAATCCCTGTGTTTGTTGTGACCCCATCCCAGCCCAGGGTGACCCTGAGCAACCCACTCCCCAGGTACAACCACCCCTAACTAAGATGTGTGACTGAAATCGCTGAATCTCCACCTGAAAGCAAAGAAACGGTATAAAAGTGGGTCAGGAGCAGGGAGAAGTTTGGAAAGATTGCATCGTAAGCTGTGGGATGCGCTGAACCTACTGCCTCTTCCCCACAGAGTGAGGACCGTGCTCTGTGTGAGCTTCACTAGGAATTAGAGCTTGCAATTGTGTTGCTTTGATCAGATTACTTTGGACAAGCTATCACAGGCATCCGCCCCAGCCTTAACCCGACACATTTCATTACAAAGGGTGTAACTGTGCTCACTGTTCATGCAGGCTGACACACTCCCCAGACGCCGAGCAGAAAGGGTTTCTCCCTTTTCTCCCGCGCTCGCAGGGCAGGACTCACCATGGCGTTCTTCTTCCTCTCCTGCCTCCTCAGCCTCCTGCTCTCCCGCCGCCTGTCCTTCCTCCGCGCCTCCTCCTCCTCCTGCTGCTGCTGCTGCTCCCCGCGGTGTGCCGCGAACCCGTTCACGTCCTGGTTCTCGTACAGCTTCCTCCTCCTGCTCCGGGCTGGCGGCGGCGGCTCCGGCTGCGCGCCCGGCGCCAGCTGCTCCCAAGGGGTGGCGGACAGAGCCCGGGCCCCGGGCGGGGCGCTGCGCCGGGCCCAGCGGGTCATGGTCCGCAAAAGGCTCCGCAAAAGGCCCCGCAAAAGGCTCCGACACGGGCTCGGGCACGGCCGGACCGCGCAGGCTGATGACGGACGGGAAGAGGAGGAGGAAGAGGAGGAGCGGGAGCAGGAGCAGGAGAAGGAGCAGGAGCAGGCGGAGCCGGGAGCTGGGCGGGAGGGGCTGTGGGAACCCGGCATGGCAGGGACGCCTTCCACTGCCCCAGGCTGCTCCAAGCCTGGCCTCGGGCAGTGCCGGGGATGCAGGGGCAGCCCCAGCTGCTCTGGGCACCCTGTGCCAGGGCCTGCCCACCCTGCCAGGGCACAATTCCTCATTGCCAAGATCCCGGCCGGCCCTGCCCTCCGGCCCCGGGAGCCATTCCCCGGCCGCCGTCCCCGCGGCCCTCGGCAATTGTCCGTGTCCATCTTTGCCGCGGCCCCTCCGGGCCCCGCGAGGCCGCCCCGAGCTCGGGCCGAAGCTTCTGGTGCCCGGGTGAGCGATGGCAGCCGTGGCGGCCTTTGCTGCCGGCAGAGCTGCTCCATCCCCGTGCCCGTGCCGGAGCCTCCTCTGGCCCGGCTGCGGCAGCTGCGGCTCCTTGCTGGGCCGGCCCGGGGCTGGGGCAGCTCTGCAGGTGGGCTCTGCCTGAGGGGCAGAGGGGCAGAATGGCCTCGGCCCTGCTGCCCCCGCTGGGCTGGGCCGGGCTCGGGGCTCTGGGCCCGGCACGGGGCTCTGGGCTCTGGGCTCGGGGCTCTGGACGGGGCTCGGGGCTCTGGGCTCTGAGCTCTGGGCCCAGCACGGGGCTCTGGGCTCGGGGCTCGGGGCTCTGGGCTCCGGGCTCTGGGCTCGGGGCTCGGGGCTCTGGGCTCTGGGCTCGGGGCTCGGGGCTCTGGGCTCTGGGCTCGGGGCTCTGGGCTCCGGGCTCGTCTCTGGGCTCTGGGGTCCCAGCCCTGCCCCACAGCAGCCCCAGGGCTCCTCCAGGGCTGGGCAGCTCTACAGGTGGGGTCTCACCCGGGGACAGTGAGGGGTGGCCCAGTAAATCCCCGGCTTTGTTATCAGAGGAGGCCACTCCACAGCTGAAATTAATGTTGATAAGTCAAATAATGCTTCCCTCTTGCCTCAGGTTAGGCTACTGCCTCTTGTGTTTTTAGCATTTTACTGGATCTCCATTGTGAAAAATGTCAGTCACTTGTTTTTCAAATTTCAAAAGTTTAATAGTAATAAAATGGTTATAAATATAGTAATACAATTACAGTAATAATAATTTGGACTGGGACAATATGAGACAATAGAAAGAAAGAGTTACAGACAGTCTGGGTACCTTTTCTGGGCAGCATGCGTCCAAAAAAGGCCCCACGTTAACAGAGGATTAACCCTTTAATGCCTGTTGCATATTCATACACCTCATCCATGATGCACAAATCTCATTCAAACACAGGATTCTCTCTGGTCATCTTCAACTTCTTTCTCTTAATCCTGACAGCACCTTTGACGCGGGAAGAAGTTCATTTCTCCTGATAATGGGGCAATAAATTCTCTTTCTCTGAAATATTCAGATGTCCTGTGGCTGCTATCTGGCTGCCAGTCCTTTCTTTAAAAAAGTATCCTACATAGCATAGTTTATATTTTAATATTTTTTATAACCTAAATTTATGTTTAGCACACTACTTAGGAGAATTAATACAGCATTATTTTCTAACACAACACATGTAATATTCCTTGTAATATTTGCGAAAAGCCAATCATAAAATATGCATTTTTCACACCCGTGACGCTTCCTGGTTGGTGTTATAAAGGTATATGCAATATACATACGCTATATAAAACCTATAAAGGACATTACACTTCCCCTAGTAGTTCTCCCGAACACTGGAGTCTCCCCGGAGGAATTGGCGGATTTTGCCGATTTTCGGGGGTTTTGAGCCCACTAGAGGGAGATGTGCACAAAGAGTTCCCCGCACGGCACCGCTGCCTGGCAGGACAGGCCCGAGTTTAAGAGCAATTAGCGCTGACTGCTGATAAAAGAATTATTTATGAATGCCGTGTAAGAGCCAGGAAATAAAACCAGAAGGGACCAGTCTGTCTTCTTGAAATTAAAACCACCTCCTTTGCTGGTGTAGTTAGAGCTCAGCCACAGCATGAGGTCCCTGTTGCTCCTGCAGCTTGCTTGCTTTCTGCTCTGATGAAGTCCTAAATGTGCTGTCCTCTCTTTCCCAGCCTGGAATTTTATATGTGCGTGTATCTAGACAGGATCAGCCACCCTTAAGATCCAGCTTTGTGGACACCTTCCTGCTCAATCAGCCAGACAGCATCTACCTCCAATATCACCTGTTTGGCAGAGGCCACACCTGTTTTATTTTGCACTGGTGTGGGATTTGTTCCAGGCTGACATTTACTGGGCTGGGAGCTCCCCAGGTGAGTTGTGAGCAAGCCAGCAGCGGTGCAAATAATTGTAACTTCTTTTTTATTAGTTTTTAAAGTTTTTCCCAAGAAGCAGCAAGTTGTGTGAACACAGCACAGTGTTCATGCATTCATAATGCTCACACCCCACACAGGAGGGTTTGTCTGCTGAAGGGGCACCAGAGGCTACATTTAATCTTAAATATTTATGGATTTTGATGGCTACAGCCAGGGCAGCATCCCCTTCAGCGAGCCTGCTCAGCTGACCAGCCCTGGATGTCATTTCCACCGGGCTGTGCTGCTCACAGCTGTGACCCTTTCAGGACACTTAACAACCATATTTAAATAAGTTGCTCCGTTAACTTTTGTTGCTGGGTCAGCACAGATATTTATTGGTTTATGTTCAGGGAAATGTTCAAACGCCTGGATGAACTGAGGCCTTTGAAGGTTAAGGTCTGTGGTCAGTTATTTTATTGCGCTGTTTTACACTGCAAAGCTGCTGTTTGTTATCCTTGTATCAAAATGACAATCTGAGAAACTGGCTCGAGTTGGAATGTTAGACAGTCACTGTTAGGATAGCACAAGAATTTTCCCTTATCTCAGCTTTAGGTGGCTGCCTGTTGAGCAGAAAACACTGTTTTCTCACAGGAGAATGTAATTTTGTTTTTTCCAGAAACCCACAGCGAGGAGATGAATTAATTTAAACTGGATTTGCACAGCACTTAGCTTAAGCTTGTCTCTTCAGATCACAAAGTTGTAATTTCTAGGGTTGAAGGTGTGGATGAACAAAGGAGGAATGGGTTACCCTCCTGTGTTTGGATACAATCCTTTTCTGCAGGATTGGCTGTATTTTGGAAAACTGCTGCATTTCACAGAGAAAAGGAGAAGGAACAGGCTGAAACTGCAGGCAGCAGCAGAGGGATCGGCAAGGGAGAGTGCTCCAGTCTTTTCAGTCTTACTAATTGCTTATAGTCCTCTTGCTCAAGAAAAGGATAAATTCCTCATTTCTACAGAAAAATCAAAATAAATACAAATAAATTTTGAGAAATATGCCAGTAGTTCATGCAGTTATGGCCAAGTACCAGTAATTTTGAGGCCCAAATGCTGGTTCAGAAAGCAGAGCATGAAACTGGAATGAGAGAATGAGAGCTGGGACAGATACCTCTTAAAGGTGTACACTGAAAACTTACAGCATATTCAAAACAGAGTAGACATAAAATAGATAAAAATTAACTGGCATAATTTATCAGCTTTCTTTCCTCTTTCTTTCCTCCCTACTGGGTCCACCTAAGGTCCCTGAACAGTGGGTAGATTAAAAACATACTTTCATTACCCTTGTTTACTGATAGACTTATTACTGTAATATAGCTGATATTTTCTTATTAGGAGCTCAATACTTTTGTGTAGTAATTAAGAGTGAATTAAAAATGTGTCATCAGTCATCAGCACCAGGCTGGGCAGTGGGTGACTCTGTGCCCTCTTGGGAGATTTGGCTTGGTAAGATTCTGTGCCATATGCAGTGCATTTTGGGCTTTCCCACAGGCATTTTTGCAGGCAAAAGAAGTGACCGTTTAAGCCTTTAATCTCTTAATGAAACCTCAGGCTGAAGGCAGACTGTAAGAGGCATTGCAGGAGAGAGATGAGCATGCAACTCTTGAATTGCATTCCAGCAAATGTCATTAGTAAAGTAATTCTGCATATAAATATTAGCTGTAAGTTATTCCTGGTGTTATGTGCTCCCTTTTGGGTTTGATGTTTCCAGAGAAACATTCTATCAGGCATGCTCAGGTGTGCATTGATCCTGCAGGAGTGACAGAATCATGAACGTGCAGAGCCCATTGTCAGTTTTGCTGGGGCAGCCAAGGATTGCAGGTGTGAGGTGTCACAGGTGAGACCAGGGGCACCTGCTGCAGGTACAGGCTGGTTTGGGTTGGGAGGGACCCTGAATCCCACCAGTGCCACCCCTGCCATGGCAGGGACACCTTCTGTGGGAATGCACAGAATCAGAGGGGTTTGGGAAAGCTGCAAAAGGCCCCAGAGACAGCAGAACTGTGACGGGAGCCAAGCAGCAGCCATGAGATTGGGCAGCAGGAAAATTATTTAAACTGTAGAAAAGCAAGGGCAAACAGAGCAATAATCTGTGTATTAATGCTTGTCTAGAATAACTCCCTAAGCTGCAGAAAAGTTTATCTAGCAAGGTATTAGGAAGGTTGAAGCTTAATAATGGAGCTGTGTGCATTGTGTTTGAAGGCTCACAAGCAGGCATTGCATTTGAAATAAGCCAGCACTGTTTAACCAAAGGTACCTGTGCTCATAGTGGTTGGACAGAACTACTGTCAATATAGAATATACACTGTACAGATATAAATACTGTCAGTGTGCTTTTGCTTTGTGTGATTGGTCACAAAACTCATAAAGTGAGGTGTGACATTGAGTTCTGTGTCTGCTGCCTGGGATGTGAGCTGCTGGCACCTTCCATTGCCATAGCCATGGAGTGAGAGTGATGCTGGAAAATCAAACAGCTCAAGGCAGTTCCCAACAGCCCTGTCCTGTTTGTGGTCTGTACAGAGACCCTGGCTGGGGACACCTTCCCCTGTCCCAGTGTCCAGCCTGGCCTCGGGCAGTGCCAGGGGTGCAGGGGCAGCCCCAGCTGCTCTGGGCACCCTGTGCCAGGGCTGCCCACCCTGCCAGGGAACAATTTCTTCCGAGTACCTCACCTCAAGTGGCTGTTTTCTCTGGCCTTGTAATGGGAAATTCCTGCCCACTTCTCACCCTCCATGAACTGCCTAATGGAGCAGTGGGCTCCAGGTGGGCTTTGATGCACTTGGGCTCTGATGGAGCTTGACCTGAGAGATTATTTCTGCTGGTCCTTAGCTGCTTTGTCAAGAGCATTAGAGAAGTGCTTGAGGCATGGCACATAGCTCCTGGGGCACTTAATCAAATAAATTTCAAAGATTTATAGAGAATCAGAGTCTACCAGCAAAGAGTTTATTGGCAGAAAAGGGTCTCAGCAGTGCAGTACTTGTGGCATGGGGAAAATAAAAATGACAAACAAGAAGTAGCATTTTATGTCAAGAGTTGGTGCACAAACCCAGCTTTTGAACCTTTAATATTTTCTTGTTGAGCGATTATCTGCATGCTTTCCTTCCTTTGTGTGGGCGCACAGCCTTTCAGGTTGTTTGTTCCCTGCTGCAGCATTCAAGGAGCAGCAGGAAACAAACTGTGCTCGTTGCTGTGCTCCACAAGGATAAGTTGGTTCAGCTGAAGATGCCCCTGTGGGGCAGAGCAGCCACCCTCCAGCTGCCCCTGAAGGCCCTGAGGGGCACAGAGCCTGCTGCCCACACCCCATCCCCAGGCTGGGCTCCAAGCACACAGAACACTGCCCTGAGCATCGTCCTGAGGGAGGAAGACTGAGCAAAGACATCCTGCATTGACTAGTTGCTGTCCAAATTTAATTTAAAACATTAATTAGGGATGTGGCATGAAGAATGAAAACACACCATTCGTGTGTAGCAGCTGAGTTGCCCTTGCTGGCTGTATAGAGATCATGGGGAGAGAGAAAGGTCACAGAATGGAAAATGTGGGTGACAACAAGCCTTTGCAAAATAAGCCGTGTGAGGAGGAGTGTTCTGGTTGTGAGGGACATGCTTGGAAGCCAACAAAACAGAATGCCACAGTTGGAGCAGTGCCTTCTCCTTCTCCTCCTTCTCCTCCTTCTCCTTCTCCTTCTCCTTCTCCTTCTCCTTCTCCTTCTCCTTCTCCTTCTCCTTCTCCTTCTCCTCCTTCTCCTTCTCCTTCTCCTTCTCCTTCTCCTTCTCCTCCTTCTCCTTCTCCTTCTCCTTCTCCTTCTCCTTCTCCTTCTCCTTCTCCTTCTCCTTCTCCTTCTCCTTCTCCTTCTCCTTCTCCTTCTCCTTCTCCTTTCCTTCCTTCTGATGAAATCCTTTCTTCCATTCTTTTAGTATAGTTCTAATATATCATTTTCTTTTAATATAATATATATCATAACATAATAAACCAGCCTTCTGAAACGTGGAGCCAAGATTCTCTTCTCCTCCCTGGTCCTGGGAGCCCTGCAAACCACCCCATAGTTCCATCAGGGGACTGGCTGGTGAGTGATGCACCTCATCCTCCAGGCTGTTAAGGGCACTGAAAGAGCCAGCAGCCCCACAGCAGCCCCTCAGGATTGCTGTTAGCAAGGGGCAGCCCACTGGACGTTGTGCTGCTGCCCATCAGCAGGAGAAAAGCAAAATACAGGCTAAAATCTGAGGATACTTGGCCCACAGCTGGGTTTTGTGTTGACCTGAGAGTTTTGGAGGGCTAACAGTGGAGCCTTTCCAGTTTTGCTTATTTGCCTTCTATGTAGAATCAGCAATAGTCTGATTCCCTCCCGCAGAATTACTGTTATTAACCAGCATTTGGAAAGCCAGCAGCAAAATGCCAGGGAATGTGCCCAGCATAGACGAGGAAGTAACAGTAATCACATGGAAGCTCCACACTCTGCAGCTCTCCTTCTGAGCCAGCACACCCTGCTGCTGATTTTCAAGAGCAGCTAATTCACCATCCAGCTCTCAATTAGCTTCCAATTGTGACTTTAAAATGTCTGTAGCCAGTTATGGGCCAGCTATCCAGCCACAGCTCTGCAGATATGACTCACCCAGGGACCTGCCTGGGAACTGGTGTTCTGGCTGTGAAACACTGAGTTTCCATATGCAGAAAAGCAGCAATCAGTGGGATTGTCAGCGCTTGCTGGTTTTTTCCTTCCCGCTGTGCTGCTGAGCACGTGGACCATGGTGAGCATGGAGATGTCCCTTGGAGTGGGAGCACATCCTCAGGGGCTCTGGGGAGCGGCAGCTGAGCCAGACCCTGTCCCCTCTGGAGCTGAGAGCTGCACGGGGGCACTGGAGCTGGGCAGGTTTAGGTGAGATGCACAATATCAACAAACTGATTTGCCTGCTGGTTTTGGGGCCTGGTTGCTGCAGCCCAGGGGCACGGGGCAGAAACGAGCAGGATGGCGTTGTAAATACGTGCACAAGTGCTGCACAGAATTAGAGATTTGTGATCCTTGCACAGCTGAAGTGGTACTTTTCTTACCACCAGCCAAGAAAGGGAAGCAGTCCCCCCAAAAAAGCATCCCAAGGTGGTTGTGTGGGTGCACCCCAATAGAGCTGCACCCAGAGCACTTTGTGCCAGTGCAGGCAGGCATGGAGGAGACCTGAGGTGTCAGGCAGTGTTTTATTACACAATGCATTTATACAGAGATGTACAGGGGTGCCTTTCCAGCACAAAGGCAGCCACGTTTGGCCTCAGCTGCGGCCATCACCAGCAACTTCATCTCCTGCCAAACTGGGGCAGGGGGGGTGGCACCTTGATGTCTTGGCCTCTTTCCAGCTTCTTCTCGCAGTCAACCAGGTAATTGACCCCATCGATGACAATCTGGACCAGCTCCACCTGCAATAGCAAGAGGAGAATTGTAGTAGCAGAGAGTTTAACTCATCTGTTAATAGCAGAGGGGGAAGTTGGCCTGTGCTGTCACCACAGCAGACAAAGCTGAAAGTGAGGAGGGTCACAGACTTCACACCTCCTCTGGCTCAGGGAGTACACACTGTGCAAAGCCACAGTAATTCCCTTCTGCTTGCCCTGAACAGCAGAAACTTTCAGTTAGGTCCACGAAGCTATTTCCACCAAACTGTGCTCCCAGAGGAACAAACCAGCCAGGCAGAAGTCCCCATACAAGGTGATCAGGCAGGAGCTGAGGGGCCTGTTTCAACCATGAGCCCTGAGAGGGTGCGGGGTGTTGCGGAGCAGAGCGGCCTGGCCCAGTGTTCCCCACTCTGCACGAGGGGCTGAGGGCACAGAGCCGCTGTGCTGTGAGTGCTGAGCCCTGCCAGGCAGTGCCTGATGAAGCACTGAAGCCCTTGCTGTGTCTCCCCAGCTCCCAAGCCCCAAACACCCCGTGCTTGCGGGACGTGTGAGCACAGAGGCGTGGAAGTAGACTGGGGGGGATACTGGTGCAAGGAGAGCACACAGGAGGCTTGTCCTGGTTCACAGCAGCCCTGAATGCTGCAGGGGGCTCAAGGTGGGTGTCCCTGATGTGCCTGGGACTGGCAGGAGGGCAGGGACATTGGCAGTGCCTGAGGGGGCTCACGAAGCCCGGCTGTGTCCTTGCCCTGGGGAGAGCAGCCTGCCCATCCTGCAGCTCAGGAATCATCCTGCACCCAGCACTCCTCACTTCATGCCTTGGGATCTAAGTTTTATATTTTTTTATACCCTGTACTGCTTTAGTGTGTAACTCTAAACTCCCTACCCTGTTTTCCCTACTGTTTTCCCATTTTATTCAGACAAAACAATTCCTCTCTAGGCCTGAAACTCAAGGACACCTTATTGTCTCAGATGCAAACAGCAGTGAATTAAGAGGGGCACACCTGGAAAGAATGACTTCATTACCTGAAGCTGTAATTGGAGGATTAACCCCTGAAATGCAAGTGGACCAAACTTTTACCTTTATGAAAAACTCATGACCATCAACCACCTTGGGTGTAGTCCATCGGAGGCTTTTGACAGCCCGGACTGTACCCATTGAAGGCCTCTAATAAATACCTGCTTTTATTCCCTTAATCTTGTCTAGCCCCTGTTCTAGGCAGCCACTCCAAGCATCAGAGTGACACTGCCAGGGGTGGGATGCACTCCAGGCCCAGAGCAGCACCAAAATTCAAAATTCTGCATGGCAAGGCGTGGTGGTATCTTCATAACCTGTTCCAACAAGGGCCCTGTCCCCAGCAGACAGGTGACACTTAAGGACCACAGACCCTGTGGCACTGTGAGGCAGCAAGATAAAGCTGGTATTTCTTAATCTCCATGAAGTGGTTCATTAGCAACTTTTAATAACTGGCTTGTTGAAACCAAGTGTGAAGACTAAATCCCATTGTCTCTTTATTGTGGCAGTTGCTGATTTTCAAGGGATTTGTTTTTACTATAAAGCATTTCAGTGGCTTAGCGGTTTATTTTATTGTCTTTTACAGACTAGCTGTGTTGGGAATTCAGAGGTCTGAATTTGCAGCCTCCATAAGAAAACCGATTTCATATTAAGTTTGCATTGACCAGTAACTGAAACAGAGCAGGAATACAAACAGTTTTATCTTGCACCTTTGGGAGCATAATTCAGTTCTGCAAACACATTTACCACATAATGGCATTTATTTAATTATGTACTGAAAAAATTTATCCTATAATAAAACTTTTCTTATCCCCTTGGGTATGTCTTGTCTTATTTAGATTTCAGAGTCTCCAAGGTAGGGCTTGTGTTTTATCTGTTGCCTTAATCCTTTGGATCCTTGCTGTAGGAGGCATCACTGACTTCAGTGGAACTCTTCATGTAAGCAAAAATGTGTAGGCTTAGGCTGTCTGTCAGCAGGACTCAATTCATCATGCTGTGTAATCCTGTTTTTTATCATTAATGGATTTCAATCTCTGGTTCAAACACATGTTTTATGTTGCAATGCAAGGTGTAAGCAGAAGTGTGTATTCTGCCACCATCTGTTAAACTCAGGTGGGGCAGTTGTTCTTTATCTCTCCCACAGCCAATCCTCCCTCCAGGAGCTCTCTGCTGTCCATGGCCCATTCATTATTAATCACCTTCTGTCCATGGCCCATTCATTATTAATCACCTTCTGTCATCGGTCCATTCATTATTCATCGTCTCCTGTCCATGGCCAGGGAGTGTCCCTGCAGGGCTGAGCCAATCCCACCATCCCACGGGGAGATGCCCCGCCCAGGGGAGGAGCCAAGCATTCCTGCCTGGATCCAATCTGAGCTTTGGGACACCCCAGCAGCCTCTGCCCCCTGCACTGCCAGAGGAGCAGCTTTCTGCTGCCCTGCATGGCCAGAGGGAGCCCAGGCCCATCTGCAGCAGCCCTGGAGCTGCAGAGGAAACTCCCCCCTTGTGCAGGGTCCCTGCTGCAGCAGAGCCACAGCTGGGGCTGCAGGAGGGCTGAGCCCCCCTGGGATGGGGCTGGGGCACCCCCTGGCACTCAGGGGCAGGGACTGTGAGCACTCTGGCTGTGGGCTGTTCTGTGCTATTGCATTTGTATTGTTAATTTTCCTGGTACAGAACTGTTATTCCTGCTCCCATATCTTTGCCTGAGAGACCCTTAATTTCAAAATTACAATAAATCAGAGGGAGGGGTTTTGCATTTTCCGTTTCAGGGGAGGCTCCTGCCTTTCTTAGCAGACACCTGCCAGCTCACACTAAGACAACACAGCTCTCAGAGGACATGTGAGAACAGCCCCAGCTCCTCAGTCCCTGTGGGTGGAAGCATTGTGCTGCTGTGTAACCCTGGAGGAAGTGTGTGACTCAGCAGTGAAAGGAACACAACAGCCTTCACCAAGTCTTGCTTTAGGGCCTGAGTCCCTGGGTGGGTTAGGACTCCGTGCCTGCTTGCTTCCAGCACCTGCATACCCTCATGGGGATCCTCAGCACATGGTCATATTTGTGCAGTTTGCTCGGGGTCGGTTTTTGCACTGCCAGGACAGGAGCATTTACCAAGCACTTCATGCACGTTATCAGTTCTCCTTTCAGTGAGCATTTCCACTGGACCAGATTCACGAGGAGTAAAAACTGCCATGGTGTCACAGACATCTTTTATGGAAAATCCTTTCCTTAGGATTTTTCCTCCTGAGAAGCTGAGAGGCCTCAGGAGCAAAATGTAAACATTGATTATCTGCTGCTGTGGAATGCAACAGGTGCATCTGGGATTGGTCTCATGTGGTTGTTTCTAATTAATGGCCAATCACAGTCAGCTGGCTCAGACTCTGTCCGAGCCACAAGCCTTTGTTATCATTCCTTCTTTTTTTATTCTTAGCTAGCCTTCTGATGAAAGCCTTCTATTCTTTTAGTATGGTTTTAATGTAATACCTATCATAAAAAAATAAATCAAGCCATCTGAAACATGGGGTCAGATCCTCGTCTCTTCCCTCACCCTCAGACCCCTGTGAACACTGTCACAGCCACGGATCCAGTGGGCTCAGCAGAGGGACACGGGTCATTGTCAGCACAGATCTCAGCTCAAAAGCAGGGAGGAAACTCCAAACAGAAGGAATCCCCACGAGGAGCAGCTTACCTCCGAGCGCCCGAGGCGGTCCAGGTTGGAGATGTCGTAGATGTCAGCCACAGCTGCCGTGTCCACGCCGCCGGTGCCGCGCTTCTGCAGCCGCAGGTTCTCCAGGATTTTGGAGAACCTGGGGTCCTGCCAGGAGAAACAGCCTTGGGTTTCCACTGTGCCTCCCACTGTGTGCATGAGCAGAGTCACCGCGGTGCTGCGACCCTCACAGCGCTGCCACAAGGACAGCCAGAGGGGGAGAGTTCTCTCACTCCTTGTGGTACAGCCCCTCTTTGTGCCTTCCCGCTGGGCAGATTGATTTCCACAACAAATACAGCAATTTGCAGCGTTACAGCACGCTCCTTCAGCCATGCCCTATCCCCAGACCTTGTTACACACAGGAGAGCTGGCCCGTGTCACGTTTAAACCATGTCACATTTGTGTCCCCTTGCCCCGTTCCAGTGCCGCGTACCTTGCTGAGCCTGGGCAGCTTGACGTGGACCCCTGCCCGCAGCCCCGTGCCCAGGTTGGAGGGACAGGTCAGCACGTAGCCCAGGCGCTCGTTCCACATGAACTCCCAGCCCCGCTCCTTGATCAGCCTTTCCACCTGGGTGGGCACAGGAACAAAACAAAAAGGGTTTACAAGGTTTACAAGGGCCTGATTGCCAGGTGCCAGTGCAGTGGCAGGAGTTTGCGGCTGGGTGCAGTCTGGTCCAGGTGTGGTACAAATGTTGGCGCTCCTCAGGTAACCAGAAGGATTTATTCACTGCCTCCTCATGACCACTGATGTGGGAAATGGATTGATAGAGTTCTAAGGGCCTGGCAGAAGGCTCACACAGCGTGCAAACCTTGAGAAAAGAAATGCTGGCTTAGAAATGCCCTGGAATGGACAGACATTGCCGAGAGAGAAATGGAGCCAGAAACAAGTTACAAAGGATGGCCTTGTAAATAAGACTGGATACTGTGGGGAAACAGAACTGTGAAAGATGCACTGTAGTGGGACCCACAAGGGGTAATTTTAGATAATTGGCTTTAAGGCATCTACAGCACAGTGTGGCTAAAGCTGACAGGCTAAGAAACTCTTACAGAGTACTGCAATTAACAAATAGTTAACTTCTGATTGTGATGGAGTGATTTATAACATCTGCACTGTCTCACTCTTCTCAAATGGAATCAACATTTTGAAAACACCTCTCAGTTGCCCCATCTCTGGGTCAGAAAAAAGTATAATCCAAGAAATTACCTTGCAGGCTCTTGGCCACTTCATCAGAGAACTCCCTGTTGTGGTGTTTTGGTAAAGCCTCGGCCTATGGAGCCAGGTGGGATTTCACTTAAGAGTTGTGGCTTTTGCCATTTGTTTATAAATCAGTCATTTTGAACCAGGTTTGCAATACAGGTCCCCAAAGGACTCAAACACTATGAAGCAAACAGAGGGACCTGAACATGGGTTTTGTGTTGTTTTCTAGCTGATGTCATGACTCCTTGAAAAGAACATTTGGCCTCTTAAGTGCCATGCTTCCATTATAAGGAGACAACACAGCCTGTAGGTAAGACTTCTAATTAGTAGGTCTGTGACCAGAATTGACAGGAGAGTGAAATAATTACCAGCAGGAACACCACAAGGGTCTACTGCCATTTGGATAACCTGTTGGATACTCTGTTCACCCCTCTGTGCTTGTGCAAACCCAATACCATCTCAGGTCGGTTCTCATCTCCCCCTGAGGAGAACTGGATGCATAAATCAGCTCATGCTCGCAGGACTCCTATGAATACAGCTGAACACTTCAGGTCTGCAGGAGGATACAGAATAAATTACTCTCCTAGGATAATGTCTGTGTTTTGTGAGGGTCACACAATGGGTGGTGGGAAACTAGACGTGATTTTCTGCCCCACACACCTGCCGAGGGCACAGCTCCCTAGAGCTGCCCCACCACTTTCCATGCCCACATCCACAGGCTGGCACGAGGGGCAAACCTGGGGACAGCACCTGGGGGCTGTCACCACCTGTGCAGTGCTGGTCTCACTGGAATCCCACCCTGTAAACTCTCAGTAACCACCTTGGTGCCAGCAGAGCATAGCTCAGATGGCTTTGTTTTTCTGTGCCCCAAAACCCACTGCAAACCCTAACTCTGACCCAAACCATGCCAGGGTTCCTTGATATTGCCTGTGGGACACAGTAATACCTATTTCTCTGGTAAATCAACTGTTTTTTGGTGCCAGAGCAGGTGAGAGGGCTGTACTGAGCCCAGACCCAACCTGAGTCATACCTAGATCATCTGGGCAAAACTGTTTTAACCCATACCCTGTCCCAGGAAGCCTTTCTTATCACTGTGATTAGCAAGACTGAAATAATACCCAGGAGCCCTGACTATGAGTTCTCAGTATTTTAATCACAAACCCCCATATCTCCCCAAAATAGTGGGTGCTAAACCCTCAGTGCTGTGCACAACCTCAGCAGCTCCCACTCTGCTCCAGGCCTTAGAAACAAGAACCAGGAGGATGGGCCAAATAAAGTCTTCAATCAAGCAAATCAAACAACCCAAACATAGTGCTTCATTTATGATTTCCCACAGAAGAAAAAAGAAAAGAAAAGGGAAAAAGAAAAAGAAAAAGAAAAAGAAAAAGAAAAAGAAAAAGAAAAAGAAAAAGAAAAAGAAAAAGAAAAAGAAAAAAGGTATATTGTGGCAGCAGCTCTCTGGCCACAAAGAGCAGTGCACAACTTTCCCAGGCATTGTCCTTGGGAAGGCTGTGAGAAGATCAGAGAAAATAATGAGAAACAATTCTTATCTTCACTTGCTGCACCTGTTGGTGTGCACATGTGGAATGTGTTATGGAGATTTGTTTACCAAAGGGTGGTTTCCTAATTAGACAATGGTGATGGTGTTTGGATTCAAGGATCAATTGGGTCCCGTGTTGTATCATGACTGTCTATAAGGGCAAGGAGTTTCTTAATAATTGTGGTATAATAAAAGACTGATCAGCCTTCTGAGCATCATGGAGTCAATGCTAATTTTTACCCAGCTGGGGGCCTGACACTGCGGCATATTTATTTATTTTCCCCTACAATTCAGCTATTAATCTGCCCGTGTTTCCTGCTTTAGCTGTGTTGGTGTGGGGTGTTGCGTGGACTGATGTGACTTCATTTCTTCATTTCATTGCCCCTGGAGATGTCAGCTGAGTGGGAACCACAGTGGGCAGGGCTGACAGCAGTGAACAAGCAGGAATGATGAGCTCACTGAGACACTACCTCTTTTAATCCACGGCAGAACCTTTCAAAGACACGCTTCATGTTGCCACCCTTCTCCATGGAGATCACCCTGGTGTGGTCCTCTTCATTAATCCAAATGAGAAATGTCTTCTCATTGTTGTGCCTAGTCAAGAGGGGAGGAAAAAAAATATTAATATCTTTAAAAAGGCAAGCCCTGAGAAATAACTGTCAGCATCCTTAACTTTATCACAGTCTTCCCAAGCAGCAGAGATGTTAAAGTGCCACAATGGAGCTGCTGTGAGGGATGGGGGCTGGTTCCACCACGGGATCCCCCATGCATCCCCGTGGCATTGCGGGGGCTCCGGGGCACAGTGTGGGGAGGGCTTTGTGCTGCTGTGGCCCTCCCTCAGGAGCACAGCTGGGGATGCAGCCAGGGGAGAAGCCAAGCTCTGCCCCCTCCCAGAAAACCCAAACACATGCATGCTGTTGGGAGCCAAGCAATGTGCACTTAGTTAATTTTTAATTTAATTTAATTTTGTTCTCCCCTGCCTCAAGCCCGAGTGTCCCTGGGAGCACTGTGTGTCTGCATCCCTCAAGGGATGTGTCTGGGATCCTTCATGTGCCTTCATTCTGTCCTTTCTGCTCAGCCAGAAAGGACAGAACCACTGAGCACCCACTCCTGCCTCAAACAGGCAGTCAGGGCTGGCTGTCAGGTGCTGGGTCACTTCTCCTGGCCTTTCCTCTGCTTGGCCGCTCTCCTACTCCTGCCTTCCTGTTGGGCTCTCTAGCTAGTCACGGTGGCCCCAAGAAATGTTAAAAGTCTCTTTTCCCAGCCTGGCACTTGAGGAAGGACTCAGAGATCTTCATTTCTCAGTCTCAAGGTTGTTTGTTGTTCCTTACCTATAAAATTCTTTCTTCTGCCCTGCCCAGGTCCACTCAGCAAGAAAATCTAAGGCACTTTGCCTGCCCCAGGGCAGTGTTATCTTTTTGTACTAAAAACTGCGTGTGCAATATTTACAGTTACTGCCCAATACCCATCACCTGTGTTAGACACTGAGCTTCTACTCTAAACCAATCCCAAAGTGCCAACATCACCCAGAAGATGGAGGCCAAGAAGAAGAAGGAGGAGAAAGGCTGGACACGCCCAGATCCCTCCATCTTTCCCCCTGAACCCCCATTCTAAAAATGCCAAAATCTATTTTTCACCCTGTGATAAATTCACTATCATTCTACTTCATTTGTTGTGGCTTGCAGATCTTTATCTGAGGTTGGTAACTTGCTCCACGGGTCATAATCAAACCCACAGGGGCATTTTGGGCTCTGTGAGTGCCAGGGCTCTGAGCCCCCTGGCAGGGTCTGGGCTGCTCGGGACAGACAGAGGGATGTCCTGGCTCCTGACACCTTCCTACAGCACGTAGAGGGTGATGGATGGGATCAGACTCATTTGTGCCAGCAGTGAAATACCACCAGGCTTGAGGCACATGAAAGTGAAAGCTCAGGATCACTGAGAGCCTGACTTTCAGCTGGTCTTTTGCCACATCTCCTTTTGCTTCTTGCATTTGGATCTGGCCAGGGCAGTGCTGAGCAGGGTACACATCCTGTGTCCTGACACTGGGGTCAGGCCAGGTCCAGCCACCTCCTCTTCAGTCATGCTCAAATGCTGAGGGAGGATTTTATAAATAGCCTGAGCTTGGCCTAACTCCCCTCCCCTTTCAGTTCAGTGATTGTCCCCACTGCTGTCAGGACCATGCACTTAAACCGTGCCATTGCTGACAGTGCTGTTGGTGGAAATGGTCTGCAGCCCATGACAAGGAAGGATCATCAAAAGCAAAATTATTTCCACAATGTACATGCTTTTTGACAGCAATTTTTTTTGCAAGAGAAAGGCAGATTTTCAAGATACAGCTTACTGAAGTACTTTCCAATCACACTAATTTTTTTCCTTCCATTCTCCCTGGTATGTCACATGTAAAAGAAGCCAAAACCCAGGTCTGTTTTATTCAGGAAATCCCTGGATAGCAATTATGCTGCTGGTACTTCTGTTTGTAGAGACAATGAATGGATGCCTCAAGCTTTATCCTTTTCCTCAAACTTCCATTGGGACCAAAGAACCTGCAGCTTGTTGAATCTCATAGGAAGCTTGTTGAAATTAAAAAATCCTCACAGTTTTCCAGCAGGTCGCTGGGTTTGGGGGTGATCAGGTGTCACACTAGGTGATTCCTCAGAATGCTTTTTGCCTGTTTTTCCAGGGTTAAAGCATCTGGAAATGCCTGCAGTGCAGCAGGATGGATGCACTGCACAGCTGCCCCATCCTCTGCTGTTGGTTTGGGCTCTCAGAGCTGCTACCCCTTCATCTCCACAGCAGATATTGTATTTGGGCCCAAAATCAAGTGTGTTGGGGCAGTAGAAACAGACCTAGAACACAGCAGGAGATCCAGCTTCCCCGTCTCCTTTTCATCCAGCTCATTTGGAAGGAAAGGGGCGCTTTCAGCCCCGGGAGTTCAAGCATTTCTCTTTTTGAAGCAAGCTGGGCATGCTGTGAGCGCGGGGCCCGGGTTCGTGCAGGGTTAGGACCAGAAAGGAGGTTTGTAAGACAATCCTGGGGCAGGAGACGGGAGCCTGCGGGTCACAGCACCTACCAGATGCCCCTGGCGTCCGGCCAGTCACGGGCCATGCCAGCACATGTCAGCAGCGGGGACACGGGCTTGTCGAAGAGAAAGTGATCCTGGGCACGGGAGACAGAGAAAACAGAGCACAGCTCCAGTTTATCC
The DNA here is from genome assembly GCF_035770615.1 of Melospiza melodia melodia. NCBI lineage: Eukaryota > Metazoa > Chordata > Aves > Passeriformes > Passerellidae > Melospiza > Melospiza melodia. Next base: position 81,675,996 of record NC_086226.1, read on the forward strand.
AGGAGGCACCGTAACCCTGTCCAGTGCATGCTTGTGAGGGCAGTGGAAGCGCAAGCGAATCGCACAGTGCAGCCTGGGAACCTGGTTCCTCTGCTGGAAATTAAAATCTCTTTACCCGGGAGATTTTCTCAACTCTCACAGATGCTGGCTGATATGTTTTGCCAAAAACATTTTTCAAATGCAGGGAGGGGTGGGTGCTGGGGTCTAAATCCACATGGACACAGCAAAGGATGCTCTGGAGGACCTGGCTCCAGAGATCTCCTCTGCATTCAGACACATTTCAGCATAGGAGAAGTCAACGAGCTCTTAGAGAAATTGGGAAAAAGGAAACAACAAAAACCAGACAATAACAAGAGCTAGTTCTGAAAAGATACTTCTCCAGCATGGAGAATTAGATATTTATTCTGAGCATGAACTCAAGGTAGGAATTGAATCAATGCTAATCTCAAGCCTTTGGAATCATAGGCTCGTTATATTCCTTAACAGAGATGCTGTTTGTGACATAATAAATGTAGCACATGCTGTGCCACCAGCTTGCCCCATGCCTACTAGTTTAGAATTTTTTAAACAATTTGCTTCGGGTTCCACCCCCCCCCCCCCCAAGAAAATACGTATTTTATATTGATTTTCATGTGCGTGCCAAAAAAAATTGTATTTCTTAATTCCTTCAACACTGCCATATCAAATGTCGAGGGCTTTTTGCTGACAGTGTTGTTGATTTTATTCCTTTTTTTTTTAAACCTAGAGCTTAACTAGAAATAGTGAGGCAATCTATCCAGAAGGCATATGGCGTGGTAGACACATTGATGTGCTTTAGTTAATTTTTCCCTTAATGAAGAATGAAATCATTATTTTCCTCATTTCACTTAGGTTTTCGTCTTTGAATTGTTTGCAATGGACACGATGCGTGCAGAACCCCAACCGTGCAGGAAGAAAAGGTGTTGAGTTCTCTCTGTTCGTCAGAGGGACACCAAATTCCCTTCCTCAGCTTGCTCCACTTGACACTTTCCTTGAAACAAAAACCCCCCTTTTTTTGCAAGAAAAGAGATGTTACTTTTCCTCATGAGCATATGGCCCAAATCTGCAAATCGCCAAATGTGCCGAGTGCAGTTCACGTAGCCCTGATTTATCTCACTGAAATAAACCCTGCTCTTGCAGGGCTGAGATGGAGCCTTTGCAGGCTGGCAGGAAACCTGATCCCACAGAGGGGCCAGGTCTGAGCTGCTGGAGGGGTGAGCACTGCTGTGAGGTGAGAAATGAATCTCAGGCCACAACATCAGTGTCTGATCCCTGCAAATTTGTGTTATCAATCATGAAACAAAAGAAAACGAGATAAAATGCTGTTTCAGTGAAGCCTATTCCACTTCCCACAGGATTTAGCCTTAAACCATGAAGGAATTACATTTTCCACATTCCCGTTTCAACCTCTACATCCTGAAGAGCTGTCTCCTGCTGAAAATAAAACCTGCAACAGGTCATCAACATCTTGTTAATAATCATATCACCACAGACATTCAATACTGACCTTACATAAATTCTTAACTCCTGGTTAATCCAGACACCTGGTTCCAGGGTTATAAATAGTTATGTTACTTCATCAGCTCCCCTTTGGTTGATGTTATGGAATAATGTGCCATGAGTATAGCTAAGAGGGTACAGCCATTCCTTTGGACACTTAAAATGCACATTCAATCTTTGTTTGACACGTCACATGCTGTGACAAAATCCATGGTGAAATCCATGTCTTTCCATCTGTGTGACAATGAAAACTCTTGTTGTGGGCCTGGTCCTTCAGGCCTTCATTTCAGGGCTGGGAAAAGGTCACCTGGGTGCAATAGGCTACAGCTACTTTTGGAAAATTAGAATTTGTGTAGTGTTCACTTATGAAATTACAGCCAAGTTTTGGCAAATTAGAATTAGCATCATTTTGATGTAGAGAAATCACAAGCAAAGCCCCCCACCGCCACAGAATGGAGTAGAGATCCCATGTAAAACCTATCTCAGTGCAACACTTTTAGTTAGAATCATTAATACAGAAAGTCTCACCGTTTGCTCAAGGAGACGACCAAGGAAGGGTCCTGAATTTACCTCTTTAGTTGTCCACAGAGGTGGCAGCAGCCATGTGGATTTGATTTGACACAGGCCTCACTCTCTGGCATATAAATCCACGCCTCAGACCCGCACAGTGGTGTACTTAACAGAAGTACAGACCCTGGGCGGCTTGCTAAATTACAAGCCTTGACAGCCCGTTAGGCACAGGTTAATGATGCTGCTATCCCGCCGGGCAGTGTGCGCCCGCGGGCAAAGCAGAGATTGAACTAAACCGGAGCCTACGCAGGCGCTGCTGGCGTGTTGGGGAAGATGAGACAGGAAAGCCTTACAAATATGATTGCCTGGCAAAAGATTTTGGGAATATGGAAACTATAAGCGAGATGGAAATGAAAGCAAGCTTTGAGGTGCCTCAGTTACTGAACAACTGGAAAACAATGGTGTGGCTGGCTGAAGGTGATCCCCTATTGATGGAACAACACCCTCTGCTTGCAGACAGCTCCAAGGCTCAGAGCAGACCCTACAGCTTGGCAGAAGGGGCCAAAGAGGAGTTTGTAGGGTTTAACATGTAACACAGGATGGTAATGTAATGATTCTTATAGGCTGTATGGAAATGCTATAGGATTTGTGTGTTGTACTAGATTGGTTAGTGAGAATCAGAATATTCAACACAGAAGAAGATTTATGGTATTGTAATGGGAACCTCTCATTCTTACTCTTACTCTTACTCTTACCTCTTGTCTCTTAACCTCTTGTCTCTTAGCTCTTGCCTTTTACGCTCTTACCCCTTTTACTCTCTTACCCTTTTACTCTCTTACCCTTTTACTCTCTTACCCTCTCATCCTCTCTACCCCTCTCTTCTCTGGGGCCTGCCCTGAGCTGTGTCTGGCAGCTCCCAGCAGGGCCCTGCACCCAGGCCCTGTGCAATAACCCCCAAATTCCTGACCTGGCTTCAGAGATCTCCCATCCCCGTTCATCCTGACCGTGCTACCCCATCAATCCTACGCCGGCGGACTTACATCGATGAGCTGCTGCTGCTCGCGCTCGGTCATGCTGGTGAGGCTGTAGTACTTGCCGGCCAGGTCGCCGCGCAGGCCGGAGAGTGCGGTAACCACGACGTTCTCCACCTCGCGGCGCTCGGCGCGGCTGCACGCGGGCGGCAGGCTCAGCCCGCGGATGCTGCGCCCCGTGCGCACCCGCGACGACAGCACGTAGCGCTCGTCGAACTGCCCGTGCGTGATCTGCGGGGGGGAAACAACCACAACGATGGTATTGGCTTTTGGATTTATGCGTGCGATAAGTCCGTGGCGGAAAATGACCCGATGGTATTGGCTTTCGCGTTCATGTGCGCGATAAACCCGCGTGGTTTGCGCTAATCCTTGTGGCTATATCGGTTACGTGGTAAATAGGTATCACAGAATCGCAGAATCACGGAATTTTTAGGTTGGAAGAGGCATTTAAGATCATCGAGTCCAACCCATGTTCTAACACTTCAACTAGATCAAGTGCCACATCCAGTCTTCCCTTAAACACATCGAGGGATGGCGACTCCACCACCTCCCTAGGTAGATGATTCCAGTGTTTTACCACTCTTTCTGTGAAAAACTTAGTGCTGACAAAATTGAAACAGTAATTAATATTTGGAAATAATTAAACAGTTAAAAGGTGTAATGCCAAGAAAGAAAGGGAGAGGAGGGCGTTCCCCACACATACATCCCCACCCCCCACCCCACCCCTTTTCCTGCAGATGTTCAAGGCAGGAAAAAGCAAGGGATAACAGTTACTAAAAATTAACGAAAAGAAAGGAAAATCTGGTTGGGTCCCAGGAAAATGTTAATTATATGAAATTTATTGCTTTGATGCTTAAATATAATAATATCTTATATTATGTTAGTTTTGGCTTACATTATAATAGCTTGATGCACATGTGTAAGCCAAGGGTGAATTAAAGGACATCGAGGAAGAGGAGAGGCCTTCATCAGTGATGACCCCCAAAGAGTGGTGCGACCACCAAAACCAGTGGTGGAGAACGTGTGGTAAAGGTGGTGATGAGGGCAGAGGTGGAAGTGTGATGAATCGAAAATGGGAGGAGATGGCATCGATGGCACAAAAGGGGGAATTTTTGCTTGACATGCTTGTATTTGAGGTGGCAGGGCTCCAAGGACCCTGCACTCCGTACCCCACGGTTATTTTTTTGGTTTATGCTCTATTATTGGAACCAAATTACCCCTTATTTTAACCAAATTATGTTGTCAATATTTCAAGTGTATCCGATTTTAGATATTCTAAGCTATTCAATTAAAATTGCTGCTACTTTTAATATTTTTTGGTTTTTTTGATGATGGGATGATTGGGCAAACATAACATGTGTGTGATAAATCTGCAGTGGAAAACGACCCAATAGTAGTTTATGTGTGTGATAAACTAGTGTGATTCTTGCTAACCATTGTAACTATATCGGTTATATATTTTAGAAAATATTTGTTTTAAAGTCTGGCATTCGCATTTTCTGAAAAAATCCCTTCTGTCACCCTGATTTTTCTAAGCCTTCTGATGTTAACATTCTTGTAATGAACTTTCTTGCGCACTTTATGTAAATAACTTATTGTTTTGCATTCTTTTATACAGAAGGAGAAATTTGATGGACTGTTGGTTTGTCCAGTGTCATTGGAGGAGTAGTACTGTCATCCTCCAATCCACTGTCACTTTTGGGGAAATCTATAAATGTTGGAGTCAGAATTAAACTCTTCCCTTTTTTGCCTTGAGAACAGCAGTGTGTGTGTGTTGTGTTATTTCGTGTCCTACAGTGACACCCTCCGCACAGGATTTTTCTCCTGGGAAGCTGAGAAGCCTCAGAGAAAAAGGAAAACAATTCTTATCTCATTTGCTTCTCCTGTGTTGTGCTCGTGTGGAATGTGTTTGGAGATTGTTTACCCACAGGTGGCTGTTCCATTGGATCCTGCTGTGAGTTGTTTTCACTCTTTGGCCAATCTGTGCCAAGCTGTGTCGGGACTCTGGAGAGAGTCACGAGTTTTCACTGTTATCTTTTTAGCATTCTGTCTGCATCCTTTCTGTATTCTTTAGTATAGTATAGTTTAGTATTCTTTAATATTATATAGTATCTTAAAATAATAAATTAGCCTTCTGAGAACATGGAGTCAGATTCATCATTCCTGGCAAATACAATAAAAAAGTAATAGAGGAACAGGAGATGTAATTAGTGCCATGAAACAGATGTTTTCAGATGTTCAGGGGAAAATAGGAGGCAGGATGTAGTTTGAGATAAGTAACATCCCAAATGGAATAGGCCTCGGGATAATTAGTCGGCCTTGAGATGGACAAAATTGGGATGATTCCAGGTATCTATGAAATAATAAGGCTTATTTTTGGAATATAATGCTGGCTTCTATGACACAAGACTTGGGGCACATGTGCAGCCGGAGGGGTTGTTCAAAGGACAGTGATGATGAGGAGAAGCCTTCATCAGAAGAGCCAAAAGACCCCTTAGCAACAACTAAGGGGAGCATGTGCTGTGCAGTATGGTGACACAGATTTCAAGAACCAAAAATAGGAGGAGGAGATTTACAGGAGAATATTGATGAATATATATTAGCATACAGTAGATAAGTTGTGTTTGGATCCTTTTGCCTTTTGTACATGAGGCAGAGTGAGAAAAGCTCTCCCCCACACCCTGATCAATCAGTTTTGCTTATGTTTTATCCAAACCACTGCCAAATTTCTTTTTGTATCTATCTGCTTGATTATATTTGATTATATTGTTTTATATAAAATTGCTGCTCAGTCAAAATTGCTGCTAAATTTTAATTTTGTGGTTTATGAAATTAGACATATAGGGTCCTCATTCATAACATGTATTGGCCTATGCATGTTGTTAGTGATTAAAACTCTTTAGAGATATTATCAATTATAACTTTTTCTATCTGCATGTTAGTGTGAAAAATATAATCTATCAGCTTAAGTGTGCACTGTGTGGCTTGTCGAAATAATAGTGTAATGAATACAATATCTGGGAAAAATGAAATTCACTTGTGTTAAAATTTTAGAAGTTTAATAGTAATGAAAGCAGTAATGAAAATAGTAACAAAAATTAGGACAATAAGAGACAATAAAAAAGAATTACAGATGTCTGGGTGCCTGGTACTCTGCCACAGAGCACACCTTGCTAACAAAGGATTACCCCATAAAAGCTGTAGCCTTTTGCATATTCATATATTTCATACATGATTCAAACATTCCTTTCAAAACAGGGTATTTCTGCTTAATTTCAGCTTCCCCCCATCTTGTAAATCAACCTTCTTGGTTCCTCAAAGTCTGAACTTTCCCAATAAGGAGGCAATAATTCTTTTCTTGGGATCTTGGTGTCTGGTTTTGTTATCTCTACCAGTTAGGATAATGCAAAGAAGTTCTTGGTTATCTTTTCCATTCCTTGAGCTAGTTACAAACATCACATGGTTTCTATTTTAATATTATGCTATAGTCTAAAAAGTACATTTACCACACAAAAAGAGAGTAATACAGCCCTACTTAAAAGAGATTAATACAGCATAACTTCCCAACATAACACATATAGTATTCATTTTAATATCTGTGAAGAGCCAACCATATAATATGCATCTCTAACAATATCTATGTATTGCTTATGGAAATAATAGTGTGAGGAATTTTCTGTGTTGTTGGAACCCTGGATGCTGAGAATTTTAAATTTTCTGTGCTGAAAGGCACAGACCCACAAAGGAACACTGCATTTGACCTGAGGCTGTGAAAAGGCTTCCAAAATTGATTAATAGCACAGGTGTGTATTTGGTTAGAAATGTGTGATCTCACAGGGTGAAAAAACTTATATTTGGGGTTTTAGTATATGGGAGCCAAGATGGAGAATTTTGGGTGTGGACTAGCTATCTTTTTTGCACCTTCTTCGTCCTTCCTCTTCATGAATCTGGGTGGTTTTCTCTAACAGGGTGAAAGATATCTGCATTGTGGGTTTTGAGTGATCACAGCTGGGTTAGAAGCATAAATAATATGGATGTCAACTGTTTATTGGCTAATTATCAATAATTTATTATTATTATTATTATTATTAGGTAATTGGGACTTAAGTAGCCTTGAACAGACGCCGTTTTGGGGCACTTTCTGGACTTTTTAGGGAGAGCTCACATCTTGTGAGTTTGTAATAGATAAGGATAGCAAACTTCAGAGCGAGACTGCAAAAACATTTCCTGAGCATTATTCACCCCTGACCTTGGTGCAAGAAAGAGCCTGGCATTCCAACGCTGTGTTATAGACCTTAGCAAAACATCAGATGTAAAAAAGGCTTTTGTGTAACTAAAAATAGTGTAAGACCATCCGCTGACCAACCTGTCCAAGTGATATTATATATATTATATTATGTATAAAACTGTGACACAAACCAGAGCACTGGAGGACAATTAGGGAATACCGTGTTAAATTTAAGGAGGACGTACCAAACCCTTATCAGAGGATGTGAAAGAGCAGGATGGAGACACAAGAAGAAATAAAATATATTGACCTGGCACGCAGCATGTCATGCAGACAAGCTGGAGTGTGAAGAGGTTGAACAAAGGAGTTCCCTGCTGAGAACAAGGGATGCAGCTGACAGGGCCACGACTGGCATCCCAATTTCCCTAAACTTAAAACTGGGTCTCCACGGCTGGATCAAGAAAAAATGAAAGTGCTGTTGCACACAGCACCATCACTGGAATAAGCATCTCAGAGCCTTTCCTGTCTCGTTGATTTATTTCAGTCCTACCTTGGATGCATCCAGGTCCGTGTGATGCCTCATTGTCCGTGGATCGTAGCCATTGTGCCTAGCTTTAATGACAGGATCAAAAATCTCAGCAAACACCTGAGGAGGCAAGAGAATATAGAGAGAGTCTGCAGCATCACAGGAACATGCTCAGAGCAGCTGCAGGCAGGCAGAAGTTCCTGTCTGCAGTCACCACAGACAGGGACCCAGCAGCCAGGCTGGGGTTTGGGGTGCATTGCCAACCACAACACACACCCAGAGCCCCCCAGCCTCTTGGCTCTTGGCTCTAAGCCATGCAGGAGTGCCCTGAGTCTTCCCTGCTGTGGGGGCAGTTGTGGTTTGAGCCCCTGGGCTCAGGCGTGCCCCAGCAGAGCCCCTGCAGGGGAGCGGCAGTGGCACATCTGCACAGGCACCCCAAACCCAGCGAGTCTGGAGGGGCAAATGTCCCAGGCCCTCCTCACAGGACATGGGTGATGCTGCAGAGGAACAGGCAGCAAGGAAGCAGACCACAGGGTCAGTAACAAGGAGATCTTTCTTTTGTTTTCCACTTCTCATTGCGGAGCTCAATGACCTGTCCGCCCTGATGCTGTTTGTCTTCAGTATTCCTCGTTTCCAAAGTGATGCCTGGCACTGCCCAGAAGACATTTCTGCTTGCTTCTGCCTCTGCTGCTTCACAATGTGATTTCCACATTAGGTTCATTTGGTGTGCCTCAGAGTTGGACAGTTTTCCGATAAATTGGGTTTAGTTTCAGGAAGGAGGAGAGCTGCTGGAGGCAGGGAGCAGCTGCTGCCAAGCAGGTACATTTTATTACCTTCAGCTACAGCAGAGGGGGCACCTGTGGTAATACCACATGTTCCTGCTTTTCCTAATGTGGAAAAGTAGGGAGAAATAGGGAAAACAAGCCTGCCCCCAGTGTACCCTCAGGGACACAACTTGTCTTAGGAACATGCTCCATCCTGGGAATCTGTGATGGGAACGACACCACGAGCACAGGCCCGGCCAGTCCCGCGGAATCCTCTCACCTCATAGGACTCCTCGTCCCCAGCCACCATGCCCACGGTCTTGATGAAGGGGTGGCCAGGGTTGTCCACCCCAGTCTGGATGCACTGGTCCAGGGTGTACCCGTTGGGGGTCATCTTGTCCCTGAGGCGGGAGTAGATGCCCGGGGTCAGGCACTCGGCCATGCAGTTGTTGTGCTTGCGCAGGTCGGGGTAGTCAGCGCTGCAGGGACAGAGCACAGGAGAGTGTGATGCCATGGTTTGCCTCACACACCCCGGGTTTCTCCATGAAGATTCCTTCCCCAGGTGTGTCAGCCTCTCCTTTCCCCTCCCAGCGCTGTCTGTCACTCCTGGCATTCCAGACGGGCGTTGAATTCCAAAGATGCCCTCCACCCCTGGAGGACGTTGGGCCATCCAGGTGTCCTTTGTCCCTTTGTCCCTCCCCTCCTGTCCCTGCTTGGTGGCTCCCTGCCCCTTCCCTGCCCCTCTGCCCAGGGTTAAAGGAGCAGCAACCACGGGCCCAGGGAGTTCTGTTGGAGGAGCTGCTGCATTCAGAGGCCTGTGGGCCAGAACAAAGCTCTGGATCCAAACCCTCCATCAGAACCGACTCCTTTCCTTCACCATCGCCTTAAAGCTTCTCCACCAAGGGAAACCTGAGCTCCTCAAGCCTGGACTTGTCTCCACGTGCTCAGCTGCAGCATCCAGCCAGCCAGGTGTCTGTGGGGTGAAACACCACACACCCAGCCAGCCAAAGGTGTCTGTGGGGTGAAACACCACACACCCAGCCAGCCAAAGGTGTCTGTGGGGTGAAACACCACACACCCAGCCAGCCAAAGGTGTCTGTGGGGTGAAACACCACACACCCACAGCCAAAGGTGTCTGTGGGGTGAAACACCACACACCCACCAGCCAAAGGTGTCTGTGGGGTGAAACACCACACACCCACCAGCCAAAGGTGTCTGTGGGGTGAAACACCACACACCCAGCCAGCCAAAGGTGTCTGTGGGGTGAAACACCACACACGCAGCAGCCAAAGGTGTCTGTGGGGTGAAACACCACACACCCACCAGCCAAAGGTGTCTGTGGGGTGAAACACCACACACCCACCAGCCAAAGGTGTCTGTGGGGTGAAACACCACACACCCACCAGCCAAAGGTGTCTGTGGGGTGAAACACCACACACCCACAGCCAAAGGTGTCTGTGGGGTGAAACACCACACACCCACCAGCCAAAGGTGTCTGTGGGGTGAAACACCACACACCCACCAGCCAAAGGTGTCTGTGGGGTGAAACACCACACACCCACAGCCAAAGGTGTCTGTGGGGTGAAACACCACAGCTGCTGCTGTTTGGTCAAGCAGCAAGGGCCAGACAAGCCAAGGCACATCCCATCCAGCCATATTGGTATTTTTCCAATACCAAGGCATTACTGTGTGCCCTGGACAGTCAAAGAGAAACTTCTGTCTGAAGTTTCTCTCATCTGCCTCATGATCTGTGAAAGGACAGAAACTGGGAGCACCACAGAGGCCCTGGTGGGAATCCTGGCTTTGCTGGAGATGGTTGCTCACCAAGATCCTGAGGCCTGAGCAGAGCTTCTGGCCTGCCAAGCTACTGTTTGCAGGTGTGTTTGCTGTATGCAACACTGAACCCAGTGAAAGGAGAAGGGGCACCTTGCCCTTCTTCCCCTGCACCTGCTTTTGGCAACAATAGCCTGGAATTTCCCTACCTTTCGGCCTGGTTGGACTTTTCTGGGGTAACTTTTCATGGTCCCCACATAAGACCATCGTGACAGACAGACTGAGATGGGAGAAGCCTCTCTCTCAAGGACTGAGACATGAAACCCCTAAATGGAGAAGCTCCCCCTCCTCCCAAAGAGTGGGACTGAAACCCCTCACCTGGTGAGGTGTGTGGGGGAGCCAACCTGACCAAAGCCAGACGTTTGCCTGCAGGTGTGGCCAGTGGACCAAGAAGACAATGGTTCTCACCTACTGCTGACTATAAAGAGCCTATAAAGGCTTGAGCAGTGTCTTTGAGATCTCCCCTGACATGACCGGACAAACTTCATTGACTGGACTTCGAAGGACTTTGTTGTTCTACATTTGGTAGCTGTATGCCTTCCTTTCTCTTCCTCCCTCTCTTTTCCCTACTTTTTCCCTTTTCCCCCCATTCCCCTTAATGCGTTTGCTGTAGTCATTCAATAAAGGTGCATTTGATTTTGATTATCACTGCAAACCCCTGCGCAGTGTCGGTTTTTGCACCCTGAGATCAATGAAGCAACCATCACAAATCCCATTCGTAAGGACAGATAGTGACATCACCCTGGGCACTTTGTGAAGCTGAAAGTGTGATTATCCTTGGTCTGCTTGCTGCATTGGGTTTCAGGAGGGAAGGAAGGTGCGGGTGCTGAGCGTACCCTGCATTGTTCTGTGCTTTGTGCTGTGGGGCCATCAGGGAAATGGGGCACAAAGAGAGGGCACCGAGCCCCAGTGGCACATCTCAGCCAGGCAGGAAAGAGCCCCAGCACTGATTTGTTCAGCCAGACAGAGATTTAAGTTCAGATGAAGAGGTGCTCTGTAGTTCACAGCCCCAGGTGCTCTCACAGCCTCGTGGAGATCAGAGTGTGACCTGCCCGCTGGGCAATGCCTCTTCTGAAATATCAGGGCTTGGTTTAATTTGGCGTTATTATTTCCAGAAAGCTGCAAGGTGAATGAAGCCAGGGAAAATAAAGATGTTAGGCTTCAGCAAGGGATTTTTCAACTCTGTCAGTCCCCAGCTACCTTGTACTGGCAGTGATTTGCTTTATGTACAACTGTGGTGCTTCTCTAAGAATATATTTCAGCTAGGATTGTATAAATTACTTAAATAACAAAAGAAGTCTGTCAGAGCATGATCCGCATTACCTTTGGCAAAGTCAATCTATGGAAAAAAAGGCCTGTAATTAATTTCTAACCATCAGCCAGTCGGTTTGTAAGAGAATTAGGAGTATTTCCAGTACAGCAGTAACACAAAGCATTACTACTGCTTGCATGGAGAAAATATTTTCACATTTTCCTGTAGCAGGGTTGATACAATCAGCAGATCTAATAGTTGGACCTGCAAAGCTGTTGGTTGGTGATGAGTTAAATGTAATGATATAGTACTAAACTTGAGGCATATATTGAGCTTGTTGTCATTCAGCAGTGTTGGTTTTGGTTAGTTTGGGGGCATTTTTTGAGAGCTGATATTATCTCAGTGATGCCTTAGGATTGTAGCTTTTATATTTTTCAAATCCTGTGCTGCTTTAGGGTATAACTGCGCTCCATAGAGCTCAAGAGTTATAGAGTGTGAATTAGTGTCTTCACATTTTAATCAGACAAAACTATTCCTCTGGGCCTGAAGCCTCAGGCCCTGAAAGTAAAAGCAAAAATGAGTTGGGGGGTAAATTACTTCATTACCTGAAGATGTAATTGGAAGATTAACCCCTGGAATGCAAATGGACCAAACGAATAATTGCGTGAAAAATTTGTGACCGTTTTTTAAAATCCATTTTGGGTGCAGCCTCTGGGAGGCTTCTGACAGCCCAAGGTGTTCCTTTTGAAGGCCTTTAATAAATACCCACTTTATTATCTTGATCTTGCCTCTGTTCTAGGCAGCCACTCCAAGGCATCCTCACATCCCAGGCAGGCTGGAGCCGCCTGGACCTGGAGGTTGTTATAAGTACAAACAGCTGCCTATTTTTTTTAAAAGGTTGCAGAGTTCAGAGGTTGGGCGGGTTGCTGCCAGGGTGGAGTTCTAACTGTTTGTTATTGTAATCACTGGTCGTTTTCGTTAACTACCTGTTGTTGATGATACCTGGTTAAGAATTACACCTTTTGTCAAGTGACACCCTGCTGCTTCCTGGGACATGGCACCCAGATGGTGTGAGGCTAAGGGAAAATTTTCCAGGATAGAAATACATTTTAATTTAGGTGAAATGTACATTTTTGAGTTGAGTCTGTGGTTAGTAACCATAGTTATTTAGCCACACTGCAAGGTCTAAGCTCAGTGAAGGACAGAGATAAAGTGGGGGAGACAGAAGATGATAAAGAGAGACAGGGATTGCTGTAAGGGCAAGTCAGCCTGACCTCGGAATTCTTTCTGACAAAAAGAACTAGCGGTAAATGTCATGCGAAATCCATAAAAATGACCATGTATGAACCTATTGTGAAACTGTATGCAGATCTATTTGAGAGGAGGATAAAAAGGCACCTGGAGTTTCCAGAGGTACGCATGTCATTTTAGGGGAACAATTCCCACATGTGTCCAGCACTGTAATAAACATACTGGCTTTACAACTTTCACAAAGTTGTGGAGTACTTTTTCTTTTCTCCACAAAACAGGTGGAGGGGAAGGGCATTGAGTCAACATGCAAATGACACCGGATCCAGCATGCAGTGGGAGAGACCCCTCACCAAACCTAGCCAAAAACCCCTAAAACAGCAGGCCTAGACAAAATTGACGAATCAAAGTGATGTCTGGACGTGAGGAACGAAGCCCAGAGCCTGCAGAGATGCTGAGACCTTTTTTGCCCCTCTCCACGAGGACCTTGGCTAGAGGCAGGACCCTGCAGGCCAAACTAAAAGAACAAGGTGTTATTCCAATGCTTTCATGAGGATGGAACCTCCAACTCTGCTTACAGACCATGGGACAAAGCTGGGACAAAGAAGAACGCGGCTTTGCCCCCTGGTCCGGAGGAGTCCCTCCTAGGAGCAGTCGTGGCGTGAGTGCGGTTCTCCCCACCCGAGCTGACTGCTTTAAATAAAGTCACTAACAAGGAGAAAAATCTCCTCCTGTGTTTATTTCAGAGGTGCTGTCAGCTCTGCATCCCACACCCGCGGCTGGGGGGCTGTGGTGGCACCCCGTCCCTGCCCACCTGCGCTGCTTACCTGGGGGGGAAGAGCTTCCTCTTCTCCTGCACGGCGGCGCTGACGGAGTTGTGCTGGCCCAGCAGGTAGCCCGTGGCCAGCACGCCCGTGCCCGCGGCGGCGAACAGCGCGGGCGCCGCGCGCCCCGCCAGCAGACGGCAGAAGGTGCCAGCCATTCCTCTCTGCAAGGAGCACAGACACGGTCAGCCCGGCCGGGAACCGCTCCCTGAGCGTTGTCAGCGCTTCTGGGTGTTATTCTAATGTGGTGTGGTTTGGGTAATGGGTGGTTGGCACAGACATGTGTTCCAGATTGCAATGCAAGATGTTTTCCATTACCATCTGTACGGCAGATTACCTTTGCCAAGTGGGCAGTTTGCCTTATCTCTCTCTTTGAGTGACCACATTCACACCTATTGAACGTCCCTGCATGGCTGATAAGAACTGCAGCATCCCATTGGGAGATGTGAGCCCAGAGGGAGGAGCCAAGCATTGCTGCCCAGATATAACCCAGGGGGAGGAGCCAAGCATTGCTACCCAGATATAATCCAGGGGGAGGAGCCAAGCATTGCTGCCCAGATATAATCCAGGGGGAGGGGCCAAGCATTGCTGCCCAGATATAATCCAGGGGGAGGGGCCAAGCATTGCTGCCCAGATATAACCCAGGGGGAGGAGCCAAGCATTGCTACCCAGATATAATCCAGGGGGAGGGGCCAAGCATTGCTGCCCAGATATAACCCAGGGGGAGGAGCCAAGCATTGCTACCCAGATATAATCCAGGGGGAGGGGCCAAGCATTGCTACCCAGATATAATCCAGGGGGAGGGGCCAAGCATTGCTGTCCAGATATAACCCAGAGGGAGGGGCCAAGCATTGCTGCCCAGATATAATCCAGAGGTTTTTGAGACACCAGCACAGCTTTCTGCAAGGGATTCCCCAGAGGAACAGCAGCTGTCTCGTCTCCCACTGGATCTTCAGAGGAAGAATACATCCTTCTCTACAGATCTCCCTGCTCCAGCAGAACCACCCCTGGCACTGGAGGAGGGCTGAGCCACGTTTCCAATGGGAGTGCCACCAACACCCTGACCCACAGGGAGTCAGGTTGGGTTCTGACTCTGGCAGTGTTGCTCTAGTGTACTGCATTGTTCATTTTATCCTTTTATTTGTTTCCTTTCCCTATTCAAGAACTGTTATTTCCTGCTCCCATATTTTTGCCCGAGAGCCCCTTAATTTAAAATTTATAGCAATTGGGAGGGGTGGGGAGGGTTTACAGTGTCCATTTCAGGGGAGGCTCCTGCTTTCCTTAGCAGGCTCCTGTCTTTCCAAACCAAGACAACATATTTTATGAAAAATGTTTTTGCCGGGATCTTTTCTCTTGAGAAGCTGGGAAGCTTCAGCTTCTCCATGTTTTGCTGCTCTAGAATGTGATCTGGAGAATTGTTTACTTGGCACGTGAATTGTTTTTACTTGATGACCAATGACAGCCACCTGTGTCGAGGCTGTGAGCAGTCAGATTTTATTATTAATGAGATTAAAAGATTTTATGGTCATTCTGTTATTTTCTTTTGATAGCTCTCTGATGTCTCTTTTCTCTTTTAGTATAGTCTTAGTATATAATGCAATGCAATGCAATGCAATACAATACAATGCAATACAATACAATACAATACAATACAATATAATATAATATAATATAATATAATATAATATAATATAATATAATATAATATAATATAATATAATATAATATAATATAATATAATATAATATAATATAATATAATATAATATAATATAATATAATATAATATAATATAATATAATATAATATAATATAATATAATATAATATAATGTAATATAATATAATGTAATGTAATATAAAATAATAAATCAGCCTTCTGAAACATGGAGTCGAGATTCTCATCTCTTCCCTCGTCCTGGGACCCCTGCGAACACCACCACAGATGATGTGCATAAATTCGTGCTGAGGCTACAGTAATCTCACCTGATGGAAATGCTGGCATGCCAAAGGAGGGTTCTGGAAAATTCCCTCTGATGAGATTACAGTGATACGCACCAAAATCCCAGCCCAGGAATATTCATCTCCAGAAATTTTGATTCCAGAGGATTATTGCTTTGACCAAATCCCAGCAATATGCATCTGATATGCATCATCCATAAGATAAATGTGTGTCTCCTAGAATGGATATTGCAGGAGATTTTCCTCTAACAAAGTGAGTTATTTAGCAATTATTTACCTCTAACAAAGTGAATAATTTTTCAGTTTCAGGAAACTCTTAGCAAGAGCGGCAGCAAGAAAGGAAAAACTACATGAATATACTAAAAGGATAGGATCAATGATAGGAAAGCAAGAAACCCTCCCTGGCAACCCTTGGAGCCTAGAAATGTATAAAAAAGACTTTGTGAGGGCTGTGTCTTTGTGATGTACAGAGGAGAGGAGCCAGAGTGCCCCACCTATCCCACCCAACGCTGTTAGCCTGGTCTGAGCTTTGCTTGTGGCCTTTTTATAATTGTATTTTAATTATGGAATAAATTCTCCTCATTAATCAAATTGGCTAATTCATTTATAACAGTTTGTAATCACTTTTTATCTACTTTTGATGTAGTGTAATTTGTTAATCCTGTGCGGATTATATGTTTTAGTGTGATAAATATATTGTGGTTTAGGCTCTCTCAAAATATCAAAATAGAGACTGTGTGCTGTGTATTATAACATTAACTGTTGTAGAAGTAGTTAATGCCTTTGTTTGTGTCACAAACTGACAATGCTGAGAATATTTTGGATAATTGTGTGAAATAGTATATAATTATAATGTTTGTAATGTTATGTTATGTTATATTGTATTGTATTATATTATGTCATGTTATGTTATATTGTATTGTATTGTATTATGTCATATTATATTGTATTGTATTATGTCATATTATATTATATTAGATTATATTAGATTAGATTATGTATTGGCATGTGGGGGTCTGAAGGAGGCAGGGAGTGTTTTTTCCTTACAGGAATCAGATTTGGATGAGGATTGCTGGTGGGTGTGATCTCCTTAGGAAGATCCAACTCCTGTCCAAATAAAGGAAAATTCCATGTATCTAAATTCTAATTTGTGTAGCTGACAGGAGCTTTTTCTTCAAGCTGAACTCTGGTGAATCACCTTTGGGAAATGAGCATGGAAGGTTTGCAAGAAACCCATGACATTTCTCCCAGGATCTGCTGTTTCAGTTGTTTTACAAAAAGTTTTTCCAAGTGTTATTTTTCATGCAACCTCTCCACCATTCTTTTGGAGGTTATACTCCTCAAAGCATTTGATTTTATTTTTAGTGAGCAAATAATTCCCAATAATTTTCTTGTAGATTTGGGTTAGTGACACCCAAACCCTTTACTTCTTTGTCTTTCTCTCTCTTGCCCAGACAGATGCAATGTTGCACCTTTACCTTCTCACTTGGTAAAAAGTTCTTCTTTTTGTGCTTGCATATTTTTATTTCTATTTTGGTTCTATATTTTAATTTGTGCTTGCATATTTTTATGCTGCAAGCCAGTGTTTTCTTTCTACACCAGTCACATTTGTGAGATGAGTAACACGACGTGTTCCATGTTTGGAATAATTTGTTTCATGTCCTCTGTTGTGCTTCAATTTTTTGGCAATTTTTTACCAGAATCTTTTTATTCTATCTCCTCCATGCCTTTGAAACACAGTATCCAGTTAATATAACTGCATTTCCAGAGAAAGGTGCTGATTGTTTGACAGAAATTTCAGTATTTTTCACAGAAAGATTCTCCCTGGATCTGGGAGTTTGTTGAGGTGAGCTTCAGGACAGGCTTTTGTGACTGCAACAGGATTTTCCCTCCCAAAACGCAGTATGAGCATGTTTGGCTGCAAATAAAGATCAAGTGAGAGGTTTCTGGTGGAGATTTTTCTGATGACTTCTTTCCTGTGTGTTTGGCAGATCGTTCTTGCGCCTTTTCACGGCATAGCACCCTCATCCCACACTCTGGAAATATTTCCTGATGACTAATCCGCGCAGAACCATTGTTGTCACACCTGTGAGGCGCCGTGTGTGTTGTCACAACAGCTCTGTGTGTTCATAGCTCTGTTTCACCATTGCCAGGAGCTGGCTGGCAGTCAGAAACCCGTCCTGAAAACTGCCAGCCATATCAGAATCCCAGCGCAGATTTATGATATATGATATGATGATATTGTGACTTGAACAGCCCCAGGCACCCACCAGCGTGGAGTTTTTGGGGGGCTTCTGAGCCCTGTGCTGTTCAGAGGACAAATATGGTCCGCACGTGTGATTAAATCAGAGGAATCAGGTGCAGGGTGTGCTCAGGAAGGAGTGAGAGGCACAGCAGGGTTGATTGTGACCTGGAATCCCCAGAGCAGCTCCAACCCAAATCTGTAAGGAAGTCATTGGGAATTTGCTCACTAGAAGCACAATCAAATGCTTTGAGGAGTTTGGCATAACCTTCAGAAGAAAAGTGAGGAGGTTGCAGGGGCTGGGTCTGTGCCCTCTGAGCTCTGCTGAGCTGCACTGTGGGGCACGGGGTGCCAGCACAAACCAGAACCTGTCAGCACACAGGGAGAGGAAGCACCTGGGAGAAGGGAGAGATGAGCCGATGTTGTGGTGTGCTGTAATGTCCCATTTTGGACTTCCAGGTCATTTCCCCAAGTGTGCCTATACCTCTCTCCCTTCCCCCTTGCCCCCATGCTGAGTGAGTCCTGTCAATCAGGCTGAACATTCCAGCAAGGCGTCGTGTGGTTGGTCAAGTTCAAAGGATGCCCCTATGCCCAGGGGTCATTGGCCTGTCTGGGTGTCATCTTCCCCTGAGACCCTACCCTCTCACCTGGTTGGTGGCTCACCTGCCCCTTCCCTCCCCCTGTCCCTGAGCTTAAAAGGTGAATGAGACCATGCGGCCGGGTTCTGTTGGAGCAGTTGCTCACGTTCAGACCTCTGTAACCATGGAATAAACCTCTGGACATTAAACCCTCCAGCAGAATCCTCTCCTTTTTCTCTTCACCATCGCCTGAAGCTATTCCTCCTGAGGTAAACGGGGTTCCTAACAAGCCTGGACTTGTTCAGTGCCCAGCTGCAATCTCCAGCAAGCCAAGGTATCTCTGGGGTGATACACCGCAGTTGCTGCCTTTGGCCCGGCAGCGAGGGTCAGACTGGCCCAGGCACAATCTAACTGGTAATATTGGGAGCCTTATTCCAATATTTGGCGTCCCTGGGTGGGCACGAACCACCAACCTTTCGGTTAACAGCCGAAAGGAGGGAAGGGTCTATTTCCAAAAAGGCAAAGAGACCTCCTTGGTGAGCCAGAGGGTGCAGGCTGTGTGTGGGAGGCTGTGGCTGTGCTGCTGAGGGAGCTGAGGACCCCTCCTCACTCCGACTCTCACTGAGCTTTGATCCCCACAGCTGAGATTGATTTATCGCTCTGCAATGCGCCAGAGCCCAGGTGCGTCCCCTGGGGCTGCAGGCTCATCCCTGGCCCTCAGGGAGGGTGCTCCTGGCCCTCAGGAGGCTCTGCCTTACCTGACAGACACTTCTCTGGCAGCTCTCAGAAGCCTCCCACACCGGAGACGCCACAGACTGCGCAGGTTGTCTACCTAAAAAAACATAAAACAGAGTAAAACGGGATTTAAAAAAAAAAAAAATACAGCACAGTGGTTAACTGTCACAGACATCTTTTCATGAAAATCCTTTCCATAGGATTTTTTCCTCCTGAGAAGCTGAGAGGCCTCAGGAACAAAATGCAAACAATGGTTATCTGCTGCTGTGGAATGCAACAGGTGCATCTGTGATTGAGCTCATGGGGTTGTTTATAATTAATGGCCAGTCAGCTGACTCAGACTGAGACACAAGCCTTTGTTATCATTCCTTCTTTTTCTATTCTTAGCAGGCCTTCTGATGAAATCCTTTCTTCTATTCTTTTAGTATAGTTTTAACGTAATATATATCATAAAATAATAAATCAGCCTTCTGAAACGTGGAGTCAGATCCTCATCTCTTCCTTCAGCATAAGACCCCTGTGAACACGGTCACAGTCAACAACACATCTCTTCTGAGAGTGGAAGGTGTAGCCTGCTGATGGCAGCAGGGAATTGCCAGTTTGTGACGGTCTGGTGCCCAGGGGAAGGTGGAAGGATAAGGAAAACATCACCTGGAGTGCTGTGGTGTGAAATACCACGCTGTGTTTGGTGTCAGGTACATACAGGCAACGTGTGTATGTGTGATTGTGATATGTGTGGAGACCCACCATGGGACACTTGCGAATTCTAATAATAACTGAGGAAAGTAAAGCATGGAAGAAGGCCTTTGAACCTATCCTTTGTTTGCAAGTAACCCTGGTTGGTTTAGGGGCATTGGAATTAAAACCTTAAGGATGTTGCTTTTTGCTTGCAGTTAATCCTTAAAGAGTTCTGCAATAATAACTTTTTGAAGTATAATTTTAGAATATTGCTTGTACCCTTGAAATGATAGCTTTGGAATATATATAAAGGAAACATGCTTATCTCACACCCTATTGAAGCAGAGAAAAACAGCTTGAGAAAGGAAGATGAACATCACCTCAAGGATCTATGGTTTCAACCAAGGGAAGCTGGACATCACTATGAGATATATTGGTCTCATTTTATGAGATTTATAGTCTCTGCAACTAAAAGGTGGACCCAATCTGGAGAGCTGGACTTCTCCAGATGAGATTTGTCTTCCTTCTTTCGGAAACCGGCCCCCCACCATATGGGATAATCCTTTTGGGATGCATCCTGAGAAAAACTAAACCACAGTTTAGTAGTGTGTAGAATTGTGATGTAAAAATTGGGAATAGAAACTGCTGATGAGTAAAAATGAGAATAGAAACTGCTGAGAAAGCTGATGAGTACCCCTATAAATACCTGCAAGCCTCACCTATCGGTGTGCAGTGGGAGGGAAAACTTCCCCCACTGTGCCCAGCGCTGTCTTGCTCATTCTTTACCATATTAATTAATTAATACATTGATTGCTGCTGGAATATTGGCCTAGCCAAGCTTCTTATTCATGCCAGTGGGAAAGGGAGTGTGACCCTTTCCAGCCCAGGGCTGTGGCTCCTGCTCTCAGCTTTGGCCACACGGGTGGGCTCTAGTCCTGAGAATGTCCTGCAGCCCAGGCAGTGCCGCAAATACTGCACAAAAACTGCACAAAACCAGTGCAAAAGCTGCGCAAAAACTGCACAAAAGCACGGTGCACAGCTCAGCCAAGACAGTTTTTTACAAAACGAGGGCACAAAATGAATAAAATGATCTATTTGACAAGAAACAATGTCATTTGGGTGGTGGGGGGTGTGGTCCGTTCTTCAAAAGATAGCGTGACTTTGAAGCAGTGCATTGCTTCAAAACCAACATTTTTGAAAGATTCATTTGCAGAGAGTCTGACTGGAATGGCCCCAAAGTAAGGAAAGATCCTCATCAGAGCTGGTTTTGTGAAGCCTGACCTCAGATCATTAATAACTCCAGCTCTTCTTTCCCCACAGAAATGGTCAGCCTGCCCCTGCAGCAGGTTTGCACCGTCATTACCTCTGATTAAAGGGGTCTGCTTTCCCCAGGAGCACTTTGCCAGAATTGCTGTGCTGCCATTCAGGTTTCACCACAGACCAATCCACTGCACGGATTTCACTTTCATCTGGGTAATTTCACCACTGCACAGCCCAAAAATCGAAACTGCACATATTTTCCTCTTGCAGGGCTTTGCTGAGCGCCTTCCCTGGTGCTCATGATAGAAAACCCACGTTGTTGTGAGTGTCTGTGGTGGTGCCACAGCACAGCTGGGAAGGGGAAAGAGCGATGTTTCATGGCCAGAACAATTTCTGAGGCGTCAGTTTCAGCCCTTGGGGAGGAACTGAGTGAAGGAGAACACCTCCCTTAGGAAAGCATCTGCTCTGTGTTCAAAACCATGCAGAGACGGTGTGGTCTGGAGAAGAGAAATAAATTCTAAGGGTTAATCAACCCGAGGTTAAAAAAAAACCCAAAACCCTCTAAATCCTGGCCTGCATATCTGTTCAGCTTGAATCAATGGTCTGTGATGGGGTTGTCTGCAGCCCTCTCAGTCCCACCAAGGTTTTTTGTTACCATTACTTTCATTTCCTCCTTAAACTGGAATGGCTCCTCATGAGCAAAGGAGTTTTCTTCTCTTCAGGAGGATTCTGAAGGCACTGACAAAAAATTCTTACGGGGCTCTTGATAATGATTTATTGATTTCTGCTTTAAATTTTATCTGCGGTAAGTGGTTCGTTAATTGCACCAACCTTCCCTAAGTTTCAAAATCTTTCAGTCCACCACAAGCTCCATGAGAATTTGGGCTTTATTTTAGCTAAATCATGAACTGATTATTACTGTGTCATTTGTCCATGAGAGATCTGATTGTTATGTGATTAGATACAACACCTCTTTTGGGTATAAACCGTAACAATTTTATTTTTTAGATTTTTAACAAGCCTCTCAGGATTCCGGGCGCGAGGCCTCAGTCATGCAATCACTCAGGAAATGCTCAGCAGCAATAAAACTCTTTCTCCAAAGCGTGATGGGTGAGCACACCAAGAGGCAGCCCCTTCAGGAGCAGTTTGACGATGCGGATATTTTGGCGTGTGAGAAATGCTCAGAGGTGTGACCCACGCTGGGCTGTTCCGGTTGGAATCTGCTGCTCTGCTGTGCCCTGCAGCCTCCCTGTGCTCCTGTCCTGCCAGCCCTCAGCAGTTCCCCCTTTACCTGCTGGGGATGGACGCTCAGATTTTGTGTCCCGGCCCATTTTCTGCACCAGGTGTGTTTCCTACAGGTAGAGCTGGGGTTGGGTTTTCCTCCTATTCCTCAAGCTTTTCCTTCCAAGGTGTTTTAGGCTGTGTGAGCCTGTCACTCTGGTTTTTTAAGATTTTCTAAGCCTTCTGATGTTTGCGTTCTTGTAGCGAGCTTTCTCACGCAGTTTCTGTAAATAACTCATTGTTTTCCATTCCTTTATGGAGGAGGAGAGAGTTGATGCACTGTTGGTTTGTCCAGTGTCATTGGAGAGGTGGCACTATCACCCTCCAATCCACTGCCACTTTTGGAAATCTATAAATGTTGGAGGCAGGAAACAAACTTCCCTTTTTTCCTTCACCTTGAGAAGAGCGGTGCACACTTGTGTAATTCATGTCCTATAGTGAGCCTGCCAAAATGCTTACAGGGCTTGCCTTGTGCATTTCCCCCTTTCACCTCAGCCTGCCGTGCCCCAGACTCCTGCTGGGGATGCCCTTGTGCCATCTGTGATTGGGCTCATGTGGCTGTTTCTAATTAATGGCCAGTCACAGTCACCTGGCTCGGACTCTGTCCGAGCCACAAACCTGCTCTCCTCAAAAAAGGCATGCGTGCCTCTGAGAACTTCAGGTCCCTTTTTATCTCTCTCACAAATACATCTGCGTACAGTATTCACAATAGGTTCATACATATTAATTTTTATGGGTTTTGTGTGACTTTTACCACTAGTTCCTTTTTATCAGAAAGAATTCCGAGGTCAGGCTGACGTGCCCTTACAGCAGTCCCTGTCACTCTCTATCATCTTCTGTCTACCCCCCTTCATCTCTGTCCTTCACTGAGCTTAGGCCTTGCAGTGTGGCTAAATAACTATGGTTTCTAACCGCAGACTCCACTCAAAAATGTACATTTCACCTAAATTAAAATGGATTTCTATCCTGGAAAATTTTCACTTTGCTTCAGCCCAAAGGATTGCAGGAGTCACTTCAGGTGGAGGATTCCTTTGTAACCCCAGCTTGAGCCTCAGAAACCTCAAAACTTCTAATATTTCTAATTCTGGCAGAATTATGAGAAATAACTCTGGCAGAATTATTAGAAATTATTAGAAATATTTTTTTAAATAGCATTAAAAGTTAAAATTCTAATATTTCTTTTAAATTCTAAGATTTCTTTTAAAATAACATTAAAAAGAGTTTTTCCTGTTAATTCTTCACTTTCTTGAACCTCTCTTGAGGAGGAAGTTTCCTGCTCCACCCTCCCCCGGGTGCTTTCAAGCAGGTATAGGTCATCCAGTATTTCACACTTGCCCGGAGGGAAGGAAGGTGCCAGGGTTACAGTGACATTTCTAGAAATAGAGGCAGATTAAATACTTGAGCCGTGTCCTGGGTGGCATTAATTGCCGTGCCATGTGATGCTGAGTGACATTTGGGAGGAATGGCAGAGCCACAGCTCAGGTTCCCACCGAGGGCTCTGCATTTGTGTGTGTGCAAAACCAAATCCCAGCCCAAAAGCCCCCGGCCGGGCCATCCCTGTGTCCCACGTGCTGCAGGCGCACGGAGCCTGGCCTTTTCCACGGGGGCAGCAGTTCCTCCAAGCCATCCCCAGCTCCAGCTAAACCTACGGAGGGCAGTGGAAAGTTTTTCCCCCCGCCCGTCCATGGAAGGTTCTGGAGCCTCAGCAGCATCTGCAGCCGCTGTCACGAGTCACTGCATGGCTCAGAGGCCATTTTTAGACACCCAGAATTCAGTTTATGTCCCTCCTGGTTTGCTGCGTGGCCCCGCAGCTCAGAGAGCACGACGCACAGCAAAGCAGCCCAGCCCGGAAAGCGATATTGGGGATTTTTGTTGGCGGTTTCTCCCCGCTCACCCTCGGCATCGCTCAAACCCCTTTGACTCATCCGGGCTTTGGGACGCAGCCTCCCAAGTGCAGAAACAGCACCAAGCGCAGGCAGGGCTCTGACAGTGCCCTAATCACAGCGGGCAGCATTTCTACCAAAAAACATCAACCACGTCTCAGCGTCCTCCTCCCCGTCATTCCAGAGGGACAGCAAAAGGTTATAAGGACTTACTAATTTGGAGGGGGGGAAAAAGGAAAAAAAAAAAAAAAAGAAGAAGAAGAAAAAAGGATAAAATTCCAAACTATGCAGCTGTGGCCCGATGTGTGTGGGTAGAGCAGGCATGGCAACTCTTCACAGCTCAGACACCAACCCCTTGGTACCACCATGACTTTGGGTTCCTGTCAGCTGAAGGTCTGGCTGGTCGGGCCCGACCAGGTGAGACCCAGGTGCCCAAATTCTCCTGCCAAAGCCCAGCCAAGGTGCAGGCACCGCTCACCCTCCTGAGCCAATCTGGTGCCATTGTGCAGTATAAACCTCTCATCTTCGCAGTGCAGAGAGCTACAATCAAAACCACAAAAAACTCATGTAGTTAGACACATTTTCTCTGAACTAGGCACTCATCTGCAAAGAGACTTATCTTTCTCTAGCTAAAATTGTTACTTAAGGGTCAGCATTAATGTCTGGGCTTTATGGTCCTAGAGGTCTTTTCCAAACCTTAATAATTCTGTCATTAGATTATTTGAAGCAGCTGCATAGTGGGGGCTGGCACGTACTTCCCTGCACCTAAGTACTTGCACAAATCAATAAATTACCACCAAATTAACACCACCATCCTGCGGTGCTTTGAATCACTTTTTAGCAACCCCTCGCACTGGCAACTACAGTTTGAGGGTAGAAAAGCAATATATGTGCAGTGTCACTGACCTTGGAGCTGGAGGTAGGGACGTCCTGCTGCCTGCAGCGAGCCCAGAGTGTGAAGGGAGCAGGAGCTGGGCACGGACAGGAGCCCAGGAAATCTGAGAGGGGCAGGAGGAGGTGAGGAAACCAAAATAATTGCTGCAGGGGCCAATCCTGCCCAGCTGGGTTACGTGAGTGGCATTTGCCTGGGCAGGGGTGCCCTTGAGGGCGTCAGCAGGATGTGGCAGCAACATCGTGAAAAATGTGTATTCTGTGATTGGCTTTTGGCAAATATTAAAATAAATATTGTCTGTGTTATGTTAGAAAGTGATGCTGTATTAATTCTCTTAAGTAGTGTGTTAAATACAGTTTTCGGTTATAACAAAATGTTAAAATAGAAACTATGCTATGTAGGATACTTTTTCTAAAGAAAGGACTTGCAGTGAGACAGCAGCCACAGGACACCTGAATCTTTCAGAGAAGGAGAATTTATTGCCCCGTTATCAGGAGGAACCAACTTATTCCTGCCTCACTCAGCCCTGAAGATGCTGTCAGGATTCAGAGGAAGCAGCTGACACTGCCCAGACAGAATCCTGTGTTTGAATGGAATTTATGCATCATGGATGAGGTGTATGAATATGCAACAGGCTGTTGCTTTTAAGGGTTAATCCTCTGTTAACGTGGGGCTTTTTTCAGGCTTATTTTGCCCAGAAAGAGGCACCCAGACCATCTGTAACTCTTTGTTTCTCGTATTGTCCTAATCCAAATAGTCCAAATTATTATTACTCTAATTGTATTACTATATTTATAACCATTTTATTACTATTAAAATTTTAAAATTTTGAAAACAAGTGATGGGCGTTTTCCACAAACATCCTCCCCCAAATGCCTCTCTGTGCACGGACAGACAGACGGACACCGGCAGGGATGGACACGGATGGACACGGGCAGGGAGGTCAGGAGCTGCTCAGAAGCAGCCAGAAGGGAAAGGGAAAGGGAAAGGGAAAGGGAAAGGGAAAGGGAAAGGGAAAGGGAAAGGGAAAGGGAAAGGGAAAGGGAAAGGGAAAGGGAAAGGGAAAGGGAAAGGGAAAGGGAAAGGGAAAAGGAAAGGGAAAAGGAAAGGGAAAAGGGAAGGGAAAAAAAGGAAAGGGAAAAGGAAAAGGAAAAGGAAAGGGAAAGGGAAAGGGAAAGGGAAAGGGAAAGGGAAAGGGAAAGGGAAAGGGAAAGGGAAAGGGAAAGGGAAAGGGAAAGGGAAAGGGAAAGGGAAAGGGAAAGGGAAAGGGAAAGGGAAAGGGAAAGGTCAGTCCTGCCCACAATTGCCCAGAGGGACACCAGGGCAGGGCAATGCCAGAATTGCTCACTCCCATCCCAGTGGGAACGGGTCAGGGCAGGGAGCTGAGCTGAGGTCACAGCAGGGAATTTGGGGTTGTTTTTCCTCCCCCTCACTTTTTAATTCATGGCATTAATTCCTGAGTGTTTGTAAGGCAGAGAAGTGTGAAGTGGCCTCTGAAGCCTCTCGTGTAGAATTACTGTTATTATATTACTATATTGCATTTAGAATTGCTGTATCTCTATAGCTCTGTAGCAGTGAATTACAGTAGGAAATAACACACAATGGTTCGGAAACCATGAAAGAATAATCAGCTTCTCTAACCTGGCTGTGCTCCCACCAGAGCTCAGCATGTGTCGAGGCTGATAGAGGAGCACAGAGGCCAGCACTGTGCAGCTTAAAAAAAAAAAATAATTTTCCTTTTGTACATTTAATATTCTTTCAATTTCACACAGGATTTTCGTAAACCCGCGTTTCAGAATTTTGAAACTTTGCAAAGCACAGACATCTGTCTCCCAAAATGTCATGCCTGGTTTGGGCTCATGGGAGCCATGCACACCCTCAATAATTAAAACCAAAGCAGTCATTCCAGATCAATGCATCTGGAAACAGCCTGTTAGGCACACCAGTTCTCCACCAACCCCGCAGTGTGTTCCTGGTGCTGATAGAGGAAAAAACCAACTGTGGATCTCTTGAGGTAACGTGAGTAAGGAAATGGCAATAGCAAGGAAATCCATGGCTCGTGATGGAGGCACACAGCTACTTTTCATTTTTCACCTCTTTTTCATGAAGGCCTTGAAGAGAGCAGGAGTTCCCCTGGAAGCAGGGCATGGCAGGAAGGGCTGCCTGGATTATGCACAGGTTCCAGCCATTGTGCCAGCTGAGAGCCTGAGAGAACAGGAGATGCAAACAAGCCCCATACTGTGAATTTACAGCACAAACACCAGGGAAAACATTGTTAGCAAGTTCCCTAATGATTTCTGAAGAATATATCATTAATACTTAAAAAATAGTTTGGCTTTACTGCTGGTGTGTAGTCTATTTAGTGAGAAACTCAGCTGCTGGAACAGTTGGGATGCCAAGGATCATCCATAAATAAGCCCCTATTTTCATCTCCAATACAATTACCTACCAGCGGCTGTGGTTTCATTGCTGGTACTGGGGAAGCAGCAGAGCTGAGGGTTAATTCAGCTGCAGCTCACACCAATCCCTGTGCCCCTGCACAGCGCCTGGAGTTTGGTGTGGGAGCTGCTGGGCAGGGCAGTCACTGCAAGGCAAAGGTTCCATGGAAGGGCCTTTCTGGTTGCCACAGTGATTTAGAAGAGAATTTATTTGAAGTCGAGTTTCTGTGTGCAGGGCATAATTTCTTAGCAGCGAAAGGAGTCAGGACAGAAGTGGTGGGCTGAGCTGCTCTCACAAATCCTGTGTGTGGAATTAGGGATTGGAGGGGGCTGTGTGCGTCCTGAGCTTTGCAAGGACACGCAGATCAGCGTCTCTCCTGCAGCCAAAGTCAGAGCTCTGCTAAATTAGAGCAGCAAAAAGCCCCTGGACACAATGTCCTTCTGTCCTGGAGGCTGGGCTGTCCCTCAGGGTAATGGCAATTCCTGGTTTTCCAGCTCCGTGGGTCTGAGATTCCTGGGATTCAGAGCAAGGCAGAGGCGCAGAGCGAGCACAGCTGACACCCAGGGTCACCCTGACCTCTCCCCGAGAATTCCTCGTGACTGTGGATGCTCAAGATCCCCTTACACCGTGCAGCCTCCCGGGGCTCAGGCTGGGGAAAAAATCCCTTTTTTGGGGGGATCCGAGCCCTGCATCCCCACACAGGGGCTGGGGAGCACAGCCAGCCCCGGGTGCCAGCCACGGGCACACGCTGGCCAAGGGGACAGAGCAGCCGTCCCTCACTGGAGACTCCTCCAGAGAAAGCCTCCCCAAGGTGATAATGCATCTCCACTAAATAAAGAGCTCAACGAGGCCCAACCGACGTTTTATAAATAACCCCAGCTATTTTTAACTCATTAAAGCTGCTCTTCACAGGACATCCACTGGAGGAAAGGCTGTCTATAATTAGCGGGGTGTTTTCTGGCTAAAGGGAGGAGAAAAGGTTTTGCTACACATGGAAATGACCCTTTGGAAAAGCAGGAATCTCTAAAATCAAAAAAGTGGCCCTTTTTCTTTTCTTTCCTTTTCTTTTTTTTTTTTTTTTTTTTTTTTTTTTTTTTTTCCCAGCTGCATTGCAGACACAAGTGAATCGGTTCTGAGGTGTTGATTGTCAGGGGATTCAAACCAGCAGTGACCAGAAAACCTCAGCTGACAAGGTGTCACAAGAACCACAGAGTTCAGGTATCTTGAACTCTGGACACCTTCTCTTTCCACCGTGGTGTTCCAGCATTTCTTTGTTGTGGAAACCCAGGGAGGAATGGCTAGAAAATTTAAAAAGTGCTCTCTTTTCAGGTGGTTTTCCCATTGGATATGAAATTATCACAGCAAACAAGATGGAATTAACAAAATATTACTATTTCAAATGGAATACGAGGTGCTGATAAGAGGTTGCGTCTTCTCTGTCTGGAAAAGTTCTGGGTTTGCTCTGCACGAAACAGGTCAAGGATCTAGATGTGATATGTACATATGTCCCCAATGCTATAAACTTCCAGGGAGGGTAGGGTGATGGAAGATAAGTTTTTAGCAATAATTCCGTCAGTGTTTCTTGCCCATCCACCTGGCCCAGAGTGTCTCACAGTGGAGGTGCCACCTCTGAGAAAACAAACTTGAAGTGGTTCTGCTGCCCCTACCTCTGCCAAACCCCTGCACAGAGTTGTGTCAAGCAGCCAGGGGCTGGAACAAGCGCCAGTCACTGCTTCAGCCCTCTTTGAAACTGGAAATTTCAAGCAAAAATGTGGTCTTCTCCAATTTTCCTTCTTTTAAGGCTAAACAGGAGTGGGGCCAGAATACTGGGGTGTAGCCCTCAAGACATTATTCGGTCTTCACAACTCTTATTTGTCACAGACAGCTTTTATGGAAAATCCTTTCCTTAGGATTTTTCCTCCTGAGAAGGAACAAAATGCAAACAATGGTTATCTGCTGCTGTGGGATGCAACAGGTGCATCTGTGATTGGTCTCATGTTGTTGTTTCTAATTAATGGCCAATCACAGTCTGTTGTCTAGGGCTCTCTGGTCAGTCCCAAGATTTTATTATCATTCCACTTCTTTCCTTTCCAGCCTTCTGATGAAATCCTTTCTTCCCTACTTTTAGCATAGTTTTAATATAATGTATATATCTCATAAAATACTAAATCAGCCTTCTGAAACAAGGAGTCAGATCCTCATCATCTGTCCCCTCATCCTGGGAGGGGCTAGGATGGGATTCCCACATCCCTGGCAGTGCCCAAGGCCAGGCTGGACACTGGGACAGGGGAAGGTGTCCCTGCCATGGCACTGGGGTGCCACTGGGTGGGATTTAAGGTCCTTTCCCACCCAAACCAATCTGTGATCCTACAACGATGGCCTTAAAATAAACATGTAAATCAGCCAACTGCTTGGCATAAGTGAAATGTATGGTTTAAAGTGTTGGGAAAACAACTTGAAATTAAATTATCCTGCAGCACTTACAAACAAGGCTGCTTGGGAAGTATTATAATTTATTTTCTTCCATTGACAGTAGCCGACAGCGTTGGCTCTCTCAGTTAATTTCAGTTTTTATGTGAAACACCAAAAATGTAAGCAGAATGGAGAAGATGTGGCCACAAGGTCACAAAGTGCTGAATAGAAGTTGATTTTATTATGTCAGTTTCTGTATCTCCTTCTCGCACAGACCTGCTATGCCATTGCTGTTTACTTATTTAAAATGTTAATTCTTTAAACGAGTTTAAAAGGAACCTTTCTGCTTTCGTGAAATTACTGAGTTCAACACAGAAGAGCTGTAACCAGTGATTGAAGCATGTAACACCAGCTGGAGACCTGGTTTTGAACTCCCAACCTCTGTCAAGTATTTTCTTCAATTTGCAACTTATTTTTTCTCCATGTGACTTGTTTTCCTGTATCACAAGAGGAGGGTCAGGACCTACTCACAAACCACTGTGTTTTCTGCCCTTTCTGTGTATAAAATATGTTTTTTTTACTGTTCTTTTAAATCCAGGGCAGGACAGCAGCCCAGAGAAAGCAAGGGATGTGTAGACACAAGCCCAAACCCAATGTCAGTTATTACCAGTGATGTCCATGGCAGTGATGCAAGGCATCATGAGTGAAAAAGAAGAGTAAAACACAGTAATTCAAACCATTCTTTCCCATTACAGACCCAAAATTTTCACTTTTTTTCCCCTTTAATGACTTGTTTTTCTAAAAGACTCGGTAGTTCAGAAGGAGTAGATTGGATTTTTCATGACGAGGGGTAAAATAATAAATTCCAGTGAGGACTCTTGAAACTCAGGAAAGAAAAGGATGTTTATTAGCACACAGGCACAACAGCTTGCCTGGTATGCCTTACTAACAATACAAAGCAATAACCTCGGGCCAGAAGAGAAGTTGCAATACATGCAGAAACATCTGGATTGTGCACTAAGCAACACGTTCCATATAGGTACATCTGTCAAATAAACACACATCTACTGCCCTAGGTAAACACAACTTCAGAGACTACCTCAGGTACAACAGAACAACCATCACTGAGCAGCATTTTGGACATGAAGCATCCTAGACAGAGACATTTGACCTTTGGAGGCAAAAACTGTAACAGGCAAATAGCTGAGAGCCAGATCCCCAAAGACTTATGAAAAGCTCTCGGTGAAGCCTAAGGTATTATCAGAATGAGGTCTGAAGGGTTTTGCCCTTGGTGAGTGAAATTATGAGCGGGTAAAAATGCCACAGTGGGTGAGAGTTTTAAATCATCGGGGTTTAGTGTTGTTGCTAAGAGCGAAAGGATGAAAGACTGAATGTCCATACAAACAAAACAACGTCTTTGTAAAACCCTTAAAATAAATAATACACATGAAGGGAAATTTGGGATAATTAACATGTTCTGAAATCAAAATCAACACGGTTTAAGTTAATAAATAATTAAAATAATCAAGTTCCTTTTTACCCTACAGAACAATAACCAGTATTAAAAACTAGGAAAGCAGAAAGAGGACGGGGCGATCGGTGCCGCTTGTCGCCCAGGGACGGCACGGCACGGGCACACGCTGCCGCTGAGAGCTCCGCGGCTTTGCGCCGGCACCGCGAGCGCCCGGTCACTAACGCGGCGGGGCAGGGGTGAAGGCTGGGGGTGAAGGCAACTCTGACCCAGCGTCAGCGTGCGGGCAGCGCTCGGGGCCGTGTCCGTGCGGCTCCGGGCGCGGGCGGGCAGCGCGTTATCCCCATCGCCGCCCGGCCCGCAGCAGCCCCGGGCACGCTGGCGGCTCTGAAGGCAACAGGAGAGGCGCTGGGACGCTCCCGCGGCCGAACGCTGCGCGGGGCCCGAGGGAGCCCAGAGACAGACGGAGTCCCCAGCGGAGCGGCGGGGCCAGGAGGGCGCGGCGGGCGAGACCCGTCCCCCCGAGCGCTGCGCCGGCCCCGGGCGAGCCCCGCACGGAGCGGGCGCTGCCGCCGCCCGCCCAGCACGGCCGGAGCCCGGGCGCGGCTGAGGCACTCGGGCCGCTCCGGGGGCAGCGCCGAGCCCAGGCCCGGCCGCGGGGGCTGCGGAGCAGCTGCTTCCAGCTGCTAACAGCTGCTAACAGCTGCTTCCAGCCGCGCTCACCGCTGCAGCCCCGGCAGGGGCCGTGGGCGACGAGGCGCATCCTCGCTTCTCCCTGTGCTTTAACAAAAGCATTGTATCCCCAAGCGAAAACATCGACGTGAAGCCATCAGCAAGTCAAACATTACCGTAACCACGACAATTTTTAAACAATTCTGCTGCTGCTGCTGCTACGAACACAGATCAAGCATCCAACTCTCCCGATTCTGACCCAAACCGGCCACCGGGGCAAGAGGCAACCTTTGGCATAGGAGCGGGACGTGCTTTCCCCGAGGGGCTGAACGAGCGGCTTGCAGCGATTTCCAGCCCAGCCCTGCGAGCCAGCGCTGATGCACGGAGCAGCGTGAGAAGCACACAGCAAGAACTCGGACACGAGCACGACGAGCATTCGGACCCTGTAACCCTAAGAACATCGAGATTTGGTAAAACCGGGTACAGGCAGATAAAGCAGCACTTCACAGCGTACAACAGAGATGCCCATTCACACTGACCGCTGTTACACGTTTTCCTTGTTAACAGAGAAACAACAGAAACAACATTAAGAAATCACTTTTTGGACCACGTTTTCCCTGCTGCTCCATTACTTCAAAGCGTTTCATCGAACTGCTGAATGGTAACTGCTTTTGCACAGAGAATCCACAGTCAGTTGGTTTTGTGGTCCAAATAAACCATGCTCGATTTTTTTCTCCTCATATCATGCATTGGGATGCAATCAGCTTCTTGTCGATCATTAGTCAGAAGAAACAAACACATTTTTTAACAACAAAAAGCTTCTATAAGTAACATTTCTACAGCAACCATCAGCCAGAACTATTTAAAGTGTTCCTAGCATGTCCTTCTCTCCTGCTGTCTGCTTTTCTAATGGAGGAATTTTCCAGTCCCTTCGACACCTCCCCATGCAGTTATTTACAAGGAGATGGTCCTTGTGGAGAAGGACCTTAATGAAATTTACAGTTGCTAAGGTACATTTGTAGATGCTGGCCGCTCACACTCAGACAGAACAAATGGAACTCGTTGTGCAGCTCTGGGCTGGGCCAGCAATGTAATTAAAGTGCAAATAAAGACAACAACCACAAGCCAGGCAGGTCCATTGTTCATGGCCAGCGTTAAGAAGCATCACGACTGTGTAAGAGATGTCAGATCAAATAGGCCTAAGTCACAATCTGTTTTAAACATCTGTCTCCCTGAGAGGATTTAAGGGAGGTATACGGTGATATAGCCCTATTTCTTCAACTGGCTGAGTATCATTGGAAAAGTAAGGACACTTTTCCAGCCAATTTTTGTTTTCGACAGTGCTAACACCTGTGTTTTATACTATGATGCCCTTTACAGCATTTGAGCTCACTTCCCATGCAGATACAACAGGCCACTCTTGATGAGGAAAATACAAGAAGTACAACAACTACTGTAGAAATGACATCTGTCCACCCGGTACGTCACAAAACCAGAGGCTCTGAAAACATTTACAAATAGCACATTTTCTCAAACAAAAGCAAGTGATAATTACCAGCTCAGATAAAAACACATACTTTGTGTATGCTGGCGTTCAATGTTTGCCACTGACACGTTCAGTTTTACAGCTAAGTCATCGCCAAATGGCTGAACGAAAAAAACCCAAAAAAACAAAAAAAAACCCCCTCAAAAACGACCCCAAAAAAGACATCTTTCACACCACTGATTCCACGTAAAACAAAACTGCCACTGCAGCTCCAAGTGTTCACTGCTGATCACCACCTGCTGCCAGACAGACAAGTATTTCTCTGCACAGTGTGTCCAGAATGTGCCCTGTAGCCTGACTTGTCAGAGAAGCTGCAGGAGGTGCAGGAAAATAAAGTGCCTCTTCCAGAGCTGTGTGCTCCCCATCCCCTGCACCACTCCTCTGGGTCCCTCACCCTCCCAGCTGGCAACTATTTACAACTATTCCACCAGTCCATTTGCTTCCCATGCTGCAAATACTCTCACTGATGGAAAACATATTTACAAATACTTTTTATAGATACAATCAGTCACCTTAGAAAAGGCTGATGAGACATTTAAAGAAGAAAATGTTTTGTAATGAGTAGCATGAAATGTACAGCAGGTGTTTTGAACAACTGCAGATCTGAAGTTACTAGATGCTGTCTTAATATCACTCCAAAGCAGTAGATGAGTGCTAAAATCCTGCATTTTCAATGAAATTAACACAATGAGAACACCACAGCCATTACTGCCTCAGTGAACACATAGTTAGCCATCAACCCAGCCACCTCACTTTGCTTATTTATCCTAACACACCTGAGTCCATTACCACCATTTAAATCTGTACCCTTGATTTGCCACATGAGATGGCTGCAGTGAGTGCCTGTTCACAGGAAAGTCTCCTGTTTTCCAGGAAAATCATGGTCCCTAGTGCCACACATGATCTTTGCAAAGCAGAAATCGCTTAAGCCGGGTAGGAAGGGTCTTTGCCTTTCACCTCCAACACAGGTGTTGTGTTGCCTGAGAGGGAAAGGCTGTGAGACTCTTATTGGAAAGAGAGCTGGCGCTCTGGTAGGAGTGTCTCTGGCTGTGTTTGGGCGGTGGCAGGCGCGGCTCCCCCCGGAGCTGTGTGCAGGGCTGGGCAGGGCTCAGGCCGGGAGCCGCGGCTCGATCTTCAGGGACAGCTCGTACAGCGTGTCCTCGTCCATGATGAGGGTCTTGTCCAGCAGGTAGTGAGTGACCTGTGGGGAAACACAGAGGGACAGGCTGCATGCAACTGGCACAGAAACCTCGCAGCTTTCCTTCCCTTTCAGCACATTTTGGGTCCTGACCTTGTGTTGTTTCCTTGGGCAAGCCAGCTTGGAATGCTGCTGGCATGAAGATGCACCTGCAGTACCCCAGAATTAATTAGGATTAATTCCTCTTAAGAATGAGCAAATCCTTTGTCAGGTTACCTCAGCCCAAACTGCTCTTTTGGAGTCTGAGATGAGCCTTCTGTGAAGGCACTGACCAGCTTTGGTAACAGCTGCATCACCCCCAAGAAGGGCAAAGGGACAGGGAATTGCAGGATGCCCCAGCAGATGCTTGGGGCACCTCCTGACCCTCATCCCAGGATCTCAGGGCAGGGGGAACACACCTCCCTCTGAACCCCTCACACCCTCCAAGGCTGCAATCCCCAGGGACCTCCCAAAGGAGCAAAACACTTCTTTAGAAGGCATCAGACAAAGAGGTCCTGCGGGGTGGGGGTCTCACCACCCCAAGGACACGTCCGTCTGTCTGTCTGTCCTCTCCTCCACGCGTGGGAGCAGAAGACACCAGGCTGAGCTCTCAGGGGCAGCTGTGGCTCCCAAGTCACTGCTGCCACAGCCTGATTTCAGGAGCAGCAGGAGCCTCACCTTCTGCTGGTGCTCGATGCGGTAGGAGGTCTGCTGGAACTGGCGGATTTCCCTGATGATGTGCGAGATCTTTCAAAAGAACACGAGCACGTCAGCTCAAGCACAGCTCTGCTTCAGCTAAGCTACACAAAGCAACAATTCTGCACCAAATTATTCCACTCAACTAATATATATATATATATATATATATAAATATATAACTTCAACTTACATATTTAAAAATATAACTTCATTATAGAAGCGTACACATTTATTTACTTGTAGACCTGGTAGAGATCGCTGCCTGTCACAATTACAGCCACAACACTTCATTCCTGGCAAGACTTTACTCTGTCTCTGCTAGCCTCTGCTAACTCCTCCTCTGTCAGGAGAAGGGAAGGGTAGAGATCATCTCCCAGCAGCTCCCCGGGACTTCACTTTCCCAAAGAAAACATTTATTCCCCAGCCAGCCCCGAGTGAGCAAACACTCTGCCCATAATGAAACCTCCCCATTCTTTGCCTCGAGTGACTGCTGCAGTGTAGCCCTAAGATGGGCATTAAGCTGAGATTAGAGGAGAAATTTCCATGCCTCCCTCCGAGGAGCTGTTACAAAACAGCATTACACGGCACTGGGAGAGACATCAACTTTAAAGCGCTTTTCAGATAGACCAGAGCACACTCTGAAAGGAACATTGTGATTACTGCTTCCTGGTGAATCACTGCATTCCTCTAATTCTGGTTATTTAAAAAAGCTTTTTCTTGCTCCACCACGAGCTCCAGGCAGCTGCTTTTGCTGTCCTTTCTGAGAAAGTGAACCGGGGACAGATTCAGCCCGTGAAAGCACCCAGCCTGCCAGAAGGTGGGGATAGAAGACTGGGTCGAGTAATTGCTCTCCCAGCTGCCTCTAGCGCACAGCACCAAAGCAGCTTCTCCAAAGGGAAATTCAGAGGAGTTGCAGTGAAATCAGTAATTAACTCATGCAATTAAACACCTGTTGGCGAAGCATGTAGGAAACTGAAAATTACCATTCTCATTTTGGAGAAATTGACAAGGCCTTCTTCAGTGAAGTTGGGTGTTCCTTCCTCAATAAATGCCAGGTCAGTCAGGTACATCCCAAGGTAGGGAACAGCAGGTGGGTTACAGCTGTAAACCAACAAACCAGCTTATTTGCCTGCAGCTACATTTGCAAATTTTTCTCTAACTTGCACAAACTCTTTATTATTTGCCCAGTTCTACTCCATGGGTTGTATTCCTTTCCAGGACAAACAGCTCCTCTGGCTCTGCCTGAGTTCTGTTTGATCTGCCTGTGATAAATTGAATGCATTCTGCCCAATATCTAATATTAATGGCATCTTTAAAATAGGCCATTAATTATTCTGGCTGTTCAGTTCTCAGCTCCTCTCAAGATCACTTGAGGTACTTATGCCACTCAATTCTGAAAAGCCTGCTCCCAATTACAAAGCTCACAAAAATCCAGGTTTTTGTATGGCTGAAATCAGTTCTACATAAACTGTAGAACACTCGGCATGGAATATTCTGGATACCAAAATTACAGAATGTCAAACACAATCCAGCAAAGCAATTAAAGAAAACAATGTTCAAGGACTGCTGCACAAAAGCAGCAGGCTGTTTTTGCAGCAGGCTGGAAGGCCACAGCAGAAGAAATATCCCTGTGCCTTTGTCCTATCTCTATGTTCCTCTCATAATGTTTTGTCAGAATCATAATTTATTGTCATAGGAATGAGTCTGTGACCTGACACAGGCTTAGTACCAAACCCTAAAATTCTTAACTAGAACAATTCTGTTTTTCATAAAAACTTCAATTTATAAAGCTGGCTTTACACTTATTGAGAGAGTTTATCAGTGTAAGTGAAACCCCAACAGGGAATGTTCAGACAGAAAAATAGTTTAATTTGTTTCAGTAATTCTCTGGAGCTACTATGTTTACCCATCAGGGGTATTAAATCACAGCATATGCAGCAAAACCATATTGCCAAATAGAACCAACCTAGAATTTAAAAGGTTATTAGGAAAAAAAAAATTAAAGCCTAATCACAGCCAATTGATCTTTACCATGAACTATCCTCTGTTTATAACAAAACACAGTTGTACACTGTAGGGAGGCTTACTTTTTGAGCATTTCTCTCAGGTTTTTAAATCTTCCCTCAGATGACACAGTCTTCTGAAGCTTGTCCATGAGTGCTTTTGTCTGGGAAGAAAATGCATTTCAGATGTCATTGCTGGTGCATGTAAATGACTGGAATGAGATTCTACCCAAGCTGTAATTCACTTATTATCCCCACCCCATTTCCTAGAGTAGTATAACAGGCATTACTGAATTAGGAACTCAGCTCCACTGCAGTTCCTCCTGTCTTTCTGCAAATGGAGATTAGGCAGCATGATGAGTGATATACAGAACCTGTCTTTATGCTGATATTACCCTGCAAGTGGAGGAAAACCCACATATTTATTACATTGATGGCCTGGAATTCAGTTTGCTGTGCACACAAGAACATTACAGATCCTGCATGTGGCTGAGGGTCCTCAGCTGCATCTTCTGAGGTTGGTGACAGCAAGGGGTGATCACTGCCTTGGAGCTTGCACTGAGCTGATTTTGCCTCCAAGTTCCAGAGAAAAGCTGAATATGTAAATGAGAATTTATTCATGTCTTAGACAAATCACTGTCAGTGGGCATCACCAGAACCTGGCTCCTTCTTAAGTGAAATAAATTTGATTTTCAGCCTGTTCAGGCTACTGACTTGAGACTTGAGTGTAGAGAACGATGAGAAATTCATCCTATTTGAAACTGAATTTCCAATCAAGAGGGAGCTGTAGGCAGACAGAGTCACTTTCGTCTACTTGGCAGGCTGATGAAAAACCCAGATTGCATTCCCAACAGGTACCAGAGGACTGTGCCACAACATCAGTCTGCTGTGGGTTTGGTTTCTTATTTTTTAATTGAAAAGTTTAAAAATCAAACAAGTTCCATCCATAAAAATGTTGGGAGGTAAACTCACTTATAAAAGTTTGTACTGGAAGAATTTTAAACAGATTTTTAAATAGAAGAATGTAGCACCAGCTGTGAAGCAGCTGAGAAAAAGCTGCCTGGAAAAGGTGCTACAGATAGAATTTATTTTAATTGTATTTCTTTGAACCATTTAGAGCACAGAACATAAAAGAGTGGATTATCTTCATCCTGACAGGCCTTTTTTTTAAATGTGTGTGTCTTGTTTTTGTGGCTGGCAGTTTTTGCTGACATTCTCAGCAGCCAGTAAGGGTTTAAAGGAGGTGTTCACTGCACCTAAACTTGAGCTCCTAAATGAGAAGGAAGATTTTTTATCAACAGTCTCTTACTGGGTAGAAAAGCTCAGGAATTTGAGAGGTACTGACCTTCCTAAAGGCTTTTTGCACAGGCAGTTCCTATTTTAGGCACATGACCAGACTTTAACCAGAGCTTGTAACCACCAGATGTGTCTATCAGAAAATATCTAAATCTATTTTACTTGAACATTTCAGCCATTCAGGGCAAATAGTCTCTGGCACCTTCCAATTACCTTGAAAAGATTTTGCTCCCACAGATTAAAAAAGCTACATGCAAAATTCCTGGACAGAAAATGCCAGTCCCACTATTATCAACACCTTAATGAAGGGATGGGACTATTGCTGAGCTAAAAACAATTTATTACTCAGATAAACATCAGCCTCAAAGCTTGTGAGATTTTAGAGGAGTAAGAAGTCAACCATAGCTCAAGGTAGTCACAAGTTCTTCATTACAATGCAATATAGAACATTCTAATCCAATGGAAAGTTGTGACAGTTTCTTTTGTTTTTCTAACCTATCACCTTTACTTAATTGTTCTGCACTATGAATGCTTTTATCCAATAGGATAAAATTCTATTAAAATGATATATAATTATATATATATACTTATAATAATTATGTATTATAATATATATATACTATGAACATATTATTTCTTGATATTATACATTATTATATTATATAGTATAATATCTAATATATAATATGCTATAGCAAATAATATATAAATATATAATTATATATTATTTTATCTATTATTATATATTATGTATAATAATAAATAATTATAAATATAATATATAATTGATAATTATTATATAATAATTGCATATAATTTTATATATATAATAATAAAATTATATATAGAATTACACGTACACATATGTGCTTCTATTATAACGTCTAATCTCTTAGCTTACTCTATATAATTACATTACTACACTATAAAACCCTTCACCATCTTACCCAATGAGGTTTCTCACTTAGTGAAGGCATATTCTTACTTACAACTATAGAAAAACAAGTTTATAATTTTTCTGCCTAATGTCTGTGTACTTTTATTTTTTCATCAATCCAAGCTTCTTCCAAGGCTGCAACTCAAACACTTCAGTATGTGGAAGTTTGTATCTTTCCATTTCCTACATCCCAGGTGGTGGAAAAGCAGAAATATTCACAGGAGGGGCCCTGTCTCAGCCCCTGGGAAAGCCTCTGCACCAAGGGAAATGTAGGTTGGATATTAGGAAAAGGTTGTTTACAGCAGGTGATGGAATCAGAACCTCCCACAGTCACTGTCATATTTTCTGAAAAATCTCTCTGCCCAGGATTTTTCTCCTGGGAAGCTGAGAAGCCTCAGACAGAAATGAAAACAATAATTATCTGATTTGCTTCTCCTGTGTTTTGCTGCTTTAGAATGTGGCTGGAGATTGTTTACCAACAGGTGGTTGCTTGATTGGTTTCATGCGAATTATTTTGACTTATTGGCCAATTATGGTCAGGCTGGAAGGAGTCACAAGTTTCCTTTATTGTCTTTTTAGCCTTCTGTAAGCATCCTTTCTGTATTCTTTAGTATAGCTTAGTATATAGTATTCTTTATATAAAATAGCATCATAAAATAATAAATTAGCCTTCTGAGAACACGGAGTCAGATTCATTCCTCCGTCCGGCGATGGGCGTCCCAGCAAATACAAGACCCTGCCATGGCTGCGTCCCTCTCACCTGTTTGGACACCTTTGCCCAGGTTTTCTTGAGCCTGTAGATGGCACTCCTGTTGAGGGCCGAGGTGATCTCCAGCACGCCGTTGTAGTTGTGCAGGCAGCGGCAGATGTCGGCCACCGCCACCCACTTCTCGATGGCGCTGGCCCGCGAGGGCACGTCCGCGTAGCTCATGATCTGAGAGGCCACCAGGTTGCTCATCTGGCCGTGGAGAGAGAGGCAGGGGCTCAGCGAGATGGGGCACCATCCCTTCTAACGTGTCGGGCCGAGGCAGGAGAACCCCCGGGTAAGCATGACAGAAATGATGGCCCTTGGAACACAAACGACCGAGGGAGCTGGGGGTGTTTATCCTGGAGAAAAGGAGGCTCAAGGGTGGCTTTATCACTCTCTACAACCCCCTGAGAGGTGGCTGTGCTCAGATGGGGCTGGGCTCTTTCCCCAGGAACTGACATGAACCAGAGCACACAGCCTCAAGCTGCACGGAGGGAAATGTAGGTTGGATATTAGGAAAAGGTTTTTTATAGAAAGAGTGATAAAGTTCTGGAATGGCTGCCCCGGGAGGTGGTGGAGTCCCCATCATAAAGCCTGGATGTGGCACTGGGTGCCAGGGCTCAGTTGAGGGGTTGGGGCTGGGTTGGACTCCATGATCTTGAAGGTCTCTTCCAACCCGGTGATTCTGTGAGTTCTGTGATTCATAAACCCAGGGAAAGGGCATTGGAAACAGAGCTTGGGGCAGGTGGAAGGGATGGGGACAGGAAAGAAAGGTTGGGGATGCAATGGGAAGGTCTCCAAGCCATCAGCACCAAAGCTGATTGGGAAGTCTCCCAGTAAAGTTCAAGGAAAATGATAAAGGAAAAAGACATGTGAAGTGATACAAAGGCATTAAACAGGATTGGTGTTATATTTCTCTGGAGAAATTGAAGTTTCTTCAGTAGGCTAAAAAGCACTGTGCTACAGTTTAAAATGTTCTACTCTCCTAAATTGCCACTAAAATGCTGAGTACCAATTATTGAAAATGAGAACCTTCATCTGCTTTGATTTAAATTGTTAATTACAAAGAGGCTACAGCATTCAGTCGCTAATAGATAACACATCACATCACATTGCAACACAACACATTTCTGTTCTAGAGGTCAGAGACAGTAGATGGGGTTCCTAGAAAGCAAGTCTGTATTGGAGACTACTTACATCATTAAAATGTTGACTAGTTTTCATAATGTAGGGTGTTCTCTCATTTTTATCCATTTTCATCCAGCCCTGCCCAAGGAACTCTCTAGACATTGATGGGAGAAAAAGCAAACAAAATCTTCATAAACACAGTAGAGAGTGTGTCTGCAATAGCCTAAGCAGGACATTTCAAGGATACCTCAATTTGCTGGAAGCTAATAACACAGCTTTACACTAATGCCAGCATCTCACTATACCATTTTTAATGTTGACTGAAATGGTAAATAGTGAAAAAAATTATTTTTCTCTTAATCCCCTCTCCCCTGTCACCTCATCCCAATTTCCAGCACTGTGACCCTATTTACACCAGGTTATCCCTGTATGTGTGCAAACCCTTTTGTCAGGGTTGAGCTGGGGGTGGCACTGGCCCCACAAGGGACACTCTGTGCCAGGAGTGTCCTCCCTCTCTACCACAGACAGTGGGGGCAGCTGTGCAGAGATAACCCAGGCTGCAAGGCCCAAAAGGGATCATCTCCAGCACCAAAAGGGCTCAGGCCCCAGCTAACAATCAACATCTCAGTCTGGAGAGCAGATGTGGGAAGAGATAAAAGAAATGTTCCTGACTGTGTTACAAACTGTAAAAGACACACGAGTTACCACAGAGGCAGAAGCTTCCCACACCCTGAAAGTGTTTGAGACTTTTCTCTGGAGTTTGGACACAGATTCCATGGATGCTTCCCTGGGGATTGAGGGAAAGGATCTCCATGTGTGCCACACTAACAACTGGATGGTAAGAGCCATTGAATCCTAAGTTCTATTATTTCTTCACTAGCTGTAACGTTAACAGGTACTTTCAACCTCATGCTGTATATATCTATGAGTAGTTTTGTTTTTGTCCTTATTCCTGTGTAGTATAATTTGTTTTAAGTCCTATGTCTGTTAATTTTGTATCCATGTCTCAGGTTTAGCTGGGTGTTTATTATATTCCCACCTGTCAGAGCTGGGGCAGTTCTCTGCTGTCCATGGGACAGTTGTTCTTTACCTCTCCCACAGCCAATCCTCCCTCCAGGAGCTCTCTGCTGTCCATGGCCCATTCATTATTAATCACCTTCTGCCCATGGGCCATTCATCATTAATCACCTTCTGTCCATGGTCCATTCATTATTGTCTCCTGTCCATGGCCAGGGAGTGTCCCTGCAGGGCTGAGCCAATCCCACCATCCCACGGGGAGATGCCCCGCCCAGGGGAGGAGCCAAGCATTCCTGCCTGGATCCAATCTGAGCTTTGGGACACCCCAGCAGCCTCTGCCCCCTGCACTGCCAGAGGAGCAGCTTTCTGCTGCCCTGCGTGGCCAGAGGGAGCCCAGGCCCATCTGCAGCAGCCCTGGAGCTGCAGAGGAAAGCTCCCCCCTTGTGCAGGGTCCCTGCTGCAGCAGAGCCACAGCTGGGGCTGCAGGAGGGCTGAGCCCCCCTGGCATGGGGCTGGGACACCCCCTGGCACTCAGGGGCAGGGACTGTGAGCACTCTGGCTGCGGGCTGTTCTGTGCTATTGCATTTGTATTGTTAATTTTCCTGGTACAGAGCTGTTATTCCTGCTCCCATATCTTTGCCTGAGAGACCCTTAATTTCAAAATCATAATAATTTAGAGGGAGGGGGTTTGCATTTTCCATTTCATAGGAGACTCCTGCCTTCCTCAGCAGACACCTGGCTTTTCACACCAAGACAGTCTATTAAATAAACAGTTCATTCTCTAATAGACCGAATCAGCCATTATGAAAGAACTTGTGAACAAGAGGGGCTTTTGGGGTGCTGGGCACCTCCATAAGGCTGCTGCCTGCTGCCAGAGGCCTGGGCAAAGGGCAGGGAGTTATGCAAACCCCCGGCCCCACGTGCAGGGAGCTCACTCGTAGGGGATGCTGCGGAACACGACGTGGTCCAGCAGGGTGATCTGCTCCGCCAGCTCCATGGCCGACAGCATCTCGAAGCACTCGGGCTTGGGGCAGTCTGCCTGCAAGGCAAGCACAGCTCTGAGGGGAGGGCACGAGCAGCTGCCCGGGAGCCCGCAGTGGCGCTGCAATTAACCTCGGGATCAGGAGAAATGAGGATTAGCAACAATCGCAGACAACACAAACACCGGCCTGGAAATTCGTAAAACAGGCATGCACCAGCTCAGGAGTATGAACATGAGTTAATAAACTCTGCATATTCTCCTCTTGTATTTTCACGTATATTAATATCTTCCCCTGTTTTACAATCTTGAGATTTTATCCAAATACTAAAGTTCTGACGTGTTCATTTTGGATAGGGGCGCCAAAATCTTACAATCTCTAAACTGAAATTGACATTCCTGGTATAAAAAACAGTATATCTATCCAGAAGTACTTTACAG
This sequence comes from Melospiza melodia melodia, assembly GCF_035770615.1. Classification (NCBI taxonomy): domain Eukaryota; kingdom Metazoa; phylum Chordata; class Aves; order Passeriformes; family Passerellidae; genus Melospiza; species Melospiza melodia. The sequence goes on from NC_086226.1 coordinate 81,720,204, forward strand.
GTTGCAATTGTGTTAAATTTTATTGACTCAAACACACAACATTTCTCTAGGAGTATTTAACTGTCAAGATGAACTTACCATCTGAATGATATCCTCTATTTTCAAATGGTTATCATCTTGATCATCCTGAGAAAGAGTCCTGAAAAATAAAGCGGCAGGACATCCTATATAAATATAATTGTCCATGGTTATGAGAAAAATGGTTTATTTAAAATAAATCCTAAGTCTGCAATTGAGGAGGTAAAGGAAAAAAAAAATCTGTAGCCTAAGAAGTCATGTCTTGCTTTAAGTAAAAACATGTAAACTATTACAGCATCAGAGACATGTAAGATGAAATATTTCCATGGAGGTTTAAGATCTCTCAGCTAATGAATCCTGGAAATTGTCCTGTTCAGTGTCCCACACGGAGCTCAGTGTGCGGAAATGGACCTCAAACTGCAGCTTGTACTTGTAGCAAGGACATGATTTCCTTTCAGTAATAAAAGTGTTAATGAATGTTTCCAATTCTGCTACAGGAAACCCGTGATTATTTCAGAGTAATGGGTCAAAAGTTACCTAGGCAAAAGCAAGTATTGATCAAACACCTTCCCTGATGTAGCATATTGGCACATAATATGAATATACACACAGGATCTTATCCCTTCATGTGGAATTAACAGACAGAAAGAAACCTTGACAACACTGGATTTATCTAATATAGGAGCGAGAAGATTCAGGGAGAAGGAACAGGAGAGGAATGTAAAAGGCTGTCAGAAAGCACACTTTTCTCTTTTTGCTTTTCCCCATAAGGGCTGGAAACACCTTGTGCCTGCAGGGCAAGGCGTGTTTAGCTCTCCAGGAGAGCCCTAAGCTCCTTGCCCGGATAATGAGGAGCGCAGCCTCAGCTGCTGTAAATAGCCTGGAATCTGCCCCGCAGAGCAGCTTATTTTGTGCTGCTCCCCATGCCTGGGGGCCTGCAGGAAGGCGCTGCTCAGCCTGCGACAGCAGCCTCTGGCAAGGAACACCACACGGGCCCCGTGCCTCTGCCCCAGGAACCCTCAGCAGTCTCGCAAAATCTGAGATGCTTAAATATAATGTCGTGTTATGTTGTGTTTATGTCGGATCAGGTTCTTGCCTTTGATACTGAAATTGTTGTATTTGGTTAATATGAAATAAAGCATGAATTCTGAAAAGACTGAAAGCAGTTAACTTTAATCTTTGCCTCCTGGTACTCTCCACCACCACATCTCATGTCTTATGTAGATTTTCAATCTGTCATTCTAAACAGATGCTTTTTTCCTAGCACAGTGGTCTCACGAAAAAACCCAAGACCTACTCTCCTTTTATCCATAATTATTCTACAGTGAAATCTGCAGAGGACAACAGACCTGAAGACTGGATAATGGTAATTTTTTGACAGCATCAACAGCAGCTTCCACTTCAGTTTGTGCTGTTTTCAGCCTTGGGATGCCCAGTTGCAGCAGAGGGCTGGGGACACTCACTGGACAGCTCCCACTGCCCTCCTGCAGAGCTCCTGGGAGCTGGCAAGAAGCAGATCCTCGTGGAAAGAGTCACAGGAGACAGCAAAGGCACAGAGGGGCTCTCCTGAGCAGTGTCACCCTTAGGGACGACTCAACAGGGTCACTCCTCCAGTACGTTCAGAAATTAGGAAGAAAATATAAAAGAAATACCTTTCTAATTCTTAGAATCACCAGTTAAGACTCTCTCTCTCTCTCACTATTCTTCATGCCTGAGCAGGCTAAATATTAAAATAATTTTCTACTTTAAAGTATTAAGCATGAGTCTCATCCTTTCTTTGTGGTATATAAAGCATATTAAAAATATTTAAAAGCTAGGGCAAGTTAGAGAGCCTGAAATGTGTTGTTTGGTGAGATCATACAAGGCAGAAAAATTGTTCATCCATCACATTTTGACATCTGCATATCCCTCAATTTCATTTATGTTTAGTCTGAAGAAGAAGAAGGAGGAGGAGCTGTTTCTGGAAGCAACCTGTTTTTCTCCAGATAGGATTATCTATTAATGTTGTTCACTGCTGTTCAGTCTGAACTTACACCTTCCTGCTTCATTATAAGTTAAATTTTATCTAGATTTCCAGGGTTAGTAAATCAGGCTGATAAAGTCTCAAGCAAAACGTACATTGGGAGGTTTGTGTAGCTTTCAGAACAGATACTGAATTTAAAAAAGCTTTTTTACCCTGAAGAGAAACCCTGTCAGTCCACACAGCAGAAATCCCATCAAACAAGAAATACCAGCTGCTTTGTTTGATGACTCAAGGCATGAAGCAGCTCAGCATCTCCCATCAACATTTTCCTTGTCATTCATATTCCAAACACAGCCTTTCCCAGAGCTGACCTGATGGATCTTTGGAACACAAACCAACCTTTCCTGCTCCTCTGATCTCTGCTAACAAGGGGATGATTTTCCAAAGATGTGCATGTATGCAAAGGCTGGGGCAGTTTCTAAAAAGATGTATTTTTACCCAATATCCTTCAGGGTGACATAGAAAATACAAGTGTTAAGCCTCAGAAAGTGTGAATGTTTTTTCATGAATGTTTGAAATGGAATTTTTTACAAGAAATGCTTGTCCTAAGCACATTGTGCATTTGTCAACCTTTCAGACTCAAGAGTAGACTACAAAAACTGAGATGTGGGGACGCCAGGGCCTACAGTGACAGCTGACAGGCAACCCAGAATTCTGACAGAATACATGTTTAAGACAAAATGCCTGCAGCAAGCACCTCTGCAGAACAACAAAATTGTACAGCACTCACTTAGCAAGGGGATGAGTGACTATCTTTATGAAGGACACATCAACTGGATTACTCCTTCTTCCCATTTTCAACCCATTCCAGAGAAACCTTTTGAATGAAAGTTTCACCAAATCTACCAGTTACGACAGATCTGTGCTTGCTCATGAAAAGCACGCTGTCAGAAAGCTTCAAACAAATTGGTTTCTAAATATTTGTAACAATAGTAAATAAAAGTCCTTCAGTTCCAGGTAATTTGTATTTCCCCTCCAAGCAGAATCAGATGACAGGTCTCAGTTGAGAAGGATGACATCTCTCCAAGGAGCAGGGCATAGGCTGAGCAGCTTTTCTCCAAGCCAGACCCTGAACAGGAGCCAGGAGGGAAACACAAACCCTGGGACCAGCTCTGCATATTCTGCAAGGCAACAGACCAAAGAGATTCACAAGTCCCTGCCTGGGTTCTGTCATTGTCCATGCAGAAAGAGCCAGGATGCCTAAATTCTGAGAATTTTGGTGGAGAAGATTGTGCGTTCACATTTCCTGAAAAATTCCTTCACCCAGGATTTCTCTCCTGGGAAGCTGAGAAGGCTCAGAGAAAAAGGAAAACAATTCTTATCTCATTTGCTTCTCCTGTGTTTTGCCCCTTTGGAATGTGTTTGGAGATTGTTTACCCACAGGTGATTGTTCCATTGGATCCTGCAGTGAGTAGTTTTCACTCTTTGGCCAGTCAGGGCCAAGCTGTGTCAGGACTCTGGAGAGAGTCACGAGTTTTCATTGTTATCTTTTTAGCTTTCTGTCTGCATCCTTTCTGTATTCTTTAGTATAGTATAGCATTCTTTAATATATCATAGTATCATAAAATAATAAATTAGCCTTCTGAGAATATGAAGTCAGACTCATCATTCCTGCCTTCATCTGGGGGCAGCACAAATACAACAGAGCATCTCCTCTGTGACAGGGAGAGACTGTGGCAGGAGCGCTGCATTTCCTGACCTTAGTTTTGTGGTTTGGTGCTTCAGGTAACCACAGGCTCCCACCACAGGGCTCCTTGGTAATGCAAACCCTTCTTGAAGGAACTCAGGAAATATTTTTTCCACTGCAGGCCCTCTCTCCATGCTCAGAACAGTGACTGTAAGCCGACAGAGGATCCCCAGTGTGCTGCAGAAGAAGGGAGAGATGCCGTGGGATGGACCCTGCAGGACGTGGAGCCCCTCCAGGGTGGCTCAGGGGAGCCTTGGCCCAAAGCTGAGCAGCTCTGGGTCAGCAGGAGCTGGATCTGCAGCAAACCTACAGAGATCCCTACAGACAACAAACAGCCAGAGCTCTCCAGTCCAGGGCAGAGCAGGTTCAGTCCTGGCTGACCTACTGAACCAGCCAGGGCACCATGGGGCACAGAGCAAACCCCACATCATCACAGCCTCCTCCTGCACCACGGCAGCACCTCTGCTTTCAGAGGAAACGTACAAAGAGCTGTGCTCCTCTGGCCCTGAAGCACATGAACCTCCTGGACTCCTGCAGTTGTGCTCTCAGAGAGGACGCAGGCAGGTCAATGCCACCTCTCCTGACTGTCTGTTTCTGAGCCTTCAGAAATCAGCTCCAGAATTGTACAAGGATGTTTGCAACCTGCCAGGAAAGCTGAGCCCCCTGACAGAAGCTATTCCCCCATTTCATATCCTGATCACTGCAAAGTCGAATTGCCAAAGAGCAGCTGGCCCCGCCTCTGAGTCCACCACCAGGCTGAGGAGCAGAGGGACCCTTGGATGCCCCAGGACTGAGTGCTCAGTCTCAACAGAGACAGCAGGTCCCTGCTCCCACCACGAATAAAGCTTATTTTCAAAGCTTATTTTCAAAGCTTATCAATATTTCTATTTGAAGAATGTGCAATAAAAATTAAGGACTGTGGAAGAGCAAAGGAACGTGCACTCCTGTGTCAGTATCACAGATAAAGTTACACACAAACAGCTGCTGATTATTCCCTATATCCTATAAGGATTATTATATCCTTATAGCCTGTAAAATTATTTTTTATGTCCTATAACTGATTACTCAATTATCTGTATAGCCTTGCTGAGAGCCTGTGTCTGCAGCAGCAATTACAGTGTTTTGTTAAACTCTGGAAATCACTCTTAATTACCAGACATTTCCCAGGGGTGATCTGAACACCTCCCCCTTCCAGTGAAAGGGTGAGAAATTGTATTGAAATTTAATTCACATAGAAGCAGGATTGAAATAGATCACATCAGGCTGTCCAGCATCTATGTCTGTTCAGCAGCACTGCCAGCTTTGAAAAGCAATAAAGGAGTTTTTAGCCAAGGCTAAAAGAAAAAACTTTTTCCTTTTTTTTTTTTTTTTTTTTTTGCTTTGAAAGAAAACATAATTTAGAGAATGGTCAAAAATTCAGTCTGAATTTTTTAAAAATTTGTAAAAATGGAAGTATCTGATGAACTGTATTCACTGGTGTATCAGACACCGTGCTCAGGTATGCAGTAATCAGTTCTAGGAGGGGAGAGAGGACAAACAATAAAAACCATTTCCTAGAACAGCAGTAAAAGGATGCAAATGGAGACAATTCATTGTTTACAGATAAATATACAAAGGTTCATTTTTTGATGCAACTTCTAGTGGAAGTTGGCTCATTTGAAACTGGGTAGAAGAAATTGTTGGATGGTAAAGGCCTATAAATCCATTACTCTCTCAGGAGCAGACCGGGCTTGTTTTAAAACATTTCCTTAAGAAGCTGAAAGTTTTAGGGTAATTTTACCCACTGTGAGTAGAACCTTTGCTGTCACACACATTATCAATGCCCACATCATCCTCATCCTTCTTGCTCTTTTGACTTGCTGTCTCTTCCAAAGAAACTTAAAACAATGTTTTTACTTGGAATAGCAGCACACACAGTATTATTAAAAGGAGGATTATTTTTGTTTATGTAAAAAGAAACGTGGCTTTAATAAGAACTTATCTGTGGTTTTTATCTTCTGTTTGATATTTGTCCTCGCAAGTGATTTTTTTCAGACCTTTTTTTCATATATCTGTTGGAAACCTGTCAAGTGGTCTTAGAAAACTCAGTCATACTCTATTCATTGCACACTTATTGGTTTACCTGCAGAATACTTAGATAAATGTTAATAAAGCATACTGTAGATTAATCTGTGTTTTTCATGATGTTTTTATTTTAATCACTCCTTAGTCTACAGATGTTTCAACTAATTTATTTATTGAATCATAAATAAATAATTTATTTATTATTATTAAGCAACCTAATTTGCTTAATCTTTACATGTTTACTGCTGCACAGGATTGCAGAACAATGGACTTGAAAGCAGTGGCTGTAAAATATTCACGCTTTGCAGACAGAGCTGTTTTCACTCATACTTGAGGGCTGAACTCAAGGCTGCCAGCTGTCCTGCAGCAAAGCTCTCCAATACAGGTATTTTTATGAATGAAACTCAAAACGGGTTCTGCTTCATGGCTCATAAAACACATAGCAATCCTTCAAAATTAAATACCCTGGAGGGAAACCCAGCCCTGTGAATTCTATGATACACAGTATGTCTCCCTCTGTGCTACAGTTAATATGTAAAATAATTAGAAATGCATTTACCTCAGTATGTTTGCAGTGGCTTTCCTTTCTTGTGGCAGAAGGTCAGGGTCTCTCAAAACTTCCTCCAACAAATTTAACACATTCATTTTCAGCTCGTTGTTCAGCTCAAAATCCTGAAAATGAAAAAACGTTTTACTACCTCTCGTCTTAGCGGCATTGAACAAACAACTGAAAAATTATGTTGTAATGGGTTTGCCTTTTCTTTTTCGATTAGGTTTGAATTTTTTTGTTTGTTTTTATTTTTGTTTTACTATTACATTTGAAAATATTTAGAGAAAGCTGTGGTACATAAGCAAACTGGCCACAAAAGTAGGATCTCCCAAAGGCATCCATTTTTCTCCTTTTTGAGCTTTGCCTTCTGTGTGGAGACAGGATGGTCAGGGAACCTTCCTTTTCTGAATTATCACCTGCATCTGGCCAAGACCCACAACATCCTCTCTGTGTTTAGCTGCAGTTCTGGCAGCACTGTCCAGCAGGGCAGGACCCTTCCTCTCACTGCTGCCTTGAGGTTCTCTGTTCATCTCCCTCCCCTCTGGTGTTTCCTGCCTCCTTCCCACCCTCTTGGAAAGTCTGCTGCTTTTTGTGGAGTCCTCAAACCAATAAATTCACTAAATAATCTGTCCCTGCACTGAAGAACCTTGGCATTTTAATGATCTCTGGGGCAGGCTGATACCTGATACAGGCTTGAGATTCAGGGACATGCAGCAACCTGATCTCAACCTGATCAGATCTTACCTGATCTCTTATCCCATCTGATAAGATCACTTATCTGAATTTGGAGAAATCAGACAGTGTTAGACAATCTGCAGATACAGAATGTACAAGCTCTGAGGCGGGAAGTTACAGGCAACTCTTGGGGTAGACTCCCAAACCTCTTGTGTTCAGCTGTTCTACAGCATTTTGATAGGAAAGCAAACCCCAGCCCTTGAGCTGCCTGGGGCACCACAGCTGCTCCCTGATAACCCACAGCTGCCTGCAGGCAGCACCACGTGTGTGCAGAGCTCCCTCTTGTTTCCATGCCAACGGGAGGAGGCACAAAGTTACTGAAAATGGGCAAGATTTGGCACCTTGGCACAAGAGCATGGTGTTTCACTCCCAAAAAAATCCCCACAGCCCCTCCTGCGGTGAGGGGCTCTGGAGACGTGGGCCTCAGGGAGCAGCAGAGCCAGCCCAGGTGAGCACAGCTCAGGTGAGCACCAGAGCACTCCCACAGCCACCAAGACAGGTGTGATGCCTTGAGAACACTGCCCTGGAGCAGAGGCTGGATGGAGTTCCAGAATAGAGCAGGGATTTATTAAAAGGGTCTCCTCCATGGATGCACCTTGGGCAGCACCAGAGCCCAGCCAGGGCTGCACCCAAAATGAACCAAAATGGTCACAAAATGAACCCAAAAGGTCACAAAATGGCCCCAAAATGCACGGCCGGGCACAGGGTCTGTCACTGGGATCAGTTCTGCTCCATTTGCACCTTGCAGTTCATTGTCCCATTCCAGCTTTAGCCCAGGCAGTCCCACCCTGCTTGTTTTTCTCTCTCCAGCCCACGGTGTTTGTGCTCCTGGGCTGAGATTTGGGTCATTTGTTCCCCAGCTGGAGCAGGAATTGTTTTGTCTCCCTGCTCTGTGCACAGAGCTCACCATCCCCTGATATGGAGCCCAGACCCGCACACTAAAGCAGCACAGAACCTGAAAAATATCAAAGCTAAAACCTGAGGTGGAGCCTCATTTGGAAATGGGAGGCAACAGTTCAGAGCAGAAGAGGAATGAGTGCTCCTCACAGGACGTGCCACAGCCACGCTCACAGCATTTCTGAGAAAGGTTATTGCTCCAGTGTCAGAGCTGAGAAGAACAGCAGATTTGCCTTCACAGACAAGCTGTGGGTCTGCTGGTAGATAAAACCAGCACTGGGAGAGAAAAGAAACCATGGGAAGGATTCCACTGATTGATGAATGGAAAAAGATATTTGCTTTTACAAATAAACTCTAGGTTGGCTGAGAAATGAAATTAGACATTGAAAGGTGAAAGAAACAATGGGGAAGAAAAACCCCTAAATTCCATAAGAATTAAAAATGAAAAGGGAGGGTTGTGCATTAGAGGGCAATCTTTGGTATCAGGTGTTTTGGGAAGTCTGAACCTCTCAAGTGCCTCAGAAATGAGGAAAGAGAGAAGGGAAATGTGGCTGGGAAATTGGGATACAAAGGAGGCTGAGTCCTCCAAAAATGTGAGAGACCCCAGGGGATGCCCCATGGCCTCTCCCTTTATTGGAATAAAGTCAAAGGGCTCCTGTGTCTCCTTTTGGGACATAAATCTCTGCTGTTCGTGGGTTAATTTTCCTAACAGCACTCAGACACCACCTGCTCTGGGCATTTCCCTCCTATTACAGCACCTCCTCCTCACTCTTCCAGAGTCTCCTCACCTGGGCCTCAGCTAATTAATACTCTGGAACTGATTAATATCTGTGTCTTATTTTTTCTGGAGATATTTACCCATATTTGAGGGTGTTGGAGAACAGGAAGCTGGGGTATCAAACACTCAGCTCAAAGCCAAGAGAGAATTATTGCAGGGCACTGCACTCTGTTTTCTAAAGCACATTTTGTATAGCCAGGCTCTGAAATGCCTCCCTTAGGAGCTGTTTTAGCTGTTTGCAAGGAAACACAAGAGAGCCTTTTCGCATATTTGGGGCACAGAAATGAGACTAATTAGAGAAAACACAAGGAATGTAACTAAACCACATGACAGTGCTGTGCACTCCAGTGGTTTCAAAAAGAAAATAATCTGAAATATAAAACTATCAAAACTTAGTGAAAGGAGAAACCTTGAGTCTGCACAAGCCTAAGCAAGCAGTGTAATTAATGAGTTTTTCATGTACCTCAGAGGCAGACACTGTGTGAAAGAGTGGTATCTCTGCAGCCTGTGCTACAGAAATATCCCAAATGGGCAGAATCCCAAGTATCACCCAGGAGGTGATCCCCCATCCTCACTCAGCCCTGCTGGGTAAAACCCTCGGGCAGATCACATCATCCTGGCCAGCATTTCATCTCCAAGCACAGCTTTCAGACCACAACTGGTTAATTCTTTTCATTACAAGACATCTTCTCTCAGGATGACTTGTTTTATTGAAAACACACCCATGACCAAAAAAGTCTAGAATTTAAAAAGTTTTTTCATTTGCAAATAGGATCAGAGAACCTCACCTATCCAGATTCAGCCAAACCAAAGCATTTCCAGTTTTTGCATGGTTACCTGCTAATTCTTACAAGAATTAATAATTTGGTCATTATCATTAAAACTTGCTTTATTGAGTAATATCCATAAGATAGTTGTGCTGGAATTGCTGGGGAAACTCAAATTTATGGTTTGCTTTTTTAAAGTAATGTAATCTGTTTCTCATAGTGTGATGAGGCAGAAAAAAACCCTATGAATAAAGGTGGGAATCAGAAGAAAAATTAAGAACTTATCTCTTCCTCTAGTGAAGGCCATTATTTAAATGAAACTGAGATTCCAGTGTGATGAGGCATATATATTAAAAAAATAACAGGGAAAGTATTGCATTTAAACATGTACATGCACTTAACTTTTGTGGAGAAAGGTTGAAAGTTTTGTATCATAAGAATGATACAAACCCCAAAATACTTAGCAACCAATTTTAAGTATAATTTAAAAATAACTAAATAACTCTAAATACATGCAGATTATCTCTTGCTGTATTATGGGTGTGAGACATTAATATTTATCTGCTTATACTATAGGACAGTGAGATCCACAGGCAGGTAGCTATTTATGGCCTTAGATACATGTGTATGTATCTAATTTTACATAATTTTACACCACTTTTTTGACTTCTAGTCCTAATTCATGTATCAGAGAAGGAACACAGTTGGTCAGACAGGAATCCTTCAATTTCCCAGCAGCAGATTTCAATCTGACAGTGGTTTGGTTCTCTATTAGAGGGTCACATACCTCTAATATATTTTAGAGCCTACAGTAGCCTAAAGATTTGTGGGTATTACTCAGATTTCAAATCATTGGCCAGAAGAAAAGAGAGGGCAGGAGAGGCAGAAGAAAGCAAGGGGGGGGAAAAAAAACCATGCTAAGATGCATTTTAAAACTAAAACCAATAGATTTACTGTAGGTGGTTTACACAGAGAATATATTTTCAAGATTTGACATGAGCTCAGTAACACCCCATAAGCTTTCCCTCTCCCTTTTCTTTAAGTGTTCTTGAGTGAGAAGAAACATTCTGCACCTAAACAATGTGGGGAACACTGAATAATCCAGACAGGTAAAATCGAGCTAAAACAGTAAACCTGATTTATACTTGAGTAGGCCAGTGAGAAGAACTACAAAAGAACAGGAGGGAGGGAAGAAAGAGGCAGGAGGGGAGAGAGATCAACTGGATGACTTTTCGCAAGGGAATTGGAATATTTTTAAGTAGATGGGGATTGCCTTACAATTTTCCTGTAACTGTCCTCACGCCAAAAAAAAGCAGACAATTACTCCAGTTGCAGCAGATGAGTGAGTCTTAATCTTGTGCACAGGAGATCAAACACCATCAGAGCTCAGTGAAGTTACTCACTGCTGCAGTCCTCCACTACAGTATTTCATTTTGAAGCATAAAAACACACTTCACCTACCACACACAATTGTGTTGAGCAAAATCTGTGTAAATTCACGTGCAACAAAACACTGGCACAGGTGGAAGGCAGAGATAAATGCAGTTATAACTTGCTTTCAGGAAAACCATCCCTGAGCTTGAGATAAATCTGGCTTACTTCAAGAAAAAAGCTGTTTCAAGGCAGCTTGGGGTCCATTTGAAGTGTAGTCAAAATATAGTGTGTCTTGCTTAGTGTGGCTGAAATGTAGTTTGTTAATATTTCTACAATTAACCTAGTATAAACTCACCAAATATCTTATTCATTATTTTATACCATTTAATATGAGGTAAGTGGGGCTCATATAATGGATTTTCTATCTACTTTTTTATTCCAACGAAACGGAAAGAAAGCGAATTGGCCAATTCATGTGAGCTAGCACTATTTTTTACTGACTGCAATCACCTTTTCAGAGACAGCGCTCTGCCTCCAGGAGTTGTCCCCATTGCCCAGGTGCTGTCAGGAGCTCCCAGTGGCAATGCTCCTGCTGGAAACCCACCACAGCTCCGTGGGGATGGCCAAGAGCACAGGCTGCACTGGGGCTGGGCAGGCATCAGGCACACATCATGGCCTGTATTCCCAGATAGGAGCCATGGTCCTCTTCCCAGGCATTGTGGTCACTCTAACTGTCCTGGGTTGTAAGATATGTGTGTGTTCCATTCCCACCTGTCAGAGCTGGGGCAGTTCTCTGCTGTCCATGGGGCAGTTCTCCTTATCTCTCCCACAGCCAATCCTCCCTCCAGGAGCTCTCTGCTGTCTACGGCCCATTCATCATTAATCACCTTCTGTCCATGGCCCATTCATCATTAATCACCTTCTGTCCATGGTCCATTCATTAATTATTGTCTCCTGTCCATGGCCAGGGAGTGTCCCTGCAGGGCTGAGCCAATCCCACCATCCCACGGGGAGATGCCCCGCCCAGGGGAGGAGCCAAGCATTCCTGCCTGGATCCAATCTGAGCTTTGGGACACCCCAGCAGCCTCTGCCCCCTGCGCTGCCAGAGGAGCAGCTTTCTGCTGCCCTGCATGGCCAGAGGGAGCCCAGGCCCATCTGCAGCAGCCCTGGAGCTGCAGAGGAAAACTCCCCCCTTGTGCAGGGTCCCTGCTGCAGCAGAGCCACAGCTGGCACTGCAGGAGGGCTGAGCCCCCGTGGGATGGGGCTGGGGCACCCCCTGGCACTCAGGGGCAGGGACTGTGAGCACTCTGGCTGCGGGCTGTTCTGTGCTATTGCATTTGTATTGTTAATTTTCCTGGTACAGAACTGTTATTCCTGCTCCCATATCTTTGCCTGAGAGTCTCTTAGTTTCAAAATCATAATAATTTAGAGGGAGGGGGCTTGCATTTTCCATTCCAAGGCAGGTTCCTGCCTTCCTCAGCAGACAGCTGCCAGCTCACCAAGGCAGTGACCCACGGACACTGCTGGGCAGCCAGGAGGCTGTGAGAGAGCTGCTGCAGCTGAGATCTGCAGAGGGGGCCCTGGGAAGATTCAGCCCTCGCTCAGAGCTGGGGACACTGCAGGGTCCAGGTGTGAAAGGTCCCTCCTTGGACAAGCCCCACTCCCGTCTGCTTGCCACAGGAGCTGAAGGAGCTTCCCTTTGCACCACCAGGAAGCATTGCTAAATAAAACAAGGCTGCAAGACCTCACTTGGAAAATGAAAGTCTCATACTGAGACTTTCAGCCCCTGGCCCCTTTTGCCTTGCTATTTTTCCACATCTGCAGGAGCTAGTGGGAATTTTATCCTCGTGAGCCCTTTCTGTCCCCAGCAAGGCTTCTGCTCCCTGTGATCCTCTGCCTCATCACTTGTGTGCTCATTGTTTGCAACAGGAGAATCCTGCTCTGCTCCTCTCAGTCACATTTCAAAACCAGAATGTAACCACGAGCATTCTGCTCTTATTTAGGGCAAAAAGAAAGATTTTTGCTGGCATGCAGGTGTCTGAATGAAAAAAAAAAAAAAACAAAACAAAACAAAAAACAGATAAAAGATAAAAGATAAAAAAGGAGGGCTATGGAATAAAAAGAACAGAAATGTAAACAAAACAATCTGGAATACCTAAAGCTGCCTTTCACACTGTGCTGGTTTTGGATGATGAGCAGCACAGGTTTGGCTGCTCTTGCTCAGGGTGGTAAAAACAGGGAAGTATGTGTCACCTCACCTGGGGATGGCTTCTTCCCAAAATTTTATCTCTGCCTTGACAGCTCCTCAGGACATCCATTAGCTCCTTGTGCCCTCCACAAAGGGCTGCAGGTCTGGCACTACCATGTGTTCATTTACTTGAAATATAAGTGAGGCTTTTAGAGTGTATAACCCATGTTTTAAGAGCAATTAATTCTTTTTAAAGAATTGTTTAGAATGGTTTGAAGATAACAAAACCATTTTATGAAAGCCCATCCTCACTGAATAGGCTGATTCATTAAATTTAATTATTCTCTTTTCTGCTCACAGAGAATTCTACATTAAATGCTGTCCATGCAAACATCCACTTTTTTCATTTATTTTTACTTATTATGTAAGCTGGATTTTTTTTTTCCTGTTGTTTTGGTTTCTTGTTTGGGGTTTTTGGGGGTTTTTTGGTCTTGTTTTTGGTTTGGGCTTTTTGTTGTTGTTGTTGTTTTTGGTTTTTTTGGGAGGGGGTTGTGTTGTTGTTGTTTGGAATTTTTTTAGAATAAAATCTGCCCTTTCTTTTGAGACTCAAACCTGCTTTTGGCTGCTCATGAAGATGAAGGATATCTCAGCCAAGGTTGTCGAGTATCCAGAGAGCAATGTAAATACTTTAAAAGGTATAAAAGTTTTTGGCAGGTCTGTTGTTCTTAAAGAATTTCAATGCTTACATTGCTTTGTCATTTTGGAAATTGAATCAGGATTCCCTCACCAGACACTGGTGGCTCAGGATCTGCAGTTTGTGTTGTTACTGTAAAATAAGCTTGGAGCTACTGCTCTCCCAGGACTCCACATCTTTACTGCCAACATTTCACATTATTTGGCCAGACAGTAATTCTTCACTAGTCCTCCTTAAAGTAATCCTGTCCCATATCTTTTGGCAGCAACTAGTCAGTCTTTTCTGGTTTGCTCAGGCCTGTCCTTTCTCTCTCCCTAGTCTCAGCACAAGTAAACAACACAAAAATCTGATTATATGCTCTGCTGCTGTAACATTTCTTACTTTCCATGCCAAAGCCCTTGCATTTTGGGTTATTTGCTATATTGGAAGAACAATAGACTAGAACTAAAGAATTAAAATCTGACACCTTTGCCATGGAAGAAATAAATGGCAGTGAGAGACCAGGGAGTGCAGGTAACAGCTTCCGCTTTGAAAATGCACAATGAACTATTACTCATTATTTTTGTCCTCTTCATATTTTTACTGGTATTTTTACAATACCGATTGTAAACATGATGAAAAGCAACTGCAAAAGAATTCAGTGAAACGACTTGTAGTCATTGCCTAACATAGATAAAAGTTTCCACATTTCCACAATCACATAAATTTTAATTAGTATAGAGGATCAGCTCAAGTCATAGAAGACATGTAATATGAACTGGAACACAATAAGCACCTAGAGTAGCACAAAACTGTAATAAAAGTCTGCTGCACTTCAGTTACAGCTCAATGTTTGCTTGATTCTTACTTTAATTTAACAGGAGTCAAAACTTGGTGTACATAGGCTGCTCCCAGTAACTTGAAATGATTAATCATTCCCGTGATACCAAGATAGATTTTAGTAATCTCTTCTGGGCTGTTCAGCTTTTCAAACAAACCAATTTTCCCACTTACACCTCTTAGTGAGTTAATTCTCCAGCAAACTTAGCCTCTACGAAAATTAAACCCTTTATATAGGAAAAAGGGAATTGATTTCACATAAGAGAGTTTGACATTGCTGCAGTTAGCTTTTGAGATTAAGTATCCTTTATTAGCAGCCTGAAGTGACAAAGCAGTCTGTAAGTGCCATGAAGCATCATCAGCACAGGGTGTACAAAAATCCCTCATCCTTCCTTTCTTTCCCTTTCCCTTTCTTTCCCTTTCCTTCCTTTCCTTTCCCTGAACTTCCCTTCCCTATTTTCAGTACTCTTCTGCATCCATGTCATATTTTCCCAGCACGTTCCCCACCTGACAACCTAAAGGATATTTTATCTATGATATCACACAAACCACTCGTGTTCCTTGCCCTCCCTCCCCTGCCAACACCGTTCTGCCATCACAAAGCGAACCCACCAACACGATTTCCCGTGCGCAGCCCATCGCCAATAAATAAACGGATGAAGTTGTGCCTGAACACAGGAGCTGTTTACCCCAGGCAGAGCAGCTGGGCAGGGCTGCCCGCGGCAGGAGCAGCGTGAGCAGCTGAGCCCTGTGAGTTGGAGGGGGTACCTGTGAGTGTTTGGAGACCCAGTGGCGCAGCACGTTGAGGACGCGGTTGGTGGCGGCCCTGCGGATGATGAACTCCTTGTCGCACGTGCGCTCCGAGTTGTTGAACCCTGCACACAAACAAACCCACGCTGCAGTCAGAGGGACGGGGAAAACTAAAAGTAAAATTAAAATTTAAAAACCAATAGAGGTGACCGGGGTAAACTGAAGGCTAACAGGATATTTCTGTGCAATAAAAGGAAAGGCATCCGACAGACGGTGAAATGTGAACATCTGTTGTTATCTTGTTGTATTTCATATTTCTAGAGTCCCATACTGTTGCAATCATATTTCTAAAGTCCTGTACCTTCTCGGTGATATTTCTCATGGGCAGCTCCTCACAGCACAGACTTCTTCCTCTGCTGCTTCTTAGCCAGGGCTCCTTCCAGGCTCTCCCTGACCAGAAAGCCCACCCCCTTATATCCTAGATGCCTTCACGAGCCACAGCTGCTGCTCAATTAAGGACTTCACAGCTGTAGCCCATTTAGAACAACTAGGATTGGGGCACAGCCACTTACACAATACAGATATTTACTAGGACTCCTACTATATTACTATAAACATCTAGAGCAAAGACATTCTGCTGCATCAGCGCAACACAGCCTTGCCCATCACAGCACAGACACCTCCGGGGGTGAGCACTCAGCTTTAGAAAGGTGAAGAATAATTGCCTGTGCAATTAAATTTCAATGCCTCCCTTCAGCATGGAAGAAATAAAATAAAGTGTATCAAGAAATGAAGTGAATGAAAAACCTCTGAAAACAAAGGAGGATTTTGGTTTTTTTCAGTATGCAAGACATTTACAGCAAGGAAAAGGACCAGACCAAAGCTAGGTCTATAATCAAACAGATTTGAAAAGTCAGTATGACTTAGGAAAGGGAAACAGGTAAATTTCAAAACTAGTAAAGAACAAGGAGAGGAGAACAGTTTAAACACAGAGGAGAAAAAGGTCAGTGTGAGAAATCTTCCTTCTCAAGAGCAGTATTGTACAGGCTCCAGTAATCAACACGTCAAATAAGTTATTTGGGATTTTTTACCACTGGGATGACAAGCAAATGGAAAGATATATGGAAAACACATTTACAGACCCAACTGCCTGAAAATGAAGATTTTCCAGATGCAGTGTTTCCCTACTCATGTATTATGGACAATTACAGACAATTTCTTGGTTTTTTCTCCCCTTTCTTTTTTTGGTCAGCAATATTTACTTATAAAGAAATAGTTTTAATAACAACCAAGAAACTTTTTCGCTGCATTCATATTACTGCTTCTCTTTTCATTCTGCTGTAGCTTTATTAAAAAAAAAAAAATCCATATGCTAAAATGATGATTACCTTACTATTTTACTAATAATGAAATTGCTACACTAAGCCCTTGAATGTCTTTTTTGACAATGATAACTCTGAAGATAGACTTGAGAAGCTTGCATTTTTCTAAGTTTTTGTCAGATTTGCTCTTGCACTGTGCTGCTCTCCATTCCACTCAGGGCACAGTCCAGGAACAGCTGGGAACAGCCTCCCATATGACCTGTACTTTACTATTTTTTTGGCATAAAAGCTGCTCGAAAGCCCATGTTGTACTATAAATAGCACAGGCAGATTAAACTTCTATTTCTTCAGTTATAAACCCATTGTAGGGTGTTCTGGAGGCTTGTATTAGTTTTGCTCTATTTTTAAAACAGACAATCCAGAAGGCCCAAATTGCTGCTCTGCTCTGTATTTTTGGCAAGATAAGCAAGACAGGAAATGTTTAACTGCAGTCTCACATATTTTACTGCAGGTTAGACCTCAATCTCAAATGTATTTTCTATCTACACTTACATTTCATGGACATTTTTATACTATGGCGTATTACACTGTAGATGGCATACAAGATTCCATATCAAAGATGGTTTAATATTGAAGCATTTTAAGCAAGTTTTTTTGCCCATAAAGAAAAAAAAAAAAAGAAAATATATGAGGTTTTTTTCAGCAAAAGGTAACACAGGCAACATTTTGTATGTTAATTTTCTATGCCTTAACCTATTGCAGAAGCAATTAGGAACAGACATTATAAACTGTTCAATTAGCCACTTAATTGCAGCAATGAAAGTCACAATGAAAATTATATATTAAAGCAGCGAAGTCTTTACCAAGGTAACATTAAGGAAAAGAACTTCAGTAAGCTGGGAGGAAAAGAGAGAGAAGCCTACAGAGACAGTTTTCAGTGAGCTACAAAAAAATAAAAAGAGGGAAGGAAAAAAATTAAAGCCTCCAGAGATCACTTCAGCAAACCCGTATGGCCCTCAGAATTTCATCAATTTTTAAGCAGTAATTAGCTTGCTGCAAAGAATGAGCCACACGTTCAGCCAGATCCACATTCTCTGCACTCCACGTTGATGTGCTGAACCAACAAATGGAGAGAAGAACTGAGCTGAGCACAGCTGGCCCCTGCTGTCAGGGACTTGTGCAGAGCCAGGTCCCCCCAGACCTCCAGGCTGAGCCCCCCAGCTCCCTCCACACCTCTACAAATCTTGATGTGCCCACTGACAATAACAAATAATGTAATTGGGATTCTGGGTGGACCTGCCCACGTCCAGACCCAATGGTGAAACAACCTGAAGCACTCCATGGTAAATATCTGTTCCTCTCCTGAAGGAAGCAATCTTTCCACATTAGAAATGCCAGCAGTATTTCTAATTATTAATCATCTAAGTGGGCAGCTGCCTCAGTGAGTGCTACTTTCAAGAAATGTTTTCCACCATTATCTGTTGAAATTAATATGCACTGGTGCCACAAATAGAACCTTCACATAATGGTGATACAGAACTTTTACCACAGGCTGTCAAACACAAAGTTAACCTGACAGCATTGCTAGTTTCACTGAATTACTTTTTTCAATATTATTTAATCACTCTGTTCGTGCACTTGTCTTTGGATTGTGTTATGCAAAAAATGCAGTCTCACCTGCACATGTTTTCTTTAGTGCACTTCAATAAAAACCTGGTATTTTTATAGCTTCCTCTATTACCAAAGACTAAAAATATAGGTGCTGAATAATAAATCTCCACATTTAACACCTTATCAAAAAGTGAATACTTTTATAGCTACCATTATTACCAAAGATTTTTAAAAGTATGTGCTGGATAGAGAGATAAATTACAGTACTGCACCTTTAAAATACACCTCACCCCAGAGGAAAGGTTTTATCACAGTAAACTCTGCACCATGTACTTTAAAGAAATTAAACATGCACATTTTCTTTTCTATTTCAGTTAGGATGTCAAAATCTCTCACTCCAGTTACAGCATTTCTGTATCCAATAGGTGTCCCTGCCCATGGCAGGGGGCTGGAACAAGATGTCATTGGGGTTCCTTCCAAACCAAACCTTTCTAAGATTAGCCCAAGATTAATAAAACAGCACATGATTCCTGACCATAGTAATTAACTTGTCCAAAATTTTGATGGTATAATAATAATATCCACTTTTAAGGGTTTATCTACACAAAGAGAAATCTGTTCACAAGAACTAGTGCAAGTTGCTCAGAGGCATGAAGCTTCTGGTGTCTTTCCCAGCAAAGAAATTCATTTCAGAGGCTGATTTGATGTTCCAGTTTCAATGAACCACCCTGGAGTCTCGCACTGAAGGTGTGTTAGCACCCAGCAATTAGAGAAAATCGCACTACAGGCTTCAGGGAGACCCCAGAGAGTCCCAGGGATGTTGATGGAAGGAGAATATTCAGGGCCCACCAGGCACATGACAAATAATCAATAATATCCATCAGATAAAAATATCCATCAGATATTATCCATGAGGTATTATCGAAATAATAAAGAATATAATCTGATCTCCATCTGGTAATATCCATCAGATGCACCCCAGAGTTGCAGGCCAGCTTCACCACTCAGCCTGGCTTGGATCCTGACACCTCAGCAAACACCAGTGCTGCTTTCTGACCTTCGTAAAGAACAAATACCAAAAACCCCAGGCTTGGGGCACAGCACTTTCTATCCACATATTAAAACTGAAAAAGCCTCTCCAATATATGCAGCACGAAAGAAAAGGCTTCCCAAAGCACAAGAAGCCCCCCAAAAGGGATTATATCTTTCTTACCTCAACATACCTAAAAGAGTTTGGATGAGTGTATATTGTCATCCTTGTTGGTCATGCATTCTCAAGCAAGTAAATGGGTTTCACACATTTGCACAGAAACATGTCAGAAAGTGAGTACTTCAGTATTGGTAAGAAATCTAAACTGCCAGTGATCCTGCCCTCCTCCATTCTTTAATTTATGAACTTGGGCTGTCATACATTATCCAGCCGAATAATGGCAGAGCTGGAAAAGGAAACCAGATGAGCTGAGGTGAAAAGAAGGATGAAGGTGATGTGATCCCATAATATGTGTAAAATACAACATATTTGCTCAATAATACAGTCCTTTATTATTATTATTATTATTGAATGATCTTAGACTTTTTTCTAAACCTTAACCATTCTGTGGGGTTTTATATAAACAATTTGAGGCTTGAGAGCACAAACTGTAACATTTAGCAACAGTCTTGTGTTCATAGGACAGGAATATTTAATCATTCGCTATGCCAGGCTTTGAGTTTGTTCCACAAAGGGTTACAAACTAAATCAGCATCAGAACTGACTGCTAGGAACCAGGAGCAATCCAGAGTCCAAGGCATTTCAGGCATTTAATTTCACTTTCACTGGTCCTTGGAACATATGAAATAATTTTGTTCTAAGAAATATGCCACTGAAAATCCCTGTTGCAACCACCCACATCAGAAATAATTCCAAGTATGTATTTGATTCTTCTGCCTAAAGCCTCTGCCACACATACAATCTGACTATCAAATCAAGTCAAGGGATTATGGTCTTAGTAAGGTAAATCCCAGGGATTCACATGGACCAGCTGATGTACAAGAGTGTAACACAGATAGAGACCTAGTGACTGCGTTTAATTTCTGCAAAATATTTAAGGGAAAGGTTGGTAAACTATTTTTAAATGACCCTTGATTTAGAAAGGCTTTTTCTAATCAGAGAAATTTAAAGAACACGGCATTGAGATAAAGCAGTCGTGTCAAGATTATGCAGTAAACTTGGATTAAATCCAGAAGTCTAAAAATACATCAGTCCAGCAAAATAATTTCAGTTTAATGGTTGGGAGAGAAAGGTAAGTGGCTAAAGAATACCTTCAAAATCAAGAATGTATTTTATCTCCTCATTATAACACTATGGTTGCTCTGAGAATTATTATAATCTTTGAGATTATGTGCTTAAAGCATGACTACCACAAAGAATGAAAATATTCCTTTAAGCTCACAGAAATATTCAAATTTGAAGATTTGTCCTTCAAAAGTCCTTAAAAACAGGATTGCTGCTATAGCTATAATTAGCAAACACTCTTAAGATTTCTGGGGTTTTTTAATAGAAATATTCTCAGGAGAGCACATCAATCTCACTCTTGAGAAAAATATATTTAGAAATTGCTAAACATTGAAAACATGCTTGCTGTTATGAATGACACAATTTATTATTAAAAATCAGTAGCTCATCTTAAAGTAAAATACAAAAATGCACTGTATTTGGTTAAGCTAAAACTCAGCAGCAATACAAGAACATTCTGTCCTTTTCTTCTTTCAGCACCAGCAAAGAGAGACAACAAAGGGTCAATGTCATAACCAAATCCACTTGTATACATCTTCAAAATCACTTTTTTTTGCACACAAGAAGTGTTTTTGTGTGCATCCATAGGTAGACTCACAAGCCCAATTTTCCTGGTGGAGCCTTAGGTAAAACCAGCCAAATCTTGCGCCTTTGTTTATAGATGTATCTGTAGGAAGGAGCAGATCCTGAATTTCAAAGGCTGCTGCTGCTGCCAATTGTGCTCTCAGGTTTCTGAATACCATGGAAAATGTGCAATGTGACAGCACTTTTTTTTTTTCCTACGACTTACATAAAAATCTATAGGGAACTACTGACAAAGAAGATCCTTTCTGAGCAGCCCTTAACAATTATATTGTATATAACCCTATACCCTATACAATTATATAAAACCTTTAGTACACCTTAGACTTCTTTTTTTTCACTGCAATAATGTTTGAATTATCTGCTTGGAACAGAAGAATGGCAACACTGCAGCTGATATTTCTTATACATTTATACATTTGTCTGTGCTCCTTCTTCATCTCTTATCTTTCCGGGAGGAGATAAGCAGTTTTTACCTATTGATGTTTTTCCGCATCTCAAATGATCCCTTGCTCTTGATTTCCTTAATGACACTTCATCTACACTTCTAACTTGCTCTATCATCAATATGAAGAGGAGTACAGCAGATATTTATTGCATAATGTTCACAGTCTTTTCAAGAACTATTCAAAGGAAGCTTTCAGATGCTTAAAGTGCTCGGTACCACAAAGAAAAAAAAGTTGAAGTACAGGTTGTGACAATGTACAGATAAAAAGAGGAAATCACATAAAATGGCTCTTGGAATTTTTACCTTTTGTTCATTAAAGTTCAAGGAAGTAGTTTGTAAGATTATTCATATTTTTATAATGTCAGTGGGAATAAAGGTTAAATGGAAAGGAGGCGATAATTGCAAGGAGCCAAATGTATCGTTTTTCAGACCATCTGTGAACAGAGAGTTGACTGTCATGAAAAACAAAAGCTGGCAGGATGCACACCAGTCACCAAAAAGAATCTCTGAACAACATGTCTGTCTCACAAGCAGCTTTCAGACCATTTAGGACTGGGTCATATTGGAAGCTTAAACTAATATTAATTACGCATGCAACACTTGGGTGCAGGGGGAATGAAATGAAAGGAAAAAGGCATAAAAAAATCCTCCCCAAACTTCTCTCCCCACACCACTGCAGCTGCTCAGGACTTGCTCCAATAGGTCAGGAAACAAATGTTTCTCAGCTCTGTAACTCAGGAAATGTCCAGTGAAAATACTGATTTCCTGAGCAGCCAGCTCCTCAGAGCAAGCTAGGAGGAAGATATTAAATCAAAATAAGGAATACATAAGTAAAAGCAAGAGATCCTAAATTTCTGCCAAACTGGCAGGGAAAAAAAAAATCATTATTCTCTCCTATTTCCTAATTTCCAGAGCAGGGATCAGTTTTGATGCAACACTTTAATTTTCAAGCCACTGCCTAAGCAAAATGCAAATAAGAATCAACTGTGTAGCCAATTATCCAAAATTGCAAAGCAAAAGTTTTAGTTAAAATTTGTGAATGGAGCGGCCCAGAACAGGGGTCCCATTTGCCCCCTGCCAGGGCACGGACAGCCCCTGATGACCCCAACCCCTCACAGAGCCCACATCAGGCACAGCCCTGGTCACTCTGCTTTGGTGACAGCCCTGCAGCCTCAGAAAGGGACACTGCTCGGGGCTAAACTGACATTTTTTGGTCACACAGCCATTTTCAGTGGAGAACAGTGTCAGCTGTGGAGTAACACAGCGAACATTTCCCACACAGAGTTTTTTTAAATGAGATGGGAACTTCAAGGAAGTTCAACGTGCAGGCCTCAGTGCCTCTCAAACCTCTGTGAATCTGCAGAAATGGGTCTGGGAAACTCATTAAAATGTGCTCCCAGGAGGGAACAAGTGCTCACTTCCCCAGTTCCTGCCTAGGGCCATTAGTTACACAAAAATGACAAGGAAAAGGACTTGGCTGTCCTGTGTAAAGGACCAGGGAAGGTTAACAGGTCCTACATCTTGATTTTCGGGGAATTAAACATGTTAAATTCCTGACAGAAGAGTGGCACTGGGAGAGTCAGAACACAAGCAGGATTGATAAGCAGGGCACGATTTGATGGCATCCTGTCTCTCTGACAGCAGATGAGGTGCCCCTAGACTCAAACCTGGACTTTCACCATAACCTGAGGAAGAACAGATAAAATTACAGTCTTCTACCAACTGCTTAGAAAGCCTTATCTTAATTTTTACTTGGGATATCACCACCAAAATTGTTTTCTTTCATGTCTGGAGTCAGAAGAAGGAAGTTCCACAAAGCTTTCCCAGTAGAGGACTGAAATGTTATAGCCCGGATTATTAGTGGAGTGCAGAATTACTATTAAAACCAGCAATGTTTGTGACACCACACTGAGAATCAACTACAAAGTGACACACATTTTCCAGTTTTGCTTCAGACATGGATACTTTCAGACAAATTCAGGAAGAAATATATACCTTTTCAAAGGTCAGCATGTAGCCACTGATGCAATTTGAGGCATTTAGCACAGCACAGGGCTGGATAACCCAGCCAGCCACACAAAGTAGAAGCCAGCTCGAAATCACATCAGATATTGTTTGCTTGCCTTCCACGTAACACAGCAAGGAAATCTCTCCCAGCCTGTCCTCTCACAATGGAAAAAAGAAAGCAAATATTTCCCTTAAAAACCTCGCTTAATTCTAGTCTTTGCCAAATCCCATAGTAACTCAGCTGCGTGCACCAGAATCTCCATCTCAGGAAACGTGATGGTGTAATGCCACTTCATTATTCCTGTGCTCAGAATCAGGAAAATTCTCCCCGAACGCGACAGCTGACACCCTAGAAAGCAGAACTGTACGTACGCCTGTGCGTGCAAGGCAGCGGCAGCCGAGGGAACCCTGCATCTGTTTAAGGCATCAAGTGTGTCTGCACACAGTTTTCCGTGGCGGGGGCCAGCGGGATCCCCCTGGCAGTGCCTGCCCAGGTTGTGCTGCCCCTGCAGGTCTCACCCCCGAGCTGAGGGCTGGGGGCACCCGGCAGCAGCACAGCAGAGCAGCCAGCGCGTCCCCTCCCAGCGCACGCAGGGCCTGAGCTCCCTGCCACCGCTTGGCACGAGCTCTGCCGCTCCGTTACTCCAATTAGTGCCTCCGCCAGAACAAACAAAACAAAAATATTGTCGCGCTGGGAGCTGGCAAGTTGTCCAAATGACTGCAGAACAGCTCCGCTGGTCACAACCCAAAATAAGCCGAGCGGCTCTCCCTGAAAACTTCTGCAAAACTTTCTCGTGATAATTTCGATGTTTTAAAATAAACGGCCCTAATCGGGCTGCGCCTGATTTGTCAGAATGGAAAGACCCACACAAGACCCACTCTAGATCTTTATGGAATGTGAATTACTACTTCCAGCTAATTTTCATGCCCTCTTAATATTGTGAGAGCAATCAAGCAGGGCTAAAGTGTGTCAGCCTGAGAGCTCGCAGGACTCATCTGGCTCAACCTCAGTGCTTATATGGCTTTCTAGAGATTTGTCATTCTGGAAACCACAGCTGTAATTTACAAAGGTCCATTTCTACTTGCTATTGCTGTTACAGTTGGGTTATGTTACAGCTGACAAACTCCTAGAGCACCTCTGAGAGAGAAGAACTTTCCACACTCATTCCAGTGGCTACTGAATTTGACACTTTCACAAAAGCATTTCCACACTGCTTATCTTCAACCACACCCAGCTGCTCCAAAATTGAGGTTTGGCAGCTCTACATCCCAGAAACTATTGAAAGGGCCTACAATGTTCCACCCCAGGCCGTGATCAAGAATAGAGTAATAGCCAGCTCAAAATAAATCAGACATTTACAATGCAAAAGGATTACACGCTTCCCTTCATACATCTCCTCTTTCACTGATGCACGGGTTATGCACGTAGCTACTGCACTTAAAATCGGTGAAATGTAGCCTATAACTACCTTTTTTACACAGTTTTAGATTCAGAAAGGAACTCTATCCCTCCCTAGGCAGTGACACGAAGGCAGGTCCATCAGCCCAGAGCCCACAGGCTGCAATAGAGCCTTGTCCAAAGGGCAGAGCAGGCAATGGCAGCACATGGCAGCAGCACTTTGGAGTGCCCGGGTGTTCTGCATTGCTCTGAAGGATGGCACCACTGGCACTCAGCCCCTGCAGCAAATGAACAGAGCGGGTTTTGCACTGGCCTCAGTGAGAATCTGCTGCAGCTGGAAAGGTCTGGTCACTTCTGCAGGCAGACTGTGAGAGCTGTGCAAAACCAGAGGACGCCAAAAAATGGTCTAGTCAACAGTCAGATCAGTTTTTCCGGCCTAAAACTGAGGGCAATTTAGATTAAGGTTTCTTCTTTGTGAAAAGAGAAGGAAGTAAGTAACTCAAGACAAAGGTAATTTAGCACCTGACATGTGTGCAGTCAGTTAATTGAAAGGGGTCATATATATGCAATTCATTTTTGTGTAGCAGCTTCAAGCTGTTATTTAAATCGCTCCTTTAAATCACTGAAATTAGAGAGATTAAACCTATCTGTCCTTCTCACTAGCCCAGGGCAGATTTTCCTGTGTGAAGATCATTATTTGTCAGAGATACTCCCCCAAAGACTCTTTTTTCCCCTGCATCTTTTTCGCCCTCTGCCTCTCACATGTGCCTCAAAAAAACAAATGCTTGCACTGAGGAAGCCAGGCCCTCGTGCCAACCACAGCTGCCATCCCACTGCCAGCCTGCCCCACAATGTCAGCTTGTTCTGGTGAGAAATGAGACCTTCCCACAGCGTGGTCGGTGGGCTGGAGGAGGAGGAGGAAGAGGAGGAAGGCAGCTTTGAGGCATGCTGGAAATACACTGTACCAGCTAAAATCGTGTGCCAGAGCTTTTGAAAGAAAGCTGCTGTGTTCATTAGGGAACAGCTCGTTTGTTTGGGTGGAAGAATTTGCTTCTTGTCTAATATTAACTGTCCGTGTGGGGAGATCATCCTCCAGCTTGAGCTGAGGAACACACAATATTCTCAGAGTTCTTTCAACCTATCTGGTAGAATTGTTAAATAAAAAATGCCCTAGATTAGTTTACATCTTGAATTTACGTTTTTGTCAGAACAGTCTCCTTGAAGCTCATGTTTGATAGAACCATTTCAAAATAAAATGACTGGTTTTGGAATTAAAGACTTTTCATTCACAGGAGAGAAGAAATCTCTATGTTTCTCATGTTTATGCAAATACTTCTTACTTTATTAACTGTTCACAAAAATGGAATTATTTTGTTAAGCTGGCTTCATCCATAGAACTGTTCAGATATTTTAAAATCAAATTTCCTCAGGTCACAGAAAGCACCTTCATACCTTGTGAGTGTTAACAAGTATGAGGGCCTGCAGGGAGAGCAGTTTTGGTAAAGAAACACCAAAAGGTGTTTTTTCTTTAAGAATCAGTGCGTGATATCTTACTAATGCTGGCACTGTGCGCTGATTCTGCGCAGAAGAGATGTAAATAAAAAGATAAGGAATGAAAAAAAAAAAAGCAACAACATGTCTCAAAGAATTGTACAAAAATAAACCAGGGAAATTCACAAGTTGCAGCAGCCACAGGTGGAAGAAATAATTCTCCATGTAAATTGTTTTTATCTAGTGCCAGGGTTTGTGTGTGGGTGCTGTGTAGATTACACTGCTGTTGCTTAACTGCTGTAACATCTGTAGGATTTCTGCAGCAAGACTAGAGATGATTGGTGAGTATTTTGGCAGGAGGCTCCTCTCCCACGTTTCCAGTCTCTCTGCTTGTTTTGACACTGGCTGTGTGACAGACTTGGAGAGGGGAGGAATTCTCTCCCAAGGAGATGGGGCTCCCTGCAGCTGCAGCTCTGCTCCACGACTGTCCATGGCAAAGCTAAAACAAGGGATTAGCAGCGTACCTGGTAGGATGAGACCACTCACATTCACAGCTCTGGAGGGACTTTTCCATATTGTAAGGCAGACGTGGGAGCACATCTAAAGAACTTCTGTGTGGATTTGTCACTGATTAAAGCAGAAATCTGAACCAGTTTTATAGAGGTATATAAACAGAGGGAGAAGAAACTGCTGAAGTCCATTCCTATGTTAGAATCTGTTAGTATGGCTGTACTATTTTTATAAATTGGGAAAAGAATAAGGTGTGCAACAGCCAATTAATGGTGACAGAGCACTTCAGCTCCAGCAAGCCATGAGCCATCCCTCACATCCCTCAGATGAGAAATGACATGTAAAAGACAGAACCTACTCTATTTATCCCTACTGTGAATATTATCATCCATACAGGCCCCAAGCTGTGCACATGGGGTGCCTTATTTAACTCTCTGTACTTTTACTTCATGTTTCTTTTTATCTTTATCATGCTGTTAAAATAAACAACTAAAATGCAAGTTTTCTCGAAGAGAACAGAAAGAATATTTTTAAGATAGGTAGAGATTAATATTTAACCAAGCAGATAAATTAAACAACAGGGAAAGCAGCACAGCTTGCTTGACAACATCAAAGCAGTTAACTGCAAAATAAGTGGAAGTAATAGCAATAAAATCAGTAAGTTAAAAAACACCTGCTGAAAGGCATGAGAAACTGAACCATCCTGATTTAGAGAAAGGTTTCATTCACAATTCAGGACCAGCACAGGCAGTGCTCCCCTAGGTGCTTATCTAAAGAGAGCCTAAGCCAATGTACATCATGTGAGGGCTGTCCAGGGCTTTGCATACTTCTCACTTTATAAAGTTATCATTGCATGGGGAAAGCCATGCTGAAATGCTGTGGCCAGAACTCTCCACAGAAGATAATTGCATGTCCTCCATGGCTGGTTCTGAGGGAGTGTGTGAGCACAGGCCTTTGCTGTGAGTCTGTTACCCAGTTTGTCCCAGTGCATCCCAGCCAGAACTGGGAGATGGGAGAAGAGCTAAGGCCTCATACCCTGGGTAAACAAAATAAAACAATCAGCAGTAAACCCCAAAGATCCCCAAATAAAATAACTAAATAAACTAACACATAACATTTAAAAAACAACAGCAAAACACAAAATGGCCAGAAGACTTCAGGGAGCAGTGAGGACAGAAGACACACAGGTGACTTGTACCTCCTAATATTCCCCCACGATGCCCAGCTGATTTCAGCTGCTGGTCTTGTTCTACTGTGCCAGTTTGGTAACCTCAAACAACCCCTGCTTGCAGGTAACTTTCTACTCTGGAACCCAGGTAAGTCTGTTCCCTTTGGGGTGTTCCTCAGCAGAACCTCACTGACTTCTACGGATGGCCCAAAGAGCCACAAACTCCGGCGCACTCTAAAGCCTGGCTCCATGAAAACCATCTGATGGCCTACATCTTGCAACAGAAAAGGCAGAAAGTCTTGGAATTGTAGAATTGGTAGGGTTGGGAAGGACCTCTTAGAGCACTGAGTCCAACCCTTTACCCGCACCACTGTTTTCACCACTGCTGCTATCCTTCCCTTTTACCCATCCAGCCTTTTACAGAATGTTCTCATCCACTCTCCAGCCCTCTCTTCTCTAAACTTCACATGCACAGAAGTTATTTCATGCCTCACCCCATCCCTGATTTCAAACTCCCAAACTTTTCCAGCTCTCACTCTCTCACCTCAATCAGGACTGTACATACCCTTCAATATCTGTACAAATTCTGCATTTGTACTGTGGTACCATAGTAGTCTCTCCTGCTCCTTTCCATACAATTCCTGATGTTTTCATCACCTTTCTGGCTCCTGCTGAGCACCCAGATCACTTCAGGAAAGGACCTGTCCTCATCCTCAGTCCTCAGCCAGTCCTTCCAGGTGCAGAGCTCACACTGTTTTGCCTCGTGTGCATCACTTGGTATTAACCAACACTGGATTTCATCTGCCACTCTGCTCAAGCTCCACGTAGGAGTACTGTAAATTACACACGTCACAGTGTCTGCAGCAGGGAAGCCAAGGAATGACTGAGCAGAAAAAAAAAAGCCCCACCAATGTCACTCAGTCACCGAACTGATTCACTGACTGGTCATGTCCAGCCTACAAAACAAACAACTCCAGGAACCAGTGGGGAATAAAAGGCGCTCTTCAAAAAAAAATCTCACAATCACGACAAAACACACAGGGGAAATAAATAAAATTTGGTTTAGCCAAATTTGAACTTCACAACGTTGCAAGTTTAGTACTGTCTCTACCATGAATAATTGCACCAAGTTACAAAACAGGTGATTCCATGGTATAAGGTCTGGTTTACAACCTTCAGTTTTTCTACTCATTTCAGGTGGACGCTGGATAACTCTAACTTAATCTTCTGAGAGTCAAAACTACACATTTTTGTGTCAAATTGGCTGCACAGCCTTCTGTTTTTTACATCATGTGGGAGAATGACCTTTAATGAAGAGCTCAGTTAAACTGCAACAGGAAAAAGAACTTACAAATGTTAGGAACGTTGTTTTTCCCTTTCAACATTCCCAAGCTTTGATGTTCCTTCTACTGACTGCATAATTGAAGACTGTATTTTCTCTCATACTTCAGTATTATGAATATTGAAAAGCAGTGGTTTTAACGACACAAAAGCAGTATTTTTCAATTGAATTAGTTCTTAGTGGGAAAACCCCAGTATTTTCCATCCTTACTTTGCTTTCTAAACAATCTGTAAATGTACTGGGTTAAATCATAAAGCAAATTGTGTCAGTGTTTTCATGCAGAGTCTGATTCCAAAGGCAGAGAATATTCATCATTCAAATAAAAATTGCTAAACAGAAGTTTGCCAGGTTCACCAGACAGTGTGATCACACATACAGGACAAACACAGAGCCAGACCCAGCTGTTGAAATCTGAAATGCAGGGAATTCTCAGAACCTTGGGCCTGTAAGCCAAAGCTTAGAATTAAACCCAGGATTTGATCTGAGACCTTGGAAAAGGCTCCCAAACTCAGGTGTTGGAAGTGAGAATGAAGGTTTATAGTTTAAAGCAGAGACTCACTGAGCTAAGTAAAGGAAAGTTTAGAGTTTTAGAGTTTAAGATATAGAAAAAATAAAAGTACTTACAGAGGTAAACAAGGAGATGAGAATGCAGCACTGTAGATTTGTGTGCCATTAACATGATTGGCTAAGGAAACGTACACTGTAGCAAGTGTCCATAAGACAAAATATTTAAAGATTGGTTCAAAAGCATAAATATCCTTGTTGGCAGTGTTTTATTGGTCAATAAATACTTAAAATGTCTTGTAACTAGAGGTCCTGTGACCTTCTGAGCCATGTGCTGAGGATGTGAGCACAATTCACCTTTCCTGTCTATGTAAAAGGCAAGAAAAATAAACCACATCATCTAAAAAACTCAGAGGTCTCATCTCTAACTCATTCAAAACTCCTTCACAAATCCCCACACGCAGCCAGCAGGGGTGTAGGACAGGCAGCTCCAACCTGCTCTCCTCCTGTGACCAGGTGATCTCCCGGGCAGGTGAGGGGAAGGTGTGGATGTGTCACCTGGACTCCCACTGCATCTCCTGTCTTGTAATCTAAAGATCATGGGAAGTACACAAGGCTAAGAGGTGCAGTGATGCATGCTCATGCAGAAATTATTTTCTCCTGGTGTCATCTCACCCATCAATTAATGACCAGAGCTCTAGACATACTGGATACAAAATCCACTGAGATCCATAGGGACCACTCACAGTCTTACACAGATTTTCATGGGTGATTTTGAGACTGAGGTCTTCAAAGCAATTTTTTGACATTCCAGTGGGAAAGAGGCAAGAATGAGCTTACAGCTGGATTGTGCTTTGTCACACATATTCAAAATGAACTGTGGATTTGTCAAGCCAAAGGGAAATTGATTTTGTAGACTTTAAAAAAATTGCTGTTTATGTGCAACATGACCTATGACAGGACCCTGTTAGTGGAAGATACTATTATGTCAAAGGGTACACAGCAAGATAAGCAGCACATTCAAAACTTAAATCAAGTATTTTATGTGGCACTAAATACCCTCAGTCAGTAGCTGCTTTCCAAAAAAATACAGTATACACTCTCAATAAGTAAAATTGACCACCTTTGGACATAGAAAACCTCATTTTAAGAAATGAAATCTTAATCTGTAAGTGAATTTAAAAAAAAGCCAAACAAGAAGGATATTATTTGGATGCTTAGCACATCATGTACATGTAAAATATTAATTTTCCAGTAATAGGATGGATTAGAAATATTAAGAAATCAACCAATAGGGTTGGAAATTACCTTAAAAATACCCAGTTCCAGCTCTGCCATGGGCAGGGACGCCTTCCACTAGCCCAGGATGAGATGAGAACATCACTCATGAGAACACAGAGGTCTGTTCTTGAGGAACATTCACCCCTTGAGCACCTGTGTGTCACCTGCCTGCACAGCACACCCCTCACCTGGTGGGCTCCCGTGCCCGGCTGCTGCTGTGGCAATGGCAAAAGCAGAAGCAGGAGACACCGAGCAGTGGCTGTTGTCAGCAGTCTGCACTGTAAAGGGGAAGGACAGGAAAAAATTAACTCCTACAAACATTTTATCAACCAGCCACAAGACTTAGAATCTTCAGTAATGTTCGTAACTTTGTGGACATTGTATTTATTTAAACTGTCAGATGATTTTCTGTGAAAGACAGTAGAAATATCCTAATCATATATATGGTTTACATTTCCACATTGGTATAATTAATATTGCCATAGGAAAAACATCTAAGACACTGCTGAGGTGGAACAAGATATTAACCAAATAGGAGGGGGGGAAAAAAAGATATAAAGAAAAAACAATGGCATAGAAAATTAACCTAAACAAAAAGTTACGTCAGAGAGTTAAGGATATTCACCATCCTCTGATAACTGGATTCACATATTTTCCCTGGTCACTGCTCAGGATGAGCAGAGCTTTGCAGATTTTATCAAACTTTCTCTACAGGGAGTGCTGTGAACACTGTCTTTTAACTAGAATTCTGATGACACTGCCCACAGTTTCCAGCTCCCAGATCTTGCCTTCTTGCCACAAATGCGCCCAATCACATAAAATTACTATTGGTTTGAATCTAAAGTGTCCTGGGAACAGGTGAGAAGGCTCTGCTCTGCTTCTGTTTTAGTCCCAGGTATGAAACACCTGCCCAGAAACTTGTCCTGCAGGAGCTGTTAGCATTTTAAGTCTTCATGGACGCAGCTCACAGCCCTGCTAATGATTTCAAAGAGCCACGTGAGAGTTATTTGAGGAGATCCAGCTCTCTCTTTCCTCTTCAACTGAGCAGCCTTTTCAAATTTTGGAATGAATAATGTGAGACCATCTGTAAATGTTCAGCATCACACAAAGAAACAGACGCAGTCCCTCCCCATTGACAACAATGGGTGCTGTGTGTTTCATGATTACAGATGGTGCCCAAAATATGTCCCCTCATCAGCTGAAAAAAATATGTCAGAGTCTTGAGAGTTCTGTGAGAACAGGACTGATTCAATATTAGTCTTGAACTTGGGCACATCCTGCTTGAGCTATTTCAGAACACTGAATCATACTGAAGCCTCAACGTGCTTCCATGCCTCATTATTGCTGCTCAAATTTAACAGGCGCACTTCACATTCTAATGGCTCTTTTATTTTTAATACCTGAGAAACAAGAAAAAATACAAGCAGGCCAGATGACTGGGACGTTATTAGTGCTTTCTGCTGCCCTGCACAGACCACGGGCACAGTGCTCAAGCTCTGTTGGAAGCGCTCTCACCTCCCGGCTGCCGGTAGCGCAGGTGACGCGGCGTCGAAGGGGACCTGCACGGGGACAGCTCTGCAGTGTCCACCACTGAGGCGCTCTCAGGAATGGTCCTGTCCACTGACACAGTTTCCAGAACTGCTGCTTTAAAAGAGAATAAATGTCAGTACTGATGATCAGCCGTAATTTGGTTTACTGTTGTTTTCAAACAGTACCGCGCCTGTAATTTGCCATGCGATTTTGCCATTAACTTGGCAATAATTATCCTCTGGATGGAGTTAAAGGAGTGGGAAAGTCTTGTACCACTGACACAAAAGCTCATAACAAACAAACAAATAAATAAATAAAAAAAACAACTCGGTGAAAACAGCAAAAACAAATAAATAAACAAGTTGGTGAAAACCAGCAAGTTGTCAGTTTTAAAGTGCGTTGGATGAAACTGCACTTTCAATCAGGAGAATATGCAGTGACATGCACACATAACAAGGGTACTTGAACTCACAGATATTCTATGACCTAGGGAAGATCATCCTTGTTCAATAACAAAGGGTAATCAAAATCTGACCAACAGAATTGCTAAACAGCACTGGAGAGCAGACTAGTCTACAGTGGAGTTCTTTTATCAGAAGAATAAAAAGAGGAATGGGATAAACAGTACTTCCAAACTGAGGGAAAACAAGCTGACAAAATACATCCTGCATTTGATGTGAATGACAGCTCTGCCTGCAGCACAAGCATTGTGTATATAGGGCTAAATATAAACAAAAGCTTTGGAAAACAGAAACTCTGAAAGCAAACAACTTTGAAGGTAGGGAAAGAAGGTGAAAATCCCAGCCTGTAAATGGACAACAGTCATAGAGAACAGCAATCACCATAATAATATGTCCTCAGAAACAGAATTTGTGCAGTTGTGCTGGACTTACAGTAAGGCAGAGATGTTTTTTTGGAACTCTGGCAGTATCAGAGCAACAGGACTACCCATTTTCATCCCCCTTATGAGATTTCTTTTTAAAGTTCCTCATTTTCATCAACATTCCGCATGTAGCTGGACAGAGCTACTGCAGGACAGAACCCTCTACCTGCAAATTCCTCCAGACTGAGCACAAGCTGTTCAGCAGGAGATGCCCAAAGGGGTGGGAGACTGCACTGACAGCAATTTATCATTTATATGGGCCTCTGGCCATTTCCAAATGCTCCTCGTGCTGCCCAGGTAATGTTTCCAGCTTTGACAGACCACAATGAGCAATGTGAATAACTCCCCAACAGTGCCCACTGCCTACACTTGGGCAGAATAACCTGCTCTTTACCAGTTCACTTTACAATGTCTAGAGAAAAATGTTACAGCTAAGACAGCAGTTACCTGTCTGTGATTAATTTCAATACATGGCCTGTATTTTGGGATGTGCTGTGCTATCATCACATTGGTTTTTAGCCACATTGGTGGCTAAAGTAGTGCACAAGAAGAATTTGCTCAACTTTGCATAGAAAAAACAATCTCTCTCTCTCTCTCTCTCTCTCTATATATATATATATACACACAAATATTCTGTGGTGCAATTAATGTAAAAACATCCAGCATACTGCTTATGTAATATCCATGATTATGCACAACAGTTGACCAGTATTTTTTGAAAGCATAAAGCGTGAGCAAATATCATAGAACCACAGGATCCCCTGAGCTGGAAGGGACCCAAGGGTCACCCAGTGCCACCCGTGCCCTGCCCAGAGCCCACCCTGGGCATCCCTGGAGCACTGTCCAAGCTCTGCTGGAGCTCTGGCAGCCCCGGGGCCGTGCCCATTCCCTGGGGAGCCTGGGCAGTGCCAGCAGTCACCCTCTGGGGGAGCAGAACCTTTCCTGATCTCCAGCCTGACCTGCTCCTGTCCCTGTCACAGGGAGCAGAGATGGGAGCTGTCCCTTGGAAGGAGCTGCAGCCCCTGCTGAGCTCTGCCTTATCTCCTCTGCTCCAGCTGAACACACCAAGCACCTTCAGCTGCTCCTCCAGACCCTTTACCATGCCCATGTCTCTCTTTTGGGCACTCTCTAACAGCTCTAGCTCATTCTGACATGCCCAAAACTGTCCCCAAGGGTCGAGGTGAGGCTGCCCCAGCGAGTGATGCTGGGCCTGGTACCCCCCAGGACAGGGATGTCCCTCCTGGCTCCAGGCCACCGCTGACTCAGATCAAACTGGACATGGACCAGGATCCCCAGGTCCCACCCCAGAGCTGCTCTCCAGCCCTTGTTCCCCAGGGCATCCACACAGCCAGGGGTGCCCATGCCAGGTGCAGAATCCCTTGTTAAACCCGGCACACTTGGTGAATTCCCACCCCTCATTTGCTGAGCTCCCTCTGCAGGGCCTCTCTGCCCTCAAGGGAGTTGACAGATCTTCCCAATTTACTCTCATCAGTAAACTTACTTAGTACTCCTTAGAGTCCTGTGTCCAGGTTGCTAATGCAGATGTTGAAGAGCAGGGGCTGAGGACAGAACCCTGGAACCCCAGCAGTGACCAGTGCCAGCCACCACCATGCTCTGTGCCTGCCTCAGGAGCCCATTGCCCACGCTGGTTTTATCCACCTGTGGGCTGAACACTTTGTCCAGGTGGATCCTGGAAGAGACTGTATCCAAAGCTTTGATGCAGTCCAGAAAGATCACATTACTGCCTCTCCTAAGTCACCCAGGTGTGTCACCCTGTCATAGAAGGAACTCAGGTGTGACCAGCAGGACCTCCCCCTTGTGAAGCCACGCTGACCTATTGTTGCCAGATGAATACCTGTTTGCTCAGCTGGTAGGGAAAAGACAATGACTATTTTGTGAAATCACTGGCCTGTGGAACTGCATAATGGGGATCACGTTAAACATCAACCAAGAAGAGGAGCAGGAGAATACACTTTCATCTCTAAAATAACCAATTACATTAGTTAGACTAACTCAGCTCCATATTTGGGAAAGTAACACTGAACTCATGGGGTGGTCAATTGTCACTTCAGGGCCTACCACCAGAGACCATTGTTCGGACCCCTGAGACAGACAAACTCATGTGAAAAGACGTTGATGACTTTGGGGGAATGATTATCCTATCTATGTCTGTTCTGGGAGAACCTGTGAGCACACCTGTACAACACAGCCTGGGAACAGGAGCCTTTTCTGTGCTCAGCATGCACACACAGTATCTGAGAGGGGACAGCCCCTTGTGCCTCCAGCTGAATGAGGAGTGGCTGCTGCTCAGTGCTGCACTGCTGCTAGGGAGGTTTTGTCCACTTTTCTGTGGCATGATGCCTCAAGGTGTTTTCCAATACCTCCCAGGGTAATTTTCTCCATGACCTTACCAGGTGCTGAAGTGAGACTGATGGCCCTGCAGTTTCCAGGGTCACCCTTCCTGCGCTTTTTGAAAACTGGGACAATGTTTACCAGCATCCACCCAGCTGGGGCCTCTCCACACATCCAAGACTGTTCAAATATCAAGAGAAGCCTCACAATTACATCAGCCAGCTCTTTGAGTAGTCTCAGATGAATCCCATCAGGCTCCATAGATTTATAGGGATGCAGCTAGTGCAGCAGATCCCTAAAACTTCAGGATTAACTGTGAGTTTATCATTCTCAAACCATGGTCATTCAGCTCAGGGCACTGGGACTCCCTTAGCCCATGCTGAAGAGAGGTAAGAAAAACAATACATATCCCTGTCTTGTCAAGTTCTCTATTTGTGAGTTGACCACGCTCATTCTGGAATAGGCCAGTGTGATTTCTGCATTGTTTTTTGCCAATGTATTTTAAAATCCTCTTTTTATGGCCACCCACAGTTCTGGCAAGTTTTGTCTCCAGTTACGCTTTGGCTGCAAACATTTTCTTCCTGCAGAGCACCATCTCTGTGGTCCTGCCATGTCACCCAGCCTTCTCCTGCTGGGCACACACCTTCCTTTTCTGCTTTACCTCCAAAAGAAGATCCCTGTTCAGCCAAGCCAGCCTCCTGTCGCACCTGTTTGACTTTCAACATTTTGGAATTGCTGCTTCCTGTGCCCGTAGGTGATACCTAAAAAGTGACCCACACTGATGGACCCTAGCACCTTCAGAAGAATTTTCCCTGGGATCTTGATCACTATTTCCCTAAGCAGCCTAAAGTCCGCTCTACTCATGTCCAAGGGTGAAAATTTTCTGACACTTTTCCTCCTAGCAAAAGAGATTTTAATCTAAATCGCTTTGTGGCTGCTGTAGCAAGATAGCCACCAATCATGTCATTCATACAACCCTCTCCATTAACAAGCAACCAGTCAAGGAGGGCACCTTTCCTAGTCAGCCCTCCGAGTACTTGTACATGAAGTTGGCATCCAGGTGTTTTAGTAATCTTAGACTCTAAAGAAGGGATTTAACCTGGGAGAGAGTTACATCACCATTTGTACTCCTAATTGGTGTTTTTTATCAATTTTACAAATTCCTAACACCTATAAAAGGTACTCACCCCTGTGGGGCTGGTTTTTTGTGGACATTTTTCCATAACTGCCTCTGAAGGCCTTCAAATAAAGCTCCACTCTTATATTGCCTTCTTTCTAAAATTATTTCAAGTTCCATTTCCAGATTGGGAAAAAGGCAACAGTGCGGGCTGGGAGATCTCTAGTAGACTCCCACAGAGACATCTGCATCCTTTCACTGCCCCTTGATTCCTACCCAGAGGCTCTCAGCTGTGACCTCCCTACATTCTAACCCTTCTGTTACACACAGTGGCTCCCTCTGCCTCATCTGCCCTGCCAATTCTTCCTGAAGAGTCTGTAACTGTCCAATAGAGCACTTCAGTCACAGGACTCATCCTGGTAAAGTTTCACTTATGCTAGTGATGTCAAATCACTGGGACTGGGCCAAGGATCCATGCTCCT
Organism: Melospiza melodia melodia; assembly: GCF_035770615.1. Lineage (NCBI taxonomy): Eukaryota > Metazoa > Chordata > Aves > Passeriformes > Passerellidae > Melospiza > Melospiza melodia. Next base: position 81,757,852 of record NC_086226.1, read on the forward strand.
CTCGTTTGGCCTTCATGCTGTGTGTGTTGGAGCAGAAACTCTTCAGCTCTGGTCTGTGGTAGCCAACACCTCCCACCAGCCCTCAGTTCCTCAAGTGCATCACCCCACTGCCTCTCACGATCTGGTTTTGTCCCTTCCCCCTTCCAAACTAGTTTAAAGCTCTGTTGATGAATCCTCCTAGTTCATATGCTAGAAACTCTCTTCCGTCTGAGAGGTGCATCCCATCAGGTGTCAGCAGATGAGGTGTTGTATAGACCATCCCATGGTCCAAAACCCAATGTTACTCGAATGACTCCAGCCCCTGCTTTTCATCGGCAGGCTCCTAGAATGCCACAGTGGATAACTTCCCTGTTAAAATGGGATTTTTTTTTTTTTTTGTTAAACAATAAGCAGCATTCTGTAAAAAACAATCCCCTGGCACAATGAAACATCTAATTTATTAGCAGGGCACTGCTAATTCATTCAGTAGGGAGCAGACATAACTTTTCAAACACATTTGTCTTACTTTGTATTTGGTAATCCTTTTCTTTTTTCCTCTCTTTAATTTTTTGTTATTATAGTACTGCCAACTAAAATTGAGCTACATTTTGCTCAGATTTACAGATCGAATTCCTCAGATTGTAAGCCCAGCCATGTACAACCATTTTAAAATATTAATTTTAGGAATAATAAAAGCATTTTTAAATTGCATCGTTTCTGTTTAGTGTTACAACAATAAAAAAAGATTACTGCAAACTTCTATTCCAATTAAGAAGATCATTCCTCTGTCCCCAAAGGAGAAATAATGTCCACTTATGTTTCCTATGAGACTGGAGCTACTTCCTTGCTTTGCCATCTATAACTACAATGCTCCCAACCCTAGACACCCACACTGAGGCTTTTATCAACCAGCTTGAGCCCTCTGGAAGTAAAATCTATTTCAAGGTGCCTTACAGAATCCCTAGAGGAAACAGGCATTTGCTCAGGAGCAATTAATCTATTTTAGACTTGTACCTTCTGGAGGGATAACCAGGTGACATTCACACCACCTGGAACAAATGTCACCAATGTACCAAGCACATCAAAGGCATTATTTATTTGGATTACTGATGGAATCTCCCTGGAAAACCAGCCCTCTATGCAAACGTGTTAAAGCTGTTAGGTCTTTCTTTTTAACTTAATATTTCACTTCCTGCAGTACGCGGTACAACTCAAAAATCTCTCACCTCAGCAAGCACAACTGACATCAAATATTCTCTTCTGCCTTTCTCCTTACACTGCACTGAAGTGAAAACAGACAAGGTGCTGTGGGCTAGAATGAGATGAGCCTTAAGGTCTCTTGCCGCCCAGACCATTCTGTGATCCTGCGGCTTTGCTATGCTGCTGCTCCTGGAAGGAGCAGCAAAGGGCTGGGAACAGAGAGCTCAGCAGAACCTCGGCCAGAGGAGCAGCAGTGCACCAGGAGTGTCCTCCCTCTCTACCACAGACAGTGGGGGCAGCTGTGAAGAGATAACCCAGGCTGCAAGGCCCAAAAGGGATCATCTCCAGCACCAAAAGGGCTCAGGCCCCAGCTAACAATCAACATCTCAGTCTGGAGAGCAGATGTGGGAAGAGATAAAAGAAATGTTCCTGACTGTGTTACAAACTGTAAAAGACACACGAGTTTCCACAGAGGCAGAAGCTTCCCACACCCTGAAAGTGTTTGAGACTTTTCTCTGGAGTTTGGACACAGATTCCATGGATGCTTCCCTGGGGATTGAGGGAAAGGATCTCCATGTGTGCCACACTAACAACTGGATGGTAAGAGCCATTGAATCCTATTTCTTCACTAGCTGTAACATTTATAGGTCCTTTTAACCTCATGCTGTATATATCTATGAGTAGTTTTGTTTTTGTCCTTATTCCTGTGTAATATTAGTTTGTTAAAAGTCTTATACCTGTTAGTTTTTTGTCTAACAAATAAATAAACAATTCACTCTCTAATAGACCGAATCAGCCATTATTACAGCACTTGTGAACAAGAGCGGGGTTTGGGGTGCTGGGCACCTCCATAAGGCTGCTGCCTGCTGCCAGAGGCCTGGGCAAAGGGCAGGGAGCTGTGCAAACGCCCACATGCATTGTTACCAAGCAGCCAGCAGCGTGCTGGCGGGCATGGAATACCTCTGCGGATGCTCCTCCTCAGCTTGTTGCAGAGGTCCAGGCGCGGGTTCTCCAGGCTGTCCTCAGCCGAGCCCGGGCTCTGCTCAGGGGACGACAGCCCCCGGCTCAGGTCCAGGGGCGCCTTGCTGCCCGTGGGCGGCGGCGACGTGGCCGGGCTGTAGCTCGAGGTAGGGCTGCTGGCCACAGACGAGGCTGAGAGGTCCAGGGCGCCGATCCTGGAGTTCAGCGGGGAGGTCAGGGAGAGCTTGCGGGTCCTGGCGGGCGAGGAGGTCCTGGAGAGGGACAGGGGAGGAGGAGAGGAAAACTTGCGGCAGAGGTGTGGCGACTTCCCGTCAGCCAGGTACTCCCCTCTGTTGTTTTGACTGGTGGCAAAGAACAGCTCCAAGGACCTGAGAGGCAGAGACACACAAAAACAGCAACACGGTTATTGTATTTGTGGGGTGCCCCAATGAAGGAAGGAATGATCAATCTGACTTCTTGTTCTGAGAAGGCTAATTTATTATTATTATTTTTTTTTCATACTAAAGAATACTGTACTATGTAAGTATACCAAAGAATACAGAAATGATACTTACAGAATGCTAAAAAGATAATAATGAAAACCCATTACTCTCTCCAGAGTCCCGACACAGCTTGGCACTGATTGGCCAAAGAGTGAAAACAACTCACAGCAGAATCCAATGAAACAGTTACCTGTTGGATAAACAATCTCCAAACACATTCCAAAGCGGCAAAACACAGGAGAAGCAAATGAGATATTTGTTTTCATTTTTCTCTGAGGCTTCTCAGCTTCCCAGGAGAAAAATCCTGGGCAAAGGGATTTTTCCAGAGAATGTGAATGTGACACATGGTAGCAAACACTGAACAGATTTAAGTAAAAATACTTCAATTTTAAACAAATCTGCATAGCACTGCAAAATCTGTGTGACACTTCATCCTCAAAGCTTGGGCATATAGCTGAGACAGACCCTCCATAAAACTGGTGTCCTGTTTACACACTGAGAACCTTTCTCTTAGATTATTTACAAGCACAAAGCAATGAGAAAAATGCCCACAAAACGAACAGTGACCGATGCTGTGACATCTCTCCCAGAAATCTCTGACAGAGAAGTCCCAGGAAGGTGCCAACCCCAGGCTCACCTGACAGGAATGGAGGTGAAGGGGCGCCTGTAGATGTCAGAGAGCTTCTCCAGGACCACGGCGGCGGTGGTGAAGATGCGGTAGGTGTGCAGAAAGGTGTTGAGGAAGTCGATGCTCAGGAACCGCAGGTCCGTCAGCCGCTCCAGGAGGCGCTCCACGCTCGCATAGCGGATCTGGGGCACTTTGCAGGAATTCAGCGTCTTGCTGAAGCAAATATCAATGTCATCTCTGTGAAGACGGGCATCGGATCTACGCAAAAGTCAAATTTAAAACACTTTACCAAGGAGTCTTCATGGCTAAGATGATGCCTTCAGTTTGAGCTTTCATATTTTCTAGATTCTGTACTGCATTGGTACATAACTCTGAACTCCATTGTCGTGGTTTGACGCTGGCTCAATGCCAGTGCTCTTATGAAAATACACTCTCTCTGGTGTCTGCTGTGAGATGTGACCAGGAATAAGCAAAGCAGGCCTCTACTTAGAAATAAAGGAAGGAAAACTTTATTAACTAAACTCCAACTATATGTAACAAGAAACACACAGGAAAACATGAAAACCTTCCAAAAACATTTCCTCCCTCCCCCCACCAAACTTCTAGTATATCCATCTTTCAGATCACCTACTCTCGGTCTCCCACCACCCTTTAGATAATCAATTCTCAGTTCATCAAGAGGAGAGGAGTCATCCATATGTAGTGTCAGCAGTTCTCCTCACAGCCCAGTCACACAGAACAATCCTTTTCCAGAACCAAGGACACCACTGCAGCTCCAGCCCCAAAAAGTGCAAACAGCAGGGAATGGAGGGGAGCAAACTGGGAGGGTGGGACTGCAGAACCTGGAGCTGGAATTGGACAGTGACCCCCAATATGGAAATGAAACAAAGCTCATCAAAGTGTGAAAACTTGTGACTCAGAGTCCATCTTGGGTGTAGCCACAGGTGGGCTCTTGTACTGCCCTAGTTGTGTCTTTTGAAGGCCTTTTAAAAAATCCCTCCTTTATTCCTTTAACACTGTCTAGCCTCTGTTCTAGGCAGCTTTTCAAGGCATCAAAGGAGTGGTACCCCTTTAGCTGTTCCTGTCAACACAAAAGAAGCAAAAATTTATGCACTATTGTGTTTCATCAATGCAGGAAAACTTTTAATTTGTGGTGAAAAATGCTTCCATAACTAAGGGAACTTAAATTTTATTTTTGGCAAATGCTTTGCACCTCAAATCCTAAGAAACTGTTAATCATGCTTACATTTCTGAAATGGAACAGGTGGCAGAATTGTCCCCTCTTGTCTCTTTCAGGCCATTGTGGCCCATAGGTCAATATTACTAAAATCTCAGTTTGGAATACTTGATTGCAACGTTTTCTGCTGGGATCAAACTTTTTCTAAAATAAAGTAATGGATCTTAAAAATTAACCCCTTAGTTAGGTTTAAGGCTTACCTGCAAATTAACACCTGCCTTCAGCTCCAAGAATTACTTTTGATTTTAAGAGAAGAAAGAGGGAACAGCACAAAACATTTCAAATTTCAAAGCAGAAACCAAGAAAAAACTTCATTTTAATTGAAAAACCAAAATCAAAAACCAATAAATTTCTGCTTGGAAATATAAAAAGAGAATCATTTACATAACCCTATCCATAATAGGAGAGGGGTTTCCCCTCAAATTCTGTTTTGTCTAGTTTGTAAATAAACAGGATGAATACTAAGTAAAGCATCTTTCAATACACCCCATCTCTCTCTGCCTATTTTGTTATAAATTATTGGATTTTCTCACAAGAAAGATCAGGATATTCCGCACAATTCTACACTGTATTACATAAAAGAACCAACAACCACAAAATCTTGTTTCTTAAACTAGGCCCTCCAAAAAGTGGCAATTTTTTGTTTATATCATCCAATGACATCTGACTCTGAAAGTCAAACTGTGCTGCAAATCAGACAAGTCAAATTTAAGAAAGAGAACACCAAATTTGTGTTTGTTGTGAAAGTCCTGTATGTTCTTCAGAATTAATATTCTGTTGGCATGGGGACTGAGGTCCTGCTGTACTTTGAAAGGGGACAAATGTACTTTTAAAACTCAGCAGGTGACAGAAGTTTTTACACACTGGAGAGTTCCTGGAATAAATCTGAGGACAATAAAATGCCTTATTTCCAGGGATCAAAGGTGTGTGCCCTAACAGTGCATTCCCAGATGCCTTCTCTCTCCCATTTCTAAGCACAGAGGAGAGGAAACAACTACAGAAGAGGCATTTGAAAAACCAAGAGATGTGACAGATAATAGTGAAAAAAGTAATAGCTTTATGTCTATCCCTATGTTCCATTCACTTATACATTCATTGGATTCTAAAAAGTAAAACTCATGTAAATTGAGGTATGCAGAAGATCCAAGCTGTGCTAAAAATCTGGAATCATGTACTGAAAATATCTCACTAGAAAGAAAAAACACTTATTACAATAAATAACTGAGAGAATCCAAAGGTAAAGGAAGCAGCCTTATAAACAATGATGCTACTTTGATGTGATCAGTTAAAATCATGAGAGAAAGTAATTTTTTAACAGAAATAACAGAAATACAGAGAACAAAAACTTTGGCTATTATAACAAAATACATTTGAAAATGGTACTTGCCTGCAGTCACATAAATTCTGAAGACATTGTAAAAATGTCTAATAAAATTATGAAATGACAAGGAAAAGCTGAGAACAAAATCATTCATTGGAGGCGTAACTGAAGCCAGCTACTGAAAACCTAGAAAAATCTGAGTTGTGATCCCACACTGTGAATTGAGAATTTACCACTCTGAGTGATCCCTACAAGTCCAAGAAAGGAGTTTGAAAATATATACTTTGGAATATAGTATCAGTTCCATTCAACAAAAATGTGAGAAAAAAGAAATTAAAGGTTTGCATTCTCTAAACACGTTTTCTCTTGTTAAAATTTTTATTGAAGAAACACAACAATCTATTTTGTTCTCTGTTGCACTTACTTGATCATATGTGGCACTGTGACTTTGGAGTTTTCTTCAAACACTATTGTCATTAATCCATTGCACCTTATATTATCAATGCACTGTGGAAATAAACGTTGAAAACTGTTAAAGGCAAAACACTTTTCATATCCCTATAAGCTCAAAGCACAGCTTTTGCAGGGTATGGGCTGATTAGGACAAGGTATTTTCTCAAATGAAAAGCAGTGATGCAAGAATTAGAGTCGACATGCTTCTCTAGCCTTTGCCTCTCAGGGTATTCAGTTCAGAAACCTTTTCTTTTCCACATGATTAAGTACTTTGAGTTGGAAGTGATACTTCCTTTGAAAGGGAACAAAACTCATTATTTCTAGTGTTTCCTGAAAGAGTGTAAGCTTAAGAAATCAAGACCACAGGAAAGTCAGAAGGATTTATACTCCAAGGGGTATGGTAATACCTTAACCTCTACCTCTGTGCAAAAGACTATAAGGGAATATAAAAGCTTCCAGAAACACATTTGTAAAAACAAATTCAAGTGGTGCTCCTTGCGAAATGCAGCTGTGAGGAAGCTGTCCAAGCTGCTCCCTGCAAACCCTTGTATAAATGTTTGAGGCTGGGAATTAGGAGGGACTTTAAAGTGCAGTTTTATGTAGTTTAGATGAGCCCAAAGAAGGGAACAGAGCTGGCGAAGGGGTTGGACCTCTACCAAACCCTACAGGGCTCTTGTCTTCATTACACTTTCTACTTTTATTAATACGTATATATATAAATATATATGTACACATATATAATTATAATTTTTTTTTAAATATATGGACAATCTCCTTTCATCAGGAAAAAGGAATTCCAGAAATTATCTCACACATTTATCCTGACTTCAAGAATACATGTTGCCTTCAGGCAGTGGAACATTTCATTTCAAACCAATGACTGATACAGGGTTGCTCAAACCTGATAATCACAGGCCTCTTCAGGTTTAGATTACATCTATAGTTTTAAATTTAAAATATCATCTATGCAGTTTTATGCAGGTTTCAATTCAGGATTTTAGGATTATTTGGAAAGTGCAGCTGCAGTAATTCACAGTATGATTTTCTCAAATCATTACCTAAAAGCAGTGAGAAACACATTTAATAGAAGTACTTATATTTCCCCTATTTGACCTTGAAATAGTTCAAAGAAGCCCTTAGCACCAATCATGGTATCAGATTATTTTTAAAATTATTATAATTTAGGCTAAGAATGGACTTAGTAGCATTCTTAAATGGTCTATCTGTGCCAGGAAATTACTCCAGTAATTTTACATATCAATGGAACAACAATAATTTCCCGAAAATCTGTTTTGTAAAAAATTCTCCAACCAGGTCAGTCTGTAAGACAGCAAGTTGTAGCTCATACTGTATTTTGAGATTTTTATTTGCATATTTTTGTCCTTTCAAAAATGTTAATCTGGCACAAAATAAGTCAGAATTCTTATTTTTTAAGCAATTTCTCCTCATTATGATGATGATTCATCTGGAGATGTTGCCAGCAATGATAGCAACTTTGGAAATGCATGACATTCCATGCTGATATTCCTCTAATCAGCTATTTCTCTCTAAATTAATAGAGGATAGGACCTGAATTCAGAACTATGAGAGACGTATGTTCTTGTTTGTGTGCATAAACAAAACACAAATAGCCTTGATTTAGCTCTGGTTAGCTGGAAGTTCAGGGTTTTTGTTTTGTTTGGTTTTTTTTTTGCATTCAACTTCTTTCCACAAATAGATTATGACAAAGTTTGTCTATTATGTTTCAAGTAAAAAGCAATTTCATAAAACCCCAACAAACGTATCCCTGACATTTAAAAAAATTTAAATACCCTTTTTGTTTATTCACAACATTGACAGTTCCTGCACACTGTCAGAATGCTCAGCAATTATTTATAATGGTTTGTTAGCATTCATTTTTGGTGGAAAAAAGAATTTAGCCCATTTTCTTACTTCATTTGTGATGTGATATGGTATCACTTTCACGCTAGGACTCAGGTGGTTTTGATCTGTATGAAAATCATATATAAATCAGTACACGAATAAACCTTCTTCTTGAATCAAAATAGGTGTCTAGATGGGCTCTCCTTAGACATAAAAATGCTTACCACTATGTTTGTTGATGGACAATTTTGAAATTTATACACCATCTCTGTTTTTGAGAAACACACTTCCCTGGTGACTCAAATGCAATGACAGAATTTTGAGGAGAACAGGCAGCACTAATGGTTTTTCACAGCAAATCAAAGGTGTTCATCACCCCTGTGTCAGGCTGCTTTTCAGAAGCTCAGACTGAAGGAAGACCTCACCAAAACCAGGTGAGAAAAGATCTTAGGTTGGAAATGGGGGTGTGTGTTCCATTCGCACCTGTCAGAGCTGGGGCAGTTCTCTGCTGTCCATGGGGCAGTTCTCTTTATCTCTCCCACAGCCAATCCTCCCTCCAGGAGCTCTCTGCTGTCCATGGTCCATTCATCATTAATCACCTTCTGTCCATGGCCCATTAATTATTGTCTCCTGTCCATGGCCAGGGAGTGTCCCTGCAGGGCTGAGCCAATCCCACCATCCCACGGGGAGATGCCCCGCCCAGGGGAGGAGCCAAGCATTCCTGCCTGGATCCAATCTGAGCTTTGGGACACCCCAGCAGCCTCTGCCCCCTGCGCTGCCAGAGGAGCAGCTTTCTGCTGCCCTGCATGGCCAGAGGGAGCCCAGGCCCATCTGCAGCAGCCCTGGAGCTGCAGAGGAAAGCTCCCCCCTTGTGCAGGGTCCCTGCTGCAGCAGAGCCGCAGCTGGGGCTGCAGGAGGGCTGAGCCCCCGTGGGATGGGGCTGGGACACCCCCTGGCACTCAGGGGCAGGGACTGTGAGCACTCTGGCTGCGGGCTGTTCTGTGCTATTGCATTTGTATTGTTAATTTTCCTGGTACAGAACTGTTATTCCTGCTCCCATATCTTTGCCTGAGAGACCCTTAATTTCAAAATTACAATAAATCAGAGGGAGGGGTTTTGCATTTTCCATTCCAGGGGAGGCTCCTGCCTCCCTCAGCAGTCACCTAGCTTTTCAAACCAAGAAAGAGAAGCACTGAGGTACCTGGCTGATGTCACTTGTCCACGCAGCTTTCTCCTGCCGTGATGGAGCCAAAAGGACAACAGTGAAAGGAGGAGCATCCGTGGGCTCCACTATCAGCTTGAAATCCAAGTGTCCAAACACTTGCCCAGAGCCTTTTGCTTTAGAGCCAGAGGGGGAGAAAAAAAGTCACACCATGAAACATCACAGCATAGGGCAAAGAAAACAGTGATTTCATTTACAATGGAAAAGCTATAAAACATCTTGCTGATAAAGAGCAAATCCAATTAGGTACCCAACAACTCATTTTGTTGTTCACATATTGGGATTTGCTCTTCAATAAAAAGTTGAAGATAAATATAAAGTTGCTTATAACACTTTTATGCTAATACATCCTCACCATACTACAAGTATCACTCAAATTAATAAAACTACTTTCACAATTCAAGTGCAAAACTTGACAAACTGCAGGATGGAAAACAAAAGGAGTAACAATAAAATCAGCCTGAGACTGTATTTTGTAATGCCATTTGAATAATCTTGCACTCCAGATTTGTGGGGAGCCCAAGGCCAAAAGTTCCCATTAATTCTTCCAAATCAGTCAACTCCCATGTATTCCAGAAAGCAAATTATTATGCAGCTTATTTAAGGCTTATTTCCTTTTTTTTTTAATTTAAAAAAAAATTTTTTTTTTCCTGTGATGCTCTGGGTGAGCTTGAATACAAAAGCCACATTTCTCCAGCCAACCCTCTTGAAAATCCAGTAAGGGGTGTTAACAGCAGGAACAAATACAACAAAACAATGCCCCATCCAAGCCAGCATGTCCATTAGTAGAACAGCAATTTTAATGGATGAGTTTTACACTGTATTCTACTGGTTTCACAACAACATATCTATTTGCTCTTATGAAAAAAATAGAAAAGGGTACTAATTTTAGGAAACTAGAAACTGTACTTACTACTGACAGCTGAATTTAACTTACAATCATCATCACTCGCTTCTGTCTCCTCGACCAGAGTGCATTCTATCAGAGACAGAACACCTCCTGTCTGTGGAAACAAAGCACATTTCACACAAATGTTATTTATTCCCATTTGTCACAGGTTTTTTTAAATGTTGACAGGCCTGACTCTAACATTTTACATTACTCAGAGCTCTAAGGAAGATACATCAATTTCATGATGCACATTTTTTCCTTAAAGAACCAAATTCAAACTGATTAAATATAATGTTTTTCCGAATCCAGCAGATTAATAGTACAATGCACAAAACTTCTTTCACTTTTACCATGCTTTAATTTATGGCACACACAGACTTGCTCACAAGTTCCAAAAAAATGAACCAGAATTTCATCTTCTGAATGTAAGTGAAATACAAACAAGTTTTCTTAAAGGTTCTGTTAGACTCTATTTATTTTGCATAAGTACTTGAAATATGTAAGAGGTGCAAAGTGGTAAAGTACATGACCCTTAATAACCTCTTGGTATGCCAAATTAAAATTCCATTCAACATAACCCACTCCATGAACTATCAACATCTCCGTACCCACAAGCCAGCACTATGAAAGACAGATTCTCAACAAATATAACTAGATTGTTCTTAGATGACATTTTATTTTAAGAGAACATGCTGTTCATGAAAACTGAATTGACTTTGAAAATTAATTTTATTAGAGCTCTGGAAAATGTTCTTTGGCAATTCTGCAGGGTTGTACTGACTGATTTATGCACTGAAAACTGACTTAAATTCAGTGCTACATACACTGAATTTATTCACCACTTCAAACAAATAGATACATCAATGCCTTGTTTCTAATCTCCAGTTCACTAGAATTAACTGGGTCTAATAAAAGGAAATTGACTGAATTCTATTATTTGCAATGAAAAGATAAAGCAGCTAAACATTGTGCACTACCCCACTTTTGTTTATAACCACTAATGCAAAGCTCACATGAAACCCATAAAACAGCAAAATGTTGGCAGTTCACCAAAGATGAACTGCCAACATTTAAATTTAATGCAATTAAATCATAATATGAAGTCCATACCTTAAGAAGATGCAGTTTTCCTCCTGAACTTCTTGTACAAATTAAGAAGTGTTTTGTAAACAAGAAGCATTGTCTTTCTCCTTCTTTCTTCAAAGACAATGAGCCCAGGCGAACTTTACTCAGCTTTCCCCTCTCAACTGAGGGGACCTGGATAAGGGAACCTGGTAATGAAGGTGCAAAATTTATGTATTACAATAATATTTAGTAGGTAATGTTCAAACTGTTAATTCATTGAACATTATTATATTATTAACACAACTCTTCATTCCAGTATCAATGTGTATCAGCGTCTCTTTCAAGAACAAGTCAATCTCTTTTTTACTGCACAGATTCCCTTTTTTTGTTATCATAAATAGACTCAAGTACAGTCTAGACTAACACTTGTGTACATGGCAGGATTAGATCCAGGGCTGATTAGGCAATTAAACACACCAAGAGGCCATTGATCAGAAAACGCGGCTGAACAGCAAACACCACTCTGACAGCCACTACACTTGCAAAAGACACTTCCAAACCAAAGAGACAGAGAATGGAAAGATCTTTTTGATGGAAAAGAGTTTGTGTGTGTGCCCATGTACAAGAGAGATGGAAATGAAGCATATCTCTTCTTCTCATCTTGTACTGCATAATTGTCAGTGCTCCACAGCTCATCTGAAATGTGTTGCCAGTAAAACACTCCCGAACTAAATTGAACCTGCTTGCATAAGCCTGAATTTTGCTTTGCAGAGCTCCAGGCTGGGGACAGCTCTGCTTCTCTTGCTGTTTCACATCTCAGTCTGTGACCAACTTTTCCAGATTGATCCCACCATGTGTATCACCTCCAAATTTGAAGCAGGAGTTAAATTTGGCGGTGAAGTGCAACTCCTCTGTAGATTAAACAGAAATATTTCTACCATACAACTTGCTGTTAGCAGACAGGGCAGCCAAGAGACCTCCTAGTCTCCTTCCCACACATCTCTCCTCACTATTACCTTTACACTGGCTCGTGCCTTGTTCCAGCATCAGGTACTCACACAGCTAAAGCAGCATGAAAGCAATGCTGGGAAGAGGCAGCTGACTTAGCTCCCTGATAGGAATAAGGTCATGAAAGCACCAAGAAACTGATGATGCAAAAGGGAGCTGCACAGCACAACAAGCAGGAGGAGAAGGCTCTGACCTGCCCCTTCCAGATACGAAGTGGCACAGCTGCATCAAAGCTCAAAGTAGTGGTGGCACCCTGACACAATGTCAGCCTGACAGAATTATCCATGGAATATTAGATTAGCAACTCTTACTCTGTGTTGTCAAAAGGATTATCTTTCTGAAAGTTCACATACGCAATCTTAAATTAACAAACAGAGAAATTGCAGTAACTGAGGAAGGTGCTATTTATCTACATTTTTTCTACACTTAGCTCTCTCTATATATATTTAAGTAGTCTTAAATTATTAATATATAAAGTTCTACTGACATGGGAAATTACACAGCAGTAAATTTGCCAGAGAACAGTGTTCTCTGACAGACATTTCACACTTAGACTAAATGTATAACACAACTTGTGTCACCGAAACACAACAGTGAAGTTATGCTCTAGAATTTTGCAGAGGAGTTTGGAACATTTCAGATTTACTTACATTCTGACCCAAACCCATAAATATTTACTGGCTGTTGTGCATTTCCCCTGGACAAGCAGCCAACCTGCCTCAGCTGTAGGAGAGGGAGGAGATCATTTCCATGTGTTGGAACCATGGCTTTTCCGTGTTACACTGACTGTCCCTCAAGCCACGCTGCAAGGCCAGCATGTTCAAATCAACTCCCAGACAAAATTCCCTGGGTACTTTTAGCCCTAAAATTCCATCTACACATTTAGGGAAGCAATATTCAATCTGTACATTTCGTTTCTGCTTTGCTTAGTAAAGTAATAGTACCTATAAATATTATATTCTTACAGAAGTAAGGTCACTGGTAATTTTTGTTTATTTATTTATTTTTACTTTCATTGGAATGCTTTCAGGACTAACATGCTCTGTAATGCCATAATGGGCTGAGGTTAAACAATATTCTTGCACAGAGCTGAAATACTGTTAATAAGGTAATAGAGAGCAAACCTCTCTCTAAAAGCAGAAAACACAGACTGCATTTTATCTATTTCAAACGTGCAGAGAGGAACACATCTCCTACACATACTGCATGGCTGACCCCAAGCAAGGACCTTGGGCATTCTCATCAGGCTTTAGTGGTTAACAAAACTGGGCATTGGCTCTACCACAGATTTTTTCCTCTTAAGGAAAAAAAAATGGTCACGATTGGCCAATGTACAGATGCAATGAGCAAGTGAAGCTAATTTTAGAACATTCATTAACAGTACAGTTTGGACAATAGTGCAATCCCATGAATTTTTATCCAGCCTCAGGCCTTAAGCACGTTCAGCACTTTAATGCTTCAACAGTCACACTTCTCAGCCTTTGCTCAATCCAAGGAATATAAAAGGCTGGATTTACAAACAAACCCAAGCATTCAGAAGTCTACACTGAGCTGTCTGATTTACCAGCTCAGTCTGGGTTTCCCCATGCTGGAGGTTTTTGGCCTTTTTTGCTTCTCAGAGTGTTAAACACTGGAAGAGGTTGCTCATTCAGGGAGGCTGTGGTCTCTTTGTCCTTGGAAAGAATAAAATACTGACTGGGCATGGCAGAAGCCAACCTCCTCCAGCTGGTGCTGCTTTGAGACTGGAATAGGTAATTTCCAAAGTCCCTTCCAGCTTCAGCATGATTTTGTGGTTACAATATCTTTATCAGCAGAGGTAAATTCATAGCAGCTGATGGTAGAAGCATCAGAGTGTTTGAAGGCAACAGAGGGGCTTGGGGTGCTCAGCTGTTTGTATGTCAACACATTTCAGACTCCCTGAGTGTCCTTCAGCCTCACAAAGAAAACATTCCTCACTTGTTTGCGTGCCTGACTATAAAATCTGTACCTAAGTGAGAGGCAGGGAAAATCGGACCCCAAGGAACTCGAATGAGAATTCACAATCTGCATTGCAAAACACTGCCAGGGACAGTTCCTGTGCTCTCAACATGCACAACTCAATAGAATCAATCTCTTCTTAAAAATAATAAGTCTGTAACACATAAAAAAAGTTGCCATTAACATCCACAAAAAAAGCCTGAACAAAGGTAGTGGCTCCTCTCTCCTGTTTTAAGCTGGAAAAGAGGTTCCTGCGCCCGTCTACATTAATCAAGACAACAAATGGAAGCCTTACTGAAACCAGAGGAGATGGACACCATGCCAACGTGACCCCACTGTCAGATGTAAAAGGAAAATGGGCTCCATTACTTCATTTGCTTTATTCAGATTTCTGCCCTTGCAAGAATCACAGGCAGTGGATGTTCCATCAGATAAGCCGATACAACCTTCTGTAACACAGACTCCTGACCACTGCCCTCTGACTGTGTGCCTAGAAATAAATCTGGATTTAATTTACTTACAGGGTTTGGCCTTGGGACTAACAAGACAACAGTAATTTGTACAGATTGATTCCCACAGAAAAAAATTCTAAATTTTACTTTTGAAGCAGTGGGTACACAGACAAAACACTGTCAGTCAGTCTTAATGGGAAAACCCCAATAAATAAAAATACATATTTGTATTACATATTGTAATAATCTTTAAAAAAATTCTAAACTTTAATTAGATTTCATAGTACAAGTCAACCTGGGATAATCACAGCATTATCATTTTTTGGCTGTGGGTGCAAAACAACTTGTTTTTTTCCTGAAAGCCATATTCATAACTCTTAAAACACCTCAGAGATTAAAATGAATGCATGTAATGAAGAATCAAGTAATTTAATAGGGTTTGTAAAAACAATATTGTTAGTGTACTGTAAAAATAATATTGGAAGTTATTAGAGAAAATTCATAGTTTGGCCACATAACTACAGAAACAGCATAAAATGCATTACAAAATGTACAGAAAGCCTATTAATTACCAAGTGCAATATGGCCCCATCAAATACCAGATGTTCTGCTGAGGTTATCTGGAAAAGTTTGAGGAACGGATGCACCTAAATTATATTCCTAACCTTCCCTGAGTATTTTTAATGCTTTTCAGCACAAAGGAGCAAAACCTGTCATAATCATGCAGTACAGATCTGTAGCTATTTTGTACAAACCCAGTAACTGGCTTCAAGAGATCCAAAAGTAAAATATTATATAAATGGGAGAAAAATAAGCAGCTAAAGTAAACATCACCAAGTAAGAATTGCAACCAATTTGCAGTTCCTGGCAAAAACCCCTGTCCCTTAATTAAAATCCCTTATTTAAAATGGAAATGTTATTCTAGCAGAGTTTTTGGGAACTTAACAACAAATTCCACTTCTGCTGTAACTGATTTTCAACAGAAAGAGTTTCCAAAGCTGCCATCAATAGACAGAGAGGAGAAGAGTGCTGCTCTTCCCCTTCTCCATCCACTTGGGACCACAGTCCAGGCAGAATGTGAATCACAATCTCATGGGGGCTTTGCCACTCACGTGCTGCTGATTTTTCTGCAGAAAGCAGCACAGAACTGAGGTCCAACCACAGCCCAAAATCACCTGTTTTCAGGGCACTTTGTGACTCACCCTGCAGGGACAGGGGGCAGGCTCAGGATGCTGACAAGTGCCCAGTGCAGTGCCCAGCCTGATGATGGCAGTGTGAGCCCTGCTGCCTTCAGTGCAGTATTTTTCATGATCTTTGGGCAGCTTTGCAGAGGAATGTCTTACCTTGGCGTATAAAGGTTTGGCTGGTATCTAGCAATATGTCACAGCCCTCCACTATGGTCCTCTCTATGGCCAAGTTCTTCCGGATGTTCTCTGTGTCACTCACCTCGTCGTGCATCACTCTGTTGGGGACAAAAATGCACTTTATCTCCCCAAAACGTGCCTCACACCTGCTGAGTCTCTGAAGACACAGTGCATGCCCTTCACCACCTGCTACAGATCTACCCACCCAGTGCCTCATCACTCCAGCGCAGGTCTCCTGCCTTTTTTCCTCTCCGTTTCAAACCATTCTTGTGATCATTTTGATTTTTCAGCAGTGGAGCCAATTTGGCAGATTAGTGACTGTTCCTGAGCACATCTGACAGATGCCACCGAGCTACAAACACTTCACAGCTGATAGAAGAGAACCTGATCCTTAGTGCACAAACAGGAAAGTGTTGCCTAGAATTGTGTAGGGCATATTTAAGATTTCCTTTCCATGGCTTTAGGGTCCTCCTCTGTCCCTGTTTCAGGACAGAATTCAATGTATTCTTTCCTTTCCCCTTTCCTTTCCCCTTTCCTTTCCCCTTTCCTTTCCTTTCCCTCAACAACCACAGCTTTGATATTTCAACATTTCCTTGTTCTTCCTATAGGCATTCTCCCCTTACAGAGAAAAATACAGATTTTATAATTTTTTTTTTTTTTTGGTGCTGAAACAAATCCAGGAGTTTATATGCTCTTGCAATTATATTTTCCTAAAGTGAGGCTGGACTGCGCTTCCTGGAATCTCCTCCTCCCTCAGAACTACCTTAAAGGGATGGAAATGAGTCAGTTAATTTTACATTTATGGTCTCTACTGACTTTATGAGCAGAGAGGATCAGTCAGTCTCAGACTCCACAGACATTCTGAGTGTTCAGTGGTGAATCAGATGCATCAGCAGTGAACTCTGACTTATGTGATGAAGCCAGCCCAAAGCTGATTTATCTGCTCGTGCAGATCTTTTACAAGTAAATATTCTCCAAGCCCATCTTAACTGAATACTCCAGACACTGAATATTTATATCCTGGAGTTCACTCATGGTCTCTTTGTTCTCAGCAGAAAACTGCATTTCCCAGAGAGGAGAAACACATTTCCCACTGGGTTGATGAGAGGAACATCTGAGAGAGGTCTGGGGGTTCAGGGAAGAGCTTCATTGTGCAGGTTTCCACAGGGAGCAAAAGTTCTCGGAATATATCTTTAGTTCCTGCTTATCTGACATGATTTAAAGCAAATATGAAATTCACTTTGCACACTAGCACACTAAAATTATAACACAGACAGAGAACTAGGTGCTTTCCAAGACCATAATTATTTAAAATGCCCTTCTCTCTTTAAAATAAGAAAAATAAAATTTCTTTATTTAAAGAGAACTGCTCTGTTCATAACCCAGGAGTAGGTGGTTTCTATAGTGATTTCAATTCTCCCTAACCAAAATACAAGGAGACACTTGGAGATTTAAATTTGCCAAAAAGAAAAAAAAAAATTAGAACAGACAAAATATTACACTGAGATATTTTTGTTATTTTTCATTATCTTCTGTTTTGGGTTTGATCCTTTTCTTTACAATGCATATATTTTTAAAAGAGCAAAAACAAGTAAAAATAAAGAAAACTGGTTTTTCTTTTCAAAACCTTCAATTCAAAATAATCAGAGATAAGGTAGAAAAATCTTACCTTGAAAGTTCCTCTAGTTTAGATTTAGCAAATTCAAGGCTTTTTCTCTCAACGTGTTCATGTGGTGTGTGAGCCAAAAGTTCATGAAGTGTTATAATATATCTGGGAATCTTGAAACCAGTAAGATACAATATCAGTAAATCCATATATACCTTCCCTCAATTTTAATAGATTATGAGCATGTAAATTTCTTTTGACATTGAAAATAACAAGTGACCTGGCCGCATTCAGGTAACATTCACATTGCACAAAAGGAGATGGAAGAATGTCCAGTATTTGATTATTAAAGGCTACAGGGTAACAAGGACCCTTCAGAGCTTTTAACCACAGAAAGAAGGACCCTTCAGAGCTTTTAACCAAGTGATGGTGCAGCATAACTGGTCTGACACAACAAGATTTATGTAGGAGGAGAGGCAAAATAATGCTCATGTGGAGAGTCACCAGCAATGACATAATAACATTCCTCATCACCCAGGAACAGGACCATTTCCTTCCCTCCTTTGACCTGGCTTCAACTCAACCCAAAGAAACCCCAAATCCACAAAAACTTTAAAATATAACACTTCAAAAATTAAAAAAGTATTGTTGCAGGTGCTAATGGCTCCTTAGGCTAATACGAATAACTACCCTCAACATAAGTGTCACTGATGCCCCTTTTATTTTTTTTTTCCCTATCTGGCTTTCCAATAACTGCACAAACTGAGAGAGTTCACTATTCCTCTGATGAGCAAAATGTCAGGTTAAATGGAAAAGACATAAATTTCTCATGCCAGTGCTTCACAGACATCTTAAAACAGCAGAAAATGTCTACTCCAGACAGATCACAGTAAAAATCAGGAGGGCAAGCAGAGTTTTCAAAACTTCTGCAGCTTATTTTTCATTTTCTAAAGACCAAGTCACTTGAGAGCAAAGCAGGGAGAAAGATACCAATGAATTCCCAGTAAGGTGCCTATGGCTGCTCTAAGTTCCTGACTATCAGCTCTCTCTGGGCTTTATAACCAGGGGTCCCAAGTCAAGGACCTGCTCCCTGCTAATTTTCTTCAGTGCCATCCTCATCCCACACTCCCCCTCAACATTCCTGAGACTGAGCAAAGATGAGCCAGCATAGCTGGGGAGGAGATCTCCACAGGCAGAGTCTTGGTCTAACAAAAAATAAATTACACCAAACTAATTTTCAGGAGAGCATTTCTAGTTAAGCAAGATGAGCCCTCAATCGATTGCAATGTCAGTAACATGAAATGAATCTACCAAACAGTAAAACCAAATATACACAAAAAATACACAGGGAATACCTGAAACATGGGGTAGGTAAGGAAAGTTTCCAGCATTCTGCCCTCACATGCTGGGTTGGCTTCATATTGCTTCAAGAGTTTGTCAAAATCTCTGTTTTGCTTACAGTTTGCCAGCACTTGTAGGCTATATTGATGATTCCGAACAAATTCTTGATAAATGTTCAGCATTGGCAGCAGAATGTCAAATAAGTCAGCTAAAAAAAAAAAAGCAGGAAAATGCCTTTTTTTTTTTCCCCAGCTACTCATGTATTGAAATACATTTTTAAAGAAAATGTGTTTTCCAGTGTTTTCTCTGGAAGTGAATTACTATAATCACTTCTGTTTCCAATACACTGACAATTTAGAAACATTAAACATAGCTCTTTCACCTGCCCAGTGATGGTTGTTCTGATTACCTAATAGTCAGATAGCATCACCAAAAATACAAGTCTAATCAATGATTAGGGCAGAGGAATTCTCATATACAGACCATTACTGCCCGCATGGGATTCCACTACACCTCATCTTGTGGTTTTAACCCTGTATATGCACATTCCTTTCAAAAGGGACTTTTAAGAAGTCATGTCTTTGGAAAAAAAAATCCCTACTGATTATTCAAAAATAAATATGAAAGTTATACCCCTACAGAAAATAAAGTATCTTACCTAGAATTAAGGTAGGCCAGTTAGCTATTCTTGCTTTTAAGCCCTGGTGAAATATCTCATGAAGAAACATGATTGTTTCACTGAAAAACAAGTATTTAAACAAACAAAAAGACAATTCTGGTTTTATTTTCTGATTAATAATTCACAGAGAAACATCTCTTCCTCTTTTGCACTTTGCTAGAAAAAAAACAGAAGACAGTTATTGTTATGGAAATAAGTGCTTCCTTTTATTGCATTGTTTAAAAATACTAGCTCACTGCTTCTAAAAAACTCATAGTATTCAATATAAATATTCTAACATCGTATTCATATTCTAGCAAGGGAAAGGAAACCTGCCTCATGACTAAAGGAATATATTCTGTTTCTCAGAAGTTTGGGGCAGGCTTGGATGCAATCCCAGTCCTGTATCTAATGTTAGATGCCTCCTGGGCTACTTGAACATGCTCATTACAGCAGTACTTGGATGCCTAATGAAAGAACAATTCCTTTTTTGCAGGATATGAAAAGACAAGTGAGAGGGAATGAGATTCCTTAGGCAGGACAACAGAAAATAGAAGCTTTGACATTCTCATCCTCGGGGTCTTATCAGGATCATATGAGGCCACCAAGTCCAGTTTTGCTCTCTTAAGAGAAAAAAAGAAACAGGAAAGGTGACAGAAAATTATGGGAACTGCCCTAAGAGGCACCATCTGTCCTTTTTTGCCTTCAGCAGAGGAAGACACAGAATGCAGGGAGGTAAAGAGGTCATGCTGGTTTCCAACAGCATCACCTGCAGCACCTTTGCCTTTCAGCCCTGGGAAAGTGTCTGGCTCAGTGACACCACCTGCACCAGATCCAAAACAGGAGCCAGGACTCTGCCTTCAGCTGAACCAGAATGGGAACAAGCACTCAGGGACACCCACCAAAAAAAACCCCAAACAAAAAGCCACAGAAACTTCCCAAACCAACAAAAAAATTCCCAAAAAGGTCCCCTCTACCTGTTGAGGAAAATGCTGCTGACATCGTCGTGGCTGATGGGCGGCTTCTTGGAGCTCGCTGCCATCCTCAGGGGCCGCAGGAAGCAGTTCACCAGGACATAAAGCTGGTGCACGTACTCAGACTCAGCCTCCACCATGTTGAAAACTATCTGGTTCCTCTTCCTCATGCTCTCTGCATGAGGAGAACAAATATAGTCTTGGACAATGGTTTTCCATTTTCTTCTGCACAGCCAGCCCCGCATAAAGCTCTGAACCTAAAAAGGAAAAGAAAGTTAAAAAAACATTATTACGTGACTTATCATAAGCTCTTCACTGTAGAAACAACTCTCAAAATTAAAAGTCTTTGTGCAGAAATAAAAATGTTCCTTTATTGATATATAATTGTTCTGTAATTAAATATATTTTACATTTCTGTTTGTTAAGGGTCATAATTGTTGCCAGGAAACAGACTGTAAAACATGGCATACACAGAGGGGAATCTTTCACTGCAAGCTGGAGTGTTGTCCCCTTCCCATCAGCACCAGTGCAGTTCCTTCTTCCTCCCCCTAGAACATTTCTCTTATACCCCAAAGGTGTCCTGCAATACCTCCAGGTAACACAGTCCAGCACAGACTCAATATCATTATTGGCAGAATTCTTTATTTTTTAAGGTCACTTTGCTTTCCATTTTGAATGGATAACAATTGGTATGGGTATTTAAAGCTAGGTATCAATACATTGCTTGGTATCAGACACCAAGGCAACAAACATGGTATTCAAAAAGACAGATGTTTGGCATTCTTAAAAAGCACCTCTATGTCATGGAAAAATCTAACTAAGCATAATATCTTTTGAAGTTGCAAGTGGATTAAAGATTACAGAAGAGGTCTACATCTGGTCACAGGAAATTTCATTATGTCTGTGCCCTGATCTTGATTCATCTTGAATGAGAAGTGCAAAATTTCGCTGGTATCGGTTTACTCTGAAAAAATAACTTAAAATAAAAGGGGCCCAGCTGTCAAAATGACCAAGACACAGAATACAGTGAATTACATACAGATTCAAAGCTCTCTTGCTACTAAAAGGGGCATTCCCAGCTTCTGCAACAATGGTTAATCTACACGAAAAGGAAAACTCACACTACGTTACCAGCTCAGGGCTGACCCTGGCTCAGACTGCACACCCCAGAAAAAGACAGAAACCAGACACGTCCCATAAAGGATTTCATGCAAATACATCACAAGATAAAGTGTGGCACAAAAATACATGTAATTGAAGAGATTTAAGTAGGGGCACGGCAAAGAAAAACTTGTTATTCGACTGTACTTTAAAAAAAAAAAAAGCCAAACAAACAAACAACAACAACAAAAAAAATAAAACCTAGACCAAAAAACAGAAGGACACCCCTCATCCCACCCTCCTCCCTTTAAGCACAAAAGACTTCATGTTTACCTTCTTAATTTTTTTAATATCTGGATCTTCATCTTCCTGGTTGCCTTGATAAGGTCGCATTTTTTCCTTTGTTTTATTCAGTGCTACAATCTGACAAAACCAAACACTCATTAAATGCTTCCTCAAGTTAAGGAAACCCTTGGTTGGAGAACTACCAGAACAACAATTTCCCTTCCCCCAGCCTGTGGAAGGGGCACAGAACGACCATCACACATTTGGGGACAGGGACTGGGCACTTCAGGCCAGTACAGATCCCGGTCCAGCTGGAAGGGGGACCCAGAACCAGCAGGTTCTGCCCCCAAAACTGACTGTGCCTTTTGGGCTTTATCAGCCTGGGACTGCCACAAGGTTTTTAACAACATCCAGGGAATCAGAGCAGTCCTGCACAGCCCTTAACACCATCACAGCCAAACTCAAACCTGAAGGCAGGGAGGAAACAGTGAAATCAGTGGCACCCACTCTGCAAAGCAGTGTGTCATCTTAGGGGGATGAAAGCATGACAGGATGTCAGGAAAAGTAACCCAATCAGCCCAACAGACCTCAATATTTCAAAGAAAATCATTATTCTAAGGAGTCACTAGGGGACTGTTATATATTAGCCTCACTGGGTTCTGTCATTTTCACAGAATACTACCGAAATTCTGAATATCACTGATGCCTTAAGTTTGAGCTTTCATATTTTCCAGATTCTGCACTGCATTAGGATATAACTGAACTCCGTATAAAGTGTTGTCAGCTGTTCTCCTCACAGCCCAGTCACACAGAACAATCCTTGTCCAGCCCCAGAACCAAGGACACCACTGCAGCTCCAGCCCCAAAAAGTGCAAACAGCAGGGAATGGAGGGGAGCAAACTGGGAGGGTGGGACTGCAGAACCTGGAGCTGGAATTGGACAGTGACCCCCCACATGGAAACAGACCAAAACTTATCAAAAGTGTGAGAATTCATGACTAGGGGTTCATCTTGGGTGCACCTCTGTAGCCACAGCTCTCTTCATAGAGGGCAGGCAGGCACAACTTCCCAAGGATATTTCCTGGAAACTGCAGCAAGGAACCTCAGAGAAAGAGAAAACATTCTTATCTCTATTCTCTGCTCCTGATGCTTTTGCACATGTGGAATATGTTAGGAAGATTGAAGAGAGTTCTTAATTGGATTCTGGTGATGGTCGTTTATATTAATTTGCCTATGGGGTCAAAGCTGTGTCCTCACTGTCTCACACAGTAATGGGTATTCCTGTAATATTTTTTTAGCATTCTTTTAGTATTATTTAGAGTAGTATGTCTTAAATATAGTATAGTGTAATATAATTAATAGAATAGAATATAATATAATTTTAATAAAGCAATTGTTCAGCATTCTGAATCAATGGAGTGAGATGCCAATCATTCCCTGTATCAAGGGCTCCTGATTCTGCTTTACACCTTGGGTGGAGCCATGGTCAGGATCTTGTACTTCCCAAGGTGTGTCCTTTGAAGGACTTTCAATAAACCCCCACTTTGTTCCTTTAACTCTGTCTAGCTCTGCTCTAGGAGCCTCCCCAGGCATCCCCACAGCCCTGCACCCAGCAGAAGGCTCCAGTCAGTGAGAGCCTGGTGGCTCTGCCACTCACCTCTGACTTGAGCCTCTCAATCTCCGTGTCCTGGTCCTCCAGCTGGTGCCGGAGCTGGTTGGCCGCCACCTTCTCGGTCTCCACGATCTGCACCAGGTGGATGTACTTCTGCATCAGCACCTCCCGCTCAATCAGGATGTCCGAGTAGCTGCCAGGGAAAGGACAGGTCACTGAAAACAGCCACATGACGGGTTTTGGTGGTTTTAGTTTAAGAAGGCTTCTGCTCCCGAAGCAATCGTGAAAACAGAAACTGGTTCAGGTGAAAACATGTTTTAAATAATTCCTCTTCTGTGCCTAAAGAACTGTTCATAACTATTGTATTTGTGGGGTGCCCCAATGAAGGAAGACAAGATGAATCTGACTCCACATTCCCAAAAGGTTAATTTATTATTTTATGATGGTATAATATATTAAACAATACTACACTAAACTATATTAAAGAATACAGAAAGGATGCAGACAGAATTCTAAAAAGGTAATAATGAAAACTTGTGACTCTCTCCAGAGTCCCGACACAGCTTGGCCCTGATTGGCCAAAGAGTGAAAACAACTCACAGCAGGATCCAATGGAACAATCACCTGTGGGTAAACAATCTCCAAACACATTCTACATGTGAGCACAACACAGGAGAAGCAAATGAGATAAGAATTGTTTTCCTTTTCTCTGAGGCTTCTCAGCTTCCCAGGAGAAAAACCCTGGGCAAAGGGATTTTTCAGAGAATGTGAATGCCACACAAAATCATAATTATTATTCTTGGCATGATAGCCAACTGTGCAAAACATTACTATTGTTAGATATTTATTATTTTTATATGTTTACTGTTGTTAGATATTTACAACTTAGATATCTAACTACTAGTTAGATAATATCTACCAATAGTAAATATCTAACTATCTACTTAGATATTTACTATTGGTAGATATTTACTGTTGTTAGATATTTACTGTTGTTAGATATTTCTCTATTATTAAATAGCTATTATTAGTAGGTACTTAGAATAGAGACTTAACAAGGAAGAGGCTTTATCAAGCATCTAAAAGTGGGGAATGATGCCTTAGGATTTAGCTTTCATATTTTCCAGATTCTGTACCACATCAATATATAATTCTGAACTTGATATAAGTTTACTTAGACAAAACAATCGTTTTCCAGCCTAATATATTTTTAATAAACACCTACTTTATGTCTTTATTCTGCCTAGTCTCTGTTCTAGAGGTCTTCAGGCATGACAATCCCCTCATGAGACATGGACAGATAACATAGCCCCAGTGGCAATAAGACTGCAGAACCATGCTTGTTTAGCTTCAGTTATAATGTGCAGCTTGATCATAAACCACCCAGATCCTAATCACCAAATCATCCAAACTGAGACAGTTTAACATCCTTTTTTAGACTGCAGCAACAGTACCCAGTTTCACAACACTCAGCTACTGAGAGCAAGATAACTGCACTTTTTATGAGCTTCTAATTCTCATGCTTGGCCAAAGAAGTCAGTAAAATCAATTTGTTTTATGTATTTTAAGGTCCTGATTTTTTCCCATCTTTTGGGAGAACTTGGGGGAGCATGTAGCACTTCATCAGAACTATTTCTCTCCATCTGCCAGATCAATTTATGGAAGAATTCCCATCAAAACTGTCATTTTAGCGCGCTAACACATGTTTTATATTTTAGGCCTTTTTAAAATTACTGAAATAAATGCCTTTAATCCAATCAGTATCAAGAACCACAGTATCAGTCTTTCCTTTAGCTCTTGGGCAGCTTTTCCCTGCAGAGGGACAATATCCCTAGTGCAATCAGATGCCACAATCAGAGCACCATGTCAGAAATGCTTCCCAGCTTCAGGCAGAGGAGAAAACAGATTTTCCCTACAGAGCATCTTCACCAGACTGACCCTGAAGCAGCAAAATCAAGACACTTTGCTGCCTCTTATTCTGAGTTTTAGGAAGGTTGTTCCTCTGAGAATTATGGAAATTTACAAGATAAAGACCAAACAAAACACAGCAGAATTCAGGCCCTAAATCATTGACAAGGGATCCACCACTGTTTGATACCACATCTTTTTCTATTGCTGAGTTTGAACACAGCATTTAACAGCAGGAACTTTCTGACTGCAAATCTCTTCCCTGTAAATATCTTCCTGCTTTTTACAGCGCTCATAAAACAATGAATATTTGCTATTAAATACCGTGAGGTTCCTAAAATTGCAGTAATGTGCATCCTCTACAATGTGGTTTTTCTGTAAATATTTACTTGTATTTCAATCAGTGTTAGTGCATCTCCACACTGGAGGGGGCCAATATTAACCACAGTTCTTGCATTCAACACCTAACCTGGAAAACAAGCTTGGATTTAAAATAATTAGAATAAGTTCCCACAGCTATCATAAAGTAAAAGGTTTTTTTCCTTGTACAGACTATAAAAAGAATAAGAAGGGAATTTAATTCTATTACATTTGCTGTCATATTTTGACTGCTGCAGAAGTAAACAATACACTGGAAAAAGGAAGGTCAGGACACCTCTTCCAAGAAGTAAAAACCACACATAAATAAGCCTATCATGAAGCAATGCACTTATCATTCAGCTGTACAAGAAACATCAGTAAAGAATGAGATTAGTTCTTCAATTTTGTTTGTTTGTTTGTTTGTTTTGCAAGAATTCTGGGGTTTTTCTTCAGAAACCAGAGTACTTCACCTCTTTTCACCCTAAAAAGGCATTTGTAGATTCTAAAAATTGTCTGAATCAAAAGCACTAATCGTGTCTGAGTTAGCACTAACAGTTTTACAATATTAAGATAAAAATATATGTAACATATGTAATAAAATGCTTTGATTTAAATTTAATATAAATAGTCTTTCCCAGCTAAAACCAAATCCAAACAGGTGAAACACCCTCTTTTTCTATTTATAATTTTCAAAATGTTCTAGAACTTTTGCGACCAATCGTTTTCAATAGAGAATTTGAGGTATTTCACTTTGGTTTTATTTAAACTGAGGAAAATAGTAGGACACAGACTCACAAGGATGAACTGCTGATGTAGGATCCAATATATTGTTACATACAGTGCTTCTCTTTCACTTTTTTATTTCTTCCTTTAGGGGAAGAAATTATGTGTATTTCTTGGATTCTTTAAATGCATTAAGCTGGACAGCTTTGCTTTACCGGGGAACAAGACACTTTGCTCTGGAAGACTGAAGATTTTGTTCTTTTGAGATGCTCTTAGAGCAATTCAGTGGAGGGGCTTTTTGCTGTCTAAAATGTCAGACTCAGCCTGGAAACCAAACAACATCTCCTTCACTCCCATAATTAGCACTACGAAGAAGAGTTAATTTGAAAAGACTCTGTACACCTACACTAACTTATAATAGGCTAAATCCATTTTCCTTCTCCAAACTACTGCTGGGAAAGGAAAAATCAGAGGCTTTTGGAATAAACCTCACATTCTTCCAACAGCCCCTTCCATCCATCTCTCTCCATGCTTGAGTAGAGATCACCATGTCCAAATGTGTTAATCTGAACATCCAGAGTAATCCCAGGAGCATTACAAGAGGACAGGGCATTGATACTGACATGAACACACATGTATAAAAAATCCTTGCAGGAGAAAATTGTACCAAAACATTCAGATGTCAAAGCAACACAGAAAAACATATAAAACAACCTGTAAGCAACCAGTCTAAGTCTGGTTTTTTGTCTAGGGTATCGTTTTATAGAAAGAAACAACTGCTGCAAACCACAGCTTATATGACTTTTTATTAATATTTTTCTGAGGGAAGCAATTCTGTAATGTCTAAAACATCCTGAAAGCTGAGGCTGAACCTATCTACTACCATCATCTGTAGGAACAGGACTCAAACCAGGTATTTCAAGAACCCCTGACTGACCATCACCCACCACATGGAGAGAGGAAGAAATTAATAAAACCCTGATAAAATGTGCTGCACCATTTAGTCTGACATACTCAGAAAACCTAGGAAAACTTGAGAAATTTTAGCCTCTAGCAGCAAGCCAGGATACAAGTTCCAGTAGTGCTACCAGCAAATACTTTTGAGTTTTGTCCCAGAATGACACCAGAGTTGTGGTTCATTGGAGCAGTCCGTGCTAATTGCCCTAAAGCTGCTCAGGGTGCTGGGAGAAGCAAGCACTTGGTCTGGCCACACCAAACCACCCTCTTGAAAAGCAAAATGCACAGCCTAACTCACTCCTTATGAAAACCGGGCTCTGGCTGTCTGCAAGGCAGAAGAAATTGCCTGCATTTTCCCCACACCCACCTTGAGCTGCTGCAGGACTCCTCAACAGAGGAGAAAGAGCCTCCAGACAGGTTTTAAAGCCTGAATGGCACAGTCACAGCCACAGCAGGGATGGGAACAGTAAAAGCTGCACTAGAACATGACCAATCCACCCCTGTGGCTCCAAGCAACGTGCCTTGGGGTGTGATCCAGGGTTCTGAGGGATCCCTGTGCCAGACAGAGCCACAGGGCATTTTGATGACTCCACACCCCAAATGGTTTTTACTACACGATCCTTTTAACTGAGCGGGGGAAATGCCAGCTGGGAGACAGAGCCTTTGGAAAAGTGGGCCCAACAACCAAAGCACCCAAACCATGTCCGTGGGAAATGGCTCACTCAGGAGCAAGGCGTGAGGGGAGAGAAGGCCACCCTGTTCTGTGGGATGGAGACTGTGCTGGAAACAGCCCTCACCAGCCAGTGTGTCACCCACCAGACACTCACACCTCACACCAAAACCAGCTGCTCCCATTGTCCTGGCACTCCAGCCAGGAAAACCTGACCATTTAGGAATGGTCAGATCTGAACTCTTTAGGAATTCATCCACAAACAAGCTGAAGGAGAATGGCACCCTACCCCATTGTGCAAAACAGACAAGACTCAAAGCATGAGCAGCCATGAACCACAGAATCGTGGCATGGGTTGGGTTGAAGGGACATTAAAGATCAGCCAGTGCCACCCCTTCCATGGCAGGGACACCCTCCACTGTCCCAGTGTTCAGCCTGACCTTGGGCACTGCCAGGGATCCAGGGGCAGCCCCAGATGTTCTGGGCACCCTGTGCCCACGGCCTGCCCACCCTCCCAGGGAACAATTCCTTCCCAATATCAATTTTAAGTCCTTTATTTTAGTTTAAAACCATTCCTCTTCATCTTGTTATCTGCCCATGTAAAACATCATTCTCCCTCTTTTGCAGGAGCCCCCTTTCAGAGGGAAGCTCATGAAAAGCTGCCATGAGGTGTGCCCAGAGTGTGTGGAAAGCCTCTCCTCATCTCCTCCCAGGCTGAGAGCAGCCACCAACCACAGGGGTGTGAAACTTCTTATGGGCTAGAGGGAACAACATTTTGGGGTTATACAAGGCCTGTTATGGAAGTGCAGGAACAAAAGGCAGGGAAAGGGAGGCATGGAATAAGTCTGAGGAGCAGCAAGCTTTGGAAAACACAGAGATAAGGGGATAAAAGGGGATAAAGGATCTCAGGTAAGCACAGTGATCAACACACTTGTCTGGCCAAGACCTGCACATCCCCACCACTACCCATCCTGCCTTCTGACCAAACCCACCTCTCTCTCCTCTCCTTGGTAAGGGGGACTGCATGTGTGCATCCCTACAGCTCTCAGTGCCACTTTCTGGAGCTGGCACCACAAGCCCACAGGTCCCTGCAGTGCCAGGGGCACACAGGAGAGCTGGAGGTGTGAGCCTGGCCCAGGTGTGTGACCACCAGCCATGGCTGAGCCAGGAGAGCCGAGCACTGGGGACACACGGAGGCCGGCCTGCACCAACAGGGATTGGTGATTAGGCTGCTGGAAACAGTTTAAACTAAACTAAACCCAACTAATTACTAAACAAATGGTTTAGTAACTAATTACAAACTCCAGGGTGCTCTGCTTGACACAAAAGCAAAGCAAACAAAAGCAGCTTCTGGGAACAACACAGGCCTGGGTGGCTGGCTGAGGCATGGCTCTGCAGGCCCCGGTGTGCCCAGCTGGAGACCAGAGCAGCATGAGCACTTGCAGGGCAATGCCTCTGGAATTTCAGCTTTTATATTTTTCAAATCCCGTGCTGCATTAAGGTATAACTCTGAACTACATATATAGTGTTAGCTACTGTCTTCACATTTTGGTCAGACAACACAATCCCTCTGGGCCTGAAACTCAAGGGCACCCTACAGCCTCAGGCCCTGAAAGTATAAACAGTATAAAAAGTATAAACAAAAGTGAATTGGGAGGGAGCAAACTGGGGGTAAATGACTTCACTAGCTGAACCTGAAATTGGTGGATTAACCCCTGATGTGCAAATGGACCAAACTTAATTGTGTGAAAAATAATTGTGTGAAAAACTCGCGACCATTGTCCATTTTGGCTGTAGCCTCTGGGAGGCTTCTGACTGTCCAAAATGTACCTATTGAAGGCCTTTAATAAATACCCACCTTATTCTTTTAATGTTATCCAGCCTCTGTTCTAGGCAGCCACTCCAAGGCATCATCACAGGTATGGAGGTCCAGGAGCAGCCCCTGGACAGCTTGCACAGCTCAATGATTTTTGGGGGGCTCACACTGGGTGTCTGCACTGGATGCACCTCTCTGCCTCACTCCCAGCCCACCAGAAACCACAAAATCCTGGTTATTAAAGCACCAGGCCTCAGCTAATACAGTTTTACTGACAGCAAGGCATCAGCGCAGCGCAGCTCTGAGATGCCACAGTGAGCTTACAACCACCTGCAAAATACTGTGTAAAATACACAGCAGAAGTGTGCCTGCAAATCTGAGAGAAAGCTTTGGTGCTTCTGTTTGTTTTTAATTTTAAATTGCCAGTTAGAGGGCAGTAGTTCCTCGTACACCTTAAACAATGACCCAGGTGGAAGAATTATTCCCATTTTCCTCCCTAATCTTCTCCCACATCACCTGTGCAGTGAGCAGACCTGGAGGAATGAGATTGATTACAACTAAGCTGGCAATAAATTAAAAAAGCATATTTCCTTTTCAAATCAGTTTCCCAATTAAATTCACACTTGTGCCGGCATGAAAGGAGGGGTTTTATTCCCACACGTGGGAATTTAAGACTTTGGAATAAGCTAAAGCAGAGAAGTCCAATAAATTTTATTAATCCTGCATTCATATGAAAAAAAAAGCATAAGAGTTTTTGAGCTAAATGCAAAAAAGCCCTAAAACACAGAAGATTTTCTAAGAGAGAGTGATAAGTGCACCTCAGTGTATTGAGGGTGAAAGAGATTTTTTCATAAGAGAACAAGTTCTGGAAGACAGCCAAAAACAGGACTTCCCGATGCAGTCACTGACAGAGAAACTAGAACTTGCCAGGAACAAATCCTCTTGCCCAAAATTGTAGCTCAAAAGGAGCAAACCATGCTCTGCCACCCTGGATATTAAAGAGAAACCAAAATATTGAAAAGCCAAATAAAATAGAAGGGGGAAAAAATGTAAGTACAGGATATGGAACTGATAATGAGGTTCCAGTAAAATATACTGGATTATATATCCCAATTCCTGCTCAAAAGCCAAACAATCCCCCATGTGAGGAGAGGGCTCTATGGACAGGAACAATGGACAACATCACAGTAGAAAAGATCCTTTCATTAGGTACTGGCACCCAAATAAAATTCTTATTTACCCAGAGTGGTCCATGGGGTGCAGTGAGATTGCAGCATCCTTTTTTCAACAATCTGTTTGTAACTGACAAAGTAAATTAGACATGGAAGAAATTTTGATGGCTACAAATATGTGTTGGGGAAAAAAAATAACAAAAAGCAGTACAAAATTAGATTTCTATATGTCAATCTAAGAAAACAAAAAGCCTCAACTACCTCAATTGCATTGTCTCAGCTAACACAGGGATTACCACAGCTTCTCATGAGGATATGACCCTCTGGAAAGCAATTTAATACTTCCCTTTCTCAAATGCCAGCATATTCACACAGAACAAGATGTTCCCAGGTCTCTTTTCAATATAAGAGTAGTGGCAGTCTTCTCAATTCCTCCTCCAACAATTTGTAACTAAGACACCTAGACAGTACAAAAAAGCATCTTAAAAGTGCTACATAAAATGCCATTCATCAATTCCTAAAAAAACCCTTAGGTTAGGCTCAAATCAACAGTGGCACTTCAGAAGTTGCCAAAACTTCTCCCATTTGTCAAAAATACAGATAAACTTCAGGGAAAAGATCTAGATCATGATGAAGGCAAAATTGAATCCCTAAAGACAATCTGTGCTCTTTTGTTCAATTAAGTTGGCAAGAAAAGTCTTACACAATACTCAAAAACTATTATTTTTGCCTCTTTTTATCTATCTTCAGCAAAAGACCCAATGGTTCAGTAACTAATTAGAAACTCCAGACTGTTCTGCTCGACACAATGCAAAGCAAACAAAAGCAGCTTCCAGTGAAGGAGAAAATCATCAGAGCAAGGAGGTAACCCACAATAGGGAATGACACTCCATGCTTACCAACTAAATTCTACAATTTTTTTGGTCGCTTGTTGGAATTTTGTCCAAGGAAACACAAGAAAGCCGTGTCTGTATCCCTGGGAAACTTCCCCAAGAAATTTTAGATACCTGTGCAGAAAGGGTGATGAAGAAAATCCCCCAAATGGCAAAGGACCTTGAGACTGTCCCTCATGGAGATGCCCATAGTTCAGTATCATCAGGAGGTAGGCCAAAATAAGGTGGAAACAGGCAAATAGCAAAAGGGGTGGAGATAAAAATACTGATCTTAGTTACTCAGCTGTCCTGTAAAACCTGCAATGACAACTCCCTGGTGGAGTCAAAAGTCAGCCACCCTGACCCTCAATGTCACAACCAACTTCTCTGCAAGTTTTCACTATTTTCACCTGTGCATTGCTTACCATTGCCTTAATTTCATGTCAGTTTCTACCTTGAAAATTCATGTGTGACACACTTACAAACGGAACTACAAGGACAAAAATTTTACCTCATGTTATGAAGCTCTTCTTGCTCGCGTGCCTTTTACACCAGGCAATGGACAAGAATCACTGAGGCTGGAAAATCCCTCCCAGCCCATGGAGTCCCAGCTGTGCCCAGTCCCCACCTTGTCCCCAGCCCAGAGCTCCGAGTGCCACCTCCAGGTGCCACCTGCAGGGCTGGGCACTCCAAACCCCCTGGGCAGTGCCAAGGCAGCTCCTGAGCCCCCTTTCCATGGGGAAATTCCTGCTGTGCCCACCCTGAGCTGCCCTGGCCCAGCCTGAGGCCATTCCCTCTGCTCCTGTCCCTGTTCCCTGGAAGCACAGCCCGAACCTCCCCTGTGTGTCCCCCCTGGCAGGGAAAGGTTGTGGCAAAACCAAACTGGTGCTGCAGAGAGGGAAGCCCAGGATGCTGCAGTCCCTGAATGTCCACGAGCATGAGGCAAAAAGCGCTGTTCCCTTCCTCACTCACTGTCAGCTGGATGCCTTGACTTAGCTGTTATATTTTTCAAATCCTGTGCTGCTTTAGGGTATAACTCTAAGCTCCATCTAGAGTGTTAGTTTCTGTCTTCACATTTGGTCACACAGCTCCATTCCTCTGGGCCTGAAACTCAAGGACACCCTACAGCCTCAGGCCCTGAAAGTATAAACAAAAGTGAATTGAGGGGGAACAAACTGGGGCTAAAGGACTTCATTACCTGAAGCTGTAATTGGAGGATTAACCCGTGAAATGCAAATGGTCCAAACTTTAAATTGTGTGAAAAACTCACGACCATTATCCATCTAGGGTGCAGCCTCTGGGAGGCCTCTGACTGCCCAAGATGTACCTATTGAAGGCCTTTAAAAAATACCCACTTTATTCTTTTAATGTTATCCAGCTCCTGTTCTAGGCAGCCACTCCAGGACACTGCACAGCAAAAGCTGTCCCAGACCAGGACAAGCCCTGCAGCAGCACGGGGCTGTGGTGTCACACAGGGGACACTGGCCCAGCCCTGAGCCCCAGGGACCCCAGGGCATGGGATGATTTGTCACCCAGAGCTGCTCTCCACTGCCCACCCACAGGGCTGGCCTGGGAGAGGACAGAGCCCCACTCAGTGGCACCAGCAATACCCTAAGTTTGAGCTTTCATATTTTCCAGATTCTGTGCTGCATCATAAATAACTCTGAACTCCATATAAAGTGTCAGCTGTTCTCCTCACAGCCCAGTCACACAGAACAATCCTTTTCCAGAACCAAGGACACCACTGCAGCTCCAGCCCCAAAAAGTGCAAACAGCAGGGAATGGAGGGGAGCAACGCGGGAGGGTGGGACTGCAGAACCTGGAGCTGGAATTGGACAGTGACCCCCAATATGGAAATGAAACAAAGCTCATCAAAGTGTGAAAACTCGTGACTCAGAGTCCATCTTGGGTCCATCTTGGGTCCATCTTAGGTGGAGCCTTGGCCACAGTTTCGTGCTGCCCATCCTCTGAGGCCTTTTAATAAATCCCTACTTTATTCCCTTAACACTGTCTAGCCTCTGCTCTAGGCATCACCAGAGGAGGACACAGCTCCCAGAGCAGGCTGCCCAGGCAGCACAAGGCCTGCAGCCCCAGGGCCTCACTTCACAAGCTCTAAATTAAAAACTACGAGCTGCTCATGTTCAATTTTAGTTCTGAAGCAGAATCACTTGTGTTTACATGGCTCGTGTCCTAAGCAATTCGGGAGCTGCCTGGCTCCTTGTGCGTTACCATGGCACTGCAGATTAGCTGAGGTGAGTGTGGATGGGAGGAGGCTGCAGAAAGTGCATTTCAGCAGCAGCTTTGCCTCCTGTTATAAATTACAAATACCGTTATTGCCTTTCACATTTATGTATTAGCTTTTGTTTTGCAAGTTATTATTCATCACAGAGATCCTGATATAGTGAAATTTGTGATTCCTTTTAGCTGCTTTTTGGTATAGTATAATCAGTCCATTTAGGTATGCACCGTATAGCTTATAGAAATACTTGGTAAATACTGAAGTAAAAATTGAAAATATAAATATAAATAGAATTATAAAATATAAATATAAGTATAATATAAATTGTAAATATAGGTATTGAAATATTTGATAAATATATCTTAGGCCATAGCATAATATTAAAATAGAAATTATCTGATGTTAAAATGCCTTTATGTAACTAACTCAGAGAATGGAGTAAGATAATTATGTGGTTCCTTGCATTTGTGGACTGAGTGGTAAAATAAGAGTGACAAAAACCAGAACCCAATTTACTGGCTCCTCGTTACCAGGGAGTGTAAAAACAACAGGATGGAACCACAAGAAGAAATAAAATATATTGCTTTAATTTAGAAGATGGCATGAAGACAAGCCAAAGGTTAAAACCAAGCAAAAGAACATCTAAACCCAAAGGAATGTTTGAATATATACATACTCAACTCAAACTCTTATGCATATACCTGCACCCCCTGCAATGTAAAAGTATATAGAGAACATGGTTTAGGTTAATGGTGTGCTTTTAGCAAATAGCCAAGCACCTCAGCACTGGATTTTATCCCTTTTATCCCTTACTAAATTTCTAAAAACTTTGAAGATTGAGCATCATTTCTCACACCTCCTGCATTCCTCAGGCCTTCACTGAGATGACTTTAATTTAGATTACACCTAAACCATGGCCACTTGCCACCCTGGCCTCTCCTCAGGCACAGACTACTGCATGGCTCAAGGTCCGTTTTCACAAAACTGTGGTTCCGGTCATTCAGAATTTTGGTTTCAAAGTCAAAAATTTATTGGTCACGCTTCATCATCTTAATGGCTTGACATCCTCTTTCTTACACTTATTTTTCTGTAAGAGTTTTTAAGGAAAAACTCATTTATTCATCTGTCATATCATTAATTTCCTCATTCGCATGACACGCTTGTCTCTAACAGAAGACTAATCCTAGGGCTTCTTTCTAATAAAATAATATATTCTTCCTGAACTAATTTCAACTGCAGCACAATTGCTTATGAAAGATGAAAGGCAGTGAAATAAGCATTGAATGTTAAAGGTGTTTTTTTCCTATAAGGCACTCATGAATTGGAAACAACACCCAGATAATACATGTAATAATTTCTTTCTGTTTGGAAGATGGGTTTAGGTTCTCAAAGTATTATCCATTTATCTGTAATAAAATGGATCAGAGGGTCACAAATCGAGTTCCATACCTTGCTTGGTGAATAGCTTCTACCCACTCATCTCCATCAACCTCATCCTCACAACGCAGCTCCAGTGGCTTCTGCCCCTCATGGCCAAAGAGAACAGTAAAATAATGCTGCAAATTAGAACAAAGGAAAAAAGGGTTCAGAAACTCTTAAATTAAAAAGATATGTAAAATTTTTAAAATAAACAAAAACCAACCAAACAAAAAAAAAAAAAAAAAAATAGAAAACACAAAAAACATCCCACCCAGCAAA
Organism: Melospiza melodia melodia; assembly: GCF_035770615.1. Classification (NCBI taxonomy): domain Eukaryota; kingdom Metazoa; phylum Chordata; class Aves; order Passeriformes; family Passerellidae; genus Melospiza; species Melospiza melodia. Next base: position 81,793,967 of record NC_086226.1, read on the forward strand.
TAAAAACCACCAGAAGACTTTATATACTCAGCCCAGTGTGTTGCCAGCCCAAAGATGTGTTTTAAGTTTTAGTCTTGAAACATGGATTGAAGTTAAAACTACCCTGAAAATATTCCCCTGTGTATCAAGGTAATAGCTTTCATGTACTTATTGCTAAGTTATTGTTCTTAAACTTCCACATCCAAGACAACAAAATACAATTCCCTAAAGAGCTCCTACAGCCAAGTACAATAACAGAACTACAGTGGGGTGTCTGCAGTTCTCCCTCACATTTTTTAACCTCAGACTTCCCTCAGCCAGCTTGGGGATCCAAGCCCGGAGCCACCACCACCTCCTCCCAAAAATGCAGATTGTGCACTGGCTCCAGCTTATTCCCCACCTTCCCAGAAGCACGGGGACCCTTGTCATCCATAGTACTCCCAAAACATGTTTTCCCCTCTCACAAGAAGTCTCATCCATAACTATATGGCAACTACCTTTTTTTTTTTTTTTTTTTTTCCCACAAGGATAGGCAATTCACCCAAAATGTGGCATTTCTTGCATGAAGGCCATTGCCCTGGTGTGTTCCACAGAACTTTCAGGGAGGTTTTTGCCACTGTCAGAACACAGCATGAGCAGATTTAGCTGGTGGGGAGGGGAGAGCCACCTTAGCTCCCACATGACAGGGATGGATATTTACAACCTTATTTTGCACAGCTTGTGTACCAACTTACAGCCAGGCAGCAAACAGGCTTCTTCCAGCTCAGATGAAAACAGGTCAGAAAACATTCTACCTAAAGACACCTTCATTTTCCACAAGTGCCCTAAACACACCCTTTAGCAATCCAGGTGTTTCACGGGCAGGAGGACGAGTGAGGGTCACAAAAACATCCGGGTGTGGGTCTGAGGGCATTCGGGAGCAGTTCTGACTGAACTTGTCTGGGTCCCTCCACTGTCCTCACTGCCCAGAACTCCCCCAGCCCTCGTCCACCTCCACATCTGTGCACAAGGAACAGAAATTCCTGTCTGGGCTCCAACAGCCAAACTCCAGCACTCCTACATTTGGCTTCCTTTTGGGTAACATGAGACAAAAAAAAGGCATTCCAGGAGGAGAAATTATTCACTTGTGCATTGTATTAGTTTGTTAAATATCACTGTGAATATAAAAAGCACTCTTCAGGCAGAAGAGCACCAGGATTACAGACAATCGCAACAGAAATGAGGCCAAATCAGAAGCAGCACTCACATTTAACAGGCTTTAACTAAATGAAGTTCAGGCTCAGACCTGTTAAGTCTTAGAAATTAAACAGCTCCAGAGCCCAAATGAGGAATAATAAATGAGTAGAAGAACAATCTTATAAGCTGTGGGGTTTCAACAGAGCATATCACTGAAACCTGAATACCATGAATAGGAAGGAAAAACCCATTAATCAGGTCCATAGGATTCTCCACAGCAGTGAAAGATAAAAACTTTTACAATAATACAGTGCAGTTGAAAATAACCTACAGCACAGTGAAAAGTGCAGCAAGATTACACACAAATGTACTCTGTTTATAGAGTGGAATAGTCTATTTTAAAAAGCATATTTAAAGATAAATCACACTGTTCAGCACTGCATATTATGTAACAAGTTATTTGCGTTTCATAAAGCTGTTACATATAAAATTAGAATAAAGACACAAGTGCAGACAAGCACTGGATTTAATCCCATTGTGTGGGGACTCAAGTTGAAGGGAGAGACAATATCAGAGTCCTCCCTACTTTCAAAGTGCAGCAACTCAGACCTCTTTAAAGCAAGACTTGCAGTGATCTCATGTCACAGAATTTAAACTCAGAGGTGTGCAGTTACCATGGTGACAGGCACGCCAGAAACACACAGTTAGAGCAAGAAAATGCATACATTTAAACTAACTTAGAGGGCAACCACAGCAGCTCTGGACCCAATGGCAACTAAAGCTAAATAACAGGAGGCATTTGTTTTGAAATCACCTACATCTGTCAGCCCTCCAAACAGGCATGTTGCATTCAAGCATCAGGATCGGGTCTCACTTCATTTATCCAGAAATAGTCAATTCTAGACCAAGAAAAGTGCAAGAAAAATACCATAACATGACTCTAAAAAGAATCTCAAAGTCATCTTTAAATTCTCTTTTCAAAATAAATGTTGCTCATTTAAAAAACTAATGTACTACAAGAAAATAAGATGGTGTCTGTGATGCACTATTACATTCCCCAGTAAGTGATGTATGTGAGTGGGCCTGTATATATAATTACACAGAGACAATATAATTTTAGCACTGCCATACAATGCCAAACAGTTCAGCTTGCAGATCACTGCAGCACAGTACAGGTAAAAAACATCCTTCTGCATACACACCATCCTCCTCCTGAAGGGAAAACAGTAAATATTTAAGCACTGTAGCACATATTTACATCAACTACCCTCATCACCATCATTATCCTGTCTGCTGGATATCAGGAACATACTTGTGTTTCAACTTCAGCTAGACAATTTTGTGGTTTATGTTTATTCTGAAAACCACTGGAATCATAGAGGGTAATATGAACAATCTGTGTTTTGACATAAAACAAATGAAGTAATTTCATTTCAAGGTGTCTCTTCTGTGTTCAGTGACACTGACACAGTGTTCATTTGCACAAAAACACCTTTGGCAGAGTTCTTGAAGGTGAAGTTGGAGGGAAAAAAAGAGGAGGGGAAGCTTCAGGTGCCTGGCACGGGTACGAAGGCATGACTGACAGCCAAGGAAGGAGCTGAGGGACATCAGGAGCACTCCTTGGCCCCTACCTGGGCTTGACCAGAGTTTCTCCCTGCAGAGAGAGGAGCAGTGACGGAGGAGCTGATGGGTGCCTGCTGCAGAGACAAGGCTGGAGCCAGGCTCAGGCTCTGGGTGCAGAAATCCCGCACCAGAGCTGGGCTGCCCAGCAGCTCACAGCACCACTCTGCCCTTGCAAAACTGCCCAAGGGATGGCAGCACTCGAAGCAAGGCAGCACAGCCTCTGCAGCTCCAACATTTCCCCTTCAGAAGGGAGAAAAACATTGTTCTGGTTACAAAAAAATCAACGGAACAGACAAACTCTCACCAAAAAAAGTGCAACAACGCAGCAAACAAAAAAACAGGCAAACAAAAAATACACACAGAAAACAACTCCACAACAAACAAAAATCCAAAAGCCAACCCAAAAAAAAACCCTATAGAAAAAAAAAATATTAACCCAAATGATACATGCCCTGTAACAGAAATACTACTTTTCAGATCACTGAGGTCAATAAGTGGCAATGCCCCAGACAACTGCCCTTTCCAAAGATTTCCACGCTAAACATAAAACTAATTTATAATAATGCACTGTGAAATCGTAATTTTAAAACTTAGTTGTGCCATGATCTGACCAGGTGCTATTTCCCGATTTTTCACTGATTTATTGCAGTCCTGGTTTAACTATTCAAGCTGGGATGTTGTGAGTAAGTTAAAAAGAAAATTTACGGGCGTCAATATTGATAAGAATGGGAAACAGAGATGAAAAACAACGGTGGAAAATTTGTTTGTGTACCAAGATTGCTACCAAAACATTAAGAGCCATAACAAAAGGCTGTTTTCAATGTGAGGCATGAGGAAGCTTAATCATTTGCCGTGTATTTAAGGCTTACATTCACTGCCTGATGTTTGCAAGGGCGTGTTGCAAACCTTTGATGCTGGAAAAGGTGGCAGAGGTGATTAATTAAAATTTAACATGACAAGTTAAAAATATTTATTGTTCTTGACTTCTAAAGACGTTTTCATTTCAGAACCTGGAAGCCTGTGTGCAACGTGAAATGCAAGCAAATTGCTGAGCAAAAGAGAACAATCACTACAGCAACTGAAAACTCCTCAGTAATCCCAGAAGGAAAAGCAGCAAATTGCAGTCTAAATCAAAGCAGCTTATGCTATCCAAGGACACATTAACTCATGGAGTTTTCAGATGTGTTCGACTGACAGTATTTTGCCCAGCTTCTGAAACACAGAACAAAATGTGTACTCTGTATTACTCACACCATGGGGAAAGTGAAGGAAAAGAAGGGGAAATGTTGGGAAGAAGGCAGCACCTCTAGGAGGGAATAAGTGGGCAAGGATGAATATGTGGAGGTGAGGGAAATGTTTGGGGGAGAAGGCAGCAACCCCTCACACAGAGAGATCATTTACAACAATGTGTGGTGTCAGGACAAGGGGAATGGTTTCAACCACAGGAGGGTGAGACGGGGTATTGGGAAGGAATTGCTCTCTGGGAGGGTGAGGAGGCCCTGGGATGGAGCTCCCAGAGCATCCGTGGCTGCCCCTGGATCCCTGGAGGTGCCCAGAGCCAGGCTGGAACAGCCTGGGACAGGCATCCCTGCCGCGGAGGGGTGCGATGGATGGGCTTTAAGGTCCCTCCCAACCCAAACCATCCTGTAATTCCTTGGCTGTGCCAGCAGCAGGGTGGGCACGAGAGCTCCTCTCTGCCAGGGAAGATTCCCCCGTGCTGGGACTTGCTGTGCCACCACTCCTGGCAGGAAATCCACATCCCATCGCTGCTAAATTAGCATGAGAACGGAATGATGACAGGACTGAGGATTCATTTTGAAGTTTCCAGGGAGATCTACTGAGCCAACACATTTCATGCTCGTATCACACCAATTAGTAGAAGCTATAATGAGAACAGGATTAGTGGACATCAGAATTAACACGATGTACTTGGGAAGAGTCAGATGGTTTTTGTACAAGGATGTCATCTGCTCTAAACCCAGAGGAGTTCTCAGAGGGGTCAACAGGTGTTTGGGTTGCAACAAAAATGGTTTTCACAGTGATTTTGACAGATATTTAGGGAAATGCTACAGCATGTAGGACTTAAAAGAAAAAGGTCATTCCACAGATTAAAAAAAAAAAAAAAGAAAAATGAAAAAAAAAAAGAAAAACAAAAAAAAATCTGCTCAAAAGCTAGGAATCAGTTGGAATATTGAGCCATCTGTCAGTTCTTAGAATGCAACAGTCATCAAAGGACTTCCTCAGGAAATTCTGTTGAGGCCTGGGACAGCCATTACAAAGGATGACAAAGTTTGTAAATTTTTTGAGATAGTAACGATGAGAATCTCTTATTAAGAACTTCAACAGGCCTGAGTTACTGGAGAGCAAGAGGGCAGACAAAATTAATTGTCACAAAGTGACATACGTGAGGAAAAACACTCCAGGCTTCACATGTGGGAAGATGGACTTTGTGCTTGGCAGCACCACTCAGGAGCAAGGTCCCAGGAAAGGTTCCATGGAAACACCATCCCAGTGCTCAGCAATGCCAAAAGAAGCAAATCAGACTGCAGGGGTGGCTGGGAGAGGAACAGAACAAAGTGAACAAGGTAGTTACACCATGAAACATCCCGAGTCCTGTGGGCACTTTTGGGTATGTCCCAGCTGGACAACTGAAACTTTAATCTGGGACTCTTCAGCACAGGGAAAGGACATGAGATGATGGTTCTGAGATGAAGGAGGCCAATTCGGACTGGATGTGAGGAAGGAGTATCTTACCACGAGAGTGGTGAGACATTCAAGGCCAGGCTGGACAGGGCTCTGACCCACCTAATAAAGTCACAGTTCATTGCAGAGAGGGTTGGGCTAGGAAACCCTTAAAAAGCCCCTTCCAACCAGAATGTTCTGTAATTCCATGGAAGGAACAACTCTGGGGATACAACAAGAGTCTGCAAAACCAGGAGGTGTGCAAAGTGGAAGAATGGGGTGCCACAGGTCTACTTCTTTTCCAATTAAAAGTTTAAAAAATCTATTAAACAAAGGTCAGAGAAAACAGCTTCAAAACAAACAGAAGAAAGTGGTAATTCACAGAGCTGGTGATAGTCGGGCGCTGCTCTGTGACAAAGGAAGTGGTAAATGCAGTGGCAGTGATGTGCAGGCAGAGCAGAGGGTTCACTGTGCAGGCTTTCTGGGCTAGCAAACACACAGAATTCATATATTAGTAATGCAAACAGTCCTGAAGCTGAAAATAACTGGAAAGTCAATTCAGAGCAGAGGGAAGGGAAAAGTAAAATAAGCATTAAATAGATGCCTTCCCCAGCATGTCCTCACAGCCACTGTGAGGCACAGGTAATTAGAGCAGTAGGACCTTTGGTTGGAGCCTTTCTCATAGTCCTAGAGGGGCTAATTAAAACTTCCCTTGGTGGCATGAGAGTCTTCTACAGCCTTCAGATTGCTCTGCACCTGATTATAAACGAGATGTGCTGGTGCCTTCATAAAGTGCTGGCTCTAACAAGTTTCCTGGGGTTTTTCTTGCTGGTTTTGGGTTCAATTTTGATTCTTTTAAAAAATAAAGAAGTAATTTGCAAACCTGGTAGAGACACACTGGAGTATTTCAGGTTCTGTGTTTCTTTCTGGTGACACCTGGGGATTAAGAAGGTGGGGTTTTTTTTACCATTTTAATGTTACTTCATCATCCCTGATAGGTAGACGTCAGATACTGAACAGAACTAGGGAGAAAAATATTCCACAGGGAAATTAGAATAGGGCTTTTATCTGCCTAGAGCACATTAGAAGATACTGATTTGGATCTCCCACACTGAGAATATTCAGAGATGGGCTGTGATATCTGCTCCAGGTTTAGCTTCAAACTGGACAAATACAAAATATCTTGTACTGGGTGAGGGATGGGATGGCTTGATGTCTCCTATCTTCAGCCAATATTGAATTAATCGAGTGCCAACCTTCTCCATAAAATCTATTCTGACATCTGACAGTGAATTGCCTTCCTGAGCCATCCTGCAAATATTGCCAGGCCAAGAACAACTGAGGTAATTATATGTAATTATGCAATCAACAGTTTTCCAGTTAGGGAGATTACACATAAATGCACCCTGTGTTATAAACTCTTACTCTGTCAATTAGAAAATACCAACTTGCACGCAAAACAGAAGTCAAGGAATACACAAAGGTCACTGAGGACCTAAATTCTCCTGCAACTCTGTTGACTTGCATTGAAATTACACCAAATTACAATGGTTAGAGCACTCGTTTTCATGGATGAGAGAACCAGGCTAATATGGCCCCATCTGCTCTATTTTCAATGCAGACCATTTGTACTTCAGCAGCAGTTTATCAGCATGGGAAAATTCTGCCACATAAAAGGAAAATTTTAACAAGTAAAACCTACAGGAATGGGTACAACAAGTAAGTGCAGCTAAATTATTCACTCATAATAAACTGAACACGGGTACCTCCATCTCAAAGCGCATTTGACACAGCCCAGTGGGAATTTGCTGCCAGAAACCACAAGCCACTTGTTTCCCAGGGACCTGAGAGCTGCCTTGCAGCGACAGCACAGTCTCTAGTAAACACTCACAGCCCTGCCAGGGCTGCTGCCTCCCTCCCACGTGCACCAGGGCTCCTGGGGCTGCCACTGACACATCTCTGCATCTCATTTCCCCAGGTGACTGATGCTGAGATGCGCCCTGAGGACACTTCTGCAGGCTGCATTCCTGAAAAGTGGAGAGGGACTCCTACAAAGCGCGGCCAAACCCAGCCTGCCCAAGCCCAGAGACAGACAGAACTGCTCCAAACACCCGGTGGTGGACACAGCCAGCTCTGTGCTTACCCTCCACCCCATTCCCAGCATTCTGATCCTCCCAAACGCCAAGGAAAGGACACAGCGCTCAGAGCCGCAGCTCACACTGAAACACAAAAATATTCCAGCACCACTTGTTGCCTCTGCTCCCTCCCAGGCTTTTGTTTCTCTCTAAGACATTGCTTATGCTGGCAAAGGAACAACCAATCTCGGAAAGTGCTGGTTTAATGGCAATTTGAGAGGTTTTTCAGGACACACACACTCTCACGTGGAGAGCTCACCAAACGGGCAGGCACCTGCGGGGACCGCGGCAGTGAAACGTTCGCAGTGCAAGTGATGGAGAGGGAGCACAGAAATCCCATTTTCCCTGCTGCAGGTGGGCTGGGGACACAGCCCCTCACTCCTTGCCCCTGCCCCATTTCAGGGTTTCAACAGCTTCCATTTGGCCCCAACTGGAGGGAATGAACACTCAACTCACTCCACGTTTTGATCCCCCCTCAAGCATGGCACAGGCGGCAGGAACCGGGACCACAGCTGTACCACAAAACTAAGCACCATACAAATAAATTAGAAGAAATCCAACTAAAGTAGTAGAAATAGAGCTGTATCAGTAGGGATGTGCCTGCATCAATAGAAAATGTGATGTTCAAGCTGACACAGAAAGGACAGATGGGGAAAACAGAAACAGACCAAAGGGAGTACTGTAATGATTTGCAGTGTTAAACGTTTTTCAGGACTCAAAGCTTTCTGTGTTTTGCTCTTTTTTTTTCCCAAACGCTCTAATTTTTTCACCAGTTGTCACAACCCTAACCTTTCTCCTTGTACTGACAGCCTTCCCCTCCTTGTCCAAACAGCAGCCAGAGCTCTCCAGCCCTTTCCTCTGAAACTGGCAGTGCTGAGAGTTCCTCCACACCAATTCTGACACTAACCTCAGCATCTGGTTTGCCCTGCAGAAGACATCCCTGTATTTTAATTAAAAGATTGGACTTTAAAGGCCAGAATGAACATTTATAACCTTCCATTTTGATTACTTATGTAATATGGACCAGAAAAATCTCTCCAGAGAGCTCCTGCATCAAACACACAGGATGAAGATGAGACACACATCCTCCTTCATCCATCCTAACACAGAAAAGAAACACAGAAAATAATGAAAAACCCTCCCGAGCCCAAGTTAAAATTTTCTAGGTAATAAATTACCCTCGCTGCTGAAAACATGCAGCTTCATTTCAAAGAATGAGCAGGCAGGTAAATAATGAAATTATCTGAACAGCCTGGATTTTGAAGATTGCATTCCTATACTGTGCACTGCAAAAGTGAAGCCTGGCTTCCTCAGCAAACCCCATCACATATGTACCAAAAATAAAAAGGAACAAAGATAAATCCACCCCTAAGCATTCACAATACAATTTCCACAGAGCAAACAATTTTAATGTATTAATTTACAGGAAGAAGATTAATTTACTGTCTTCTAATTATATTCTCAAAATATGCAAACACAGCATTTGACATTTTCAAAGCTCTTTACAGACAGTAACTAATCTCCAAACTCCTCTACAAGGTAAGAATTATGGTGCCCATTTTAGACACCAGGATATGTGCAAAGATGCCCAAATATAGATCTGCTGTAGAAGAGTTCAACTCAAGACTGCTATAAACAGAGCTTCTCTCCCTGAAGTGAGCCAACACACGATAGGGAGGCAAGAATAAGAAGTCAGCACATCTCAGACCTTGTTACATCCCTGTTAAATATAATAATTTCTATCTATAAACATTTTCAAGGGGGAAAAAACCAACCACTTGAAATTTCAAGCATCTGCAGTTTTGTGTGAGATGAGGGACAAGGCTGCTACAGACACACACCAACACCAGGGACTGACAGGGCTCTGATGGAAAATCAAAGACCCCTGCAAAGAGCAAAATACAAGGTTTTCATGACACCTGAATGATTTCATTGCACAGGAAAACACCCTTTTGTTGGCACCATGCTCCCTCACAGCCACACTCTGTGGTTAAGCAGCCCTGAAGGGTCAGAGCCTCATTACAACCCTGTAAAAAAAGTGAGGAGAAAACTTCCCATTTAGGGAACCTGGAACTGCCTCCCGCAGCACATCTGGACGTTCCAGCACATCTGGACGTTCCAGCACATCTGGATGGTCTGGACTGCGCCGACCCCCTGAGCAGATGGGGTGCACTCAGATAGGGGAGATAGGGAGAAAAAACACTGGCCTGTTTTATCACAGGGAGATAAAACACTCACCTCAGCACATCAAAGGTCCACTGACTGAGTCCTGTACTGTCTCACCCACCAAGAAATACAGACGAAATTTCCATGACATTTCTACACACATTCTTCAACTTACTGACCTTTGAATTCTCCACATTTACAATGAAAGGAACCCCAAACTAACAAAGAAAAACAACAACAAAAAAACCAACCAGAAAAACCCCACCCCACCAAAAAAAAAAAAAAAGAAAAACAAAACAAAATAAACAAACAAACAAACAAATAACACACCCCAAACAAAAGCAAAAAACCAAACAAACACAAACCAGTGATGCACCTCACCTTGGCCAAGCAACAATTAAGATGATTCCATCATATGACAATCCTTCACCTATTCCCCAGGACTGCTCTCTGTCCATTTTCAATTTCTGGTTTTGCACAAAGATTGTCTGATATTTCCTTAACTGTTGACATTATTTGGCCATGCTGTAACAGTAAATACTCCAGTACTTCAGTTTGCAAATACAGAAAAAATCTCACACTGACAAGGGCCACAGCCACCAGTATTTTATAAGAAGGATAAGAACTGAGTTGCACTACGCCAATTGTGAGCTGAAAATTAAGTTTTCAAAATTTGGCTGGAGATTGCTGAAATGTGTTCAGGCTTTATGTCAAATGAAATTATGCTAGGGCTATAAAACCAATGGCATTAGAGACAGAATCCACATTTTATAACATTGACTGTCAAAGACCCACTTAAGCACACATTCAGTTTTTAACAACTTACCTGACTGGAACTACAGCACATGTTTTCTTTTCAGGTTTTTAGTAATATGTCCCCAATCATATTAACTGTGCTACCCTCAATAGGTTAGTAAGAGAGATTTTGGAGTTGATTCAGTTTGAAGGTTTTTCAGTGTGGAGTACTTTAAACACTGACACAATACACCTAATACTCACCCAAATTAGTGTCATGATATATCAAAGGACACGCTGAAGTTTGCTTTTTAAATAATTCAACAATTACTCATATTCTCTGATAACAGGATGGAAAATCCTATTTGAGCACTATTATTTGAGCAGCAAAGGTGTAAATTACTCACGGGAGGAAGTTTAATCCCTTCCTCACTCATTGCCCCCATTTTGCACTGTTCTGCAGAACCTCCCACCCACCCAAACACTGAACCCCTGAGAGGGAGGGGAAGGGGTTTAAACCAAACAGACCAGAAGGAGCTACAGAACCACGGAGATCACAGAATCATGGCATTGTTTAGGTCGGGAAAGCCCTCGAAGATCAGAGCCCAGCACTGCCATGGCCACCACTGACCCCTAATATATATCTATTATAAATAATTTCTATACTATATTATATCTAGTATGAACAATATATAAATAATATATTTTTGTTATATATTATTATGTTCTGAAACTTTGAACTCTAAGTTTTCTATCATGTGACATTATATACTTTTATTTAAATTATATACTCATAATCTCAGTTTTATAATTTAATCTTAGAAGCTTTTTTTACAGTCTCAGGTCAAATATTGTGGTTTTATTGGGGGCTCAGTGTCTGTGAGCACACAAAGTTTAAAACTCTCAGTAGTCAGGGTTCTAACATCCTGGGCAGAGCAGAGCCTGACCCTGCTGTGCACACACAAGGGATTTGAGAATCTTAAATCTCATGGATTTGAGAACTGGAGAATTCATCTGGGAATGTCACCTCCATGCCAGGCACAGGTGGCAGTGGCCACCAAGGGCAATCCCAAGCAGGCAGCATCAATCTGGAGAGGACAGGGTTACAGAAGGGTTGAAAAGGGGGGCAGAGAGGCACAGGCATCACTTTCTCTCTCCCAGAAGAGAGTAAACTGTATGCAGAACAATGGGATTTTCTGTTCATTTTCCACAAAGAGAATATTTTATGTTCCTCCTTCTTATGCAACCTCAAATTTTGCTTTCTGTGTCAATACACATCCCCAGCAGCAAGAGCTTTCTCAAGCTAACCTGAATAAACACAGAGATTTTGGGCTCCCAGGGGACATCATCTCTGAGCAGGAAAGCCTTCCCATTGTTGCTCTTCCACAATAAATCCTGCAAAGCCCTGGCTTGAGAGGTGCAGAACAGCATCCTCATCTCTCCTCTGTGGCAGGAAAAAGGCCAAATTTACTATTCCTTGCCAGTTTGACAGCTGTGTTTGATAGCTGCAGTTCATTAAGTCTTGAACTCGCCATACAATCAAAGAAACTTTTAAGTAAAGCTCTGCTTCCCGCTATGTTTGTTTCACAGTGCTGTTCATTTTAAATTGCTGAAAAATATGGAAAAAGCGAATGAAGCGGAGTGGCAAAACCAGCTTCAGCTTAGATACAAACAGAATTATTTTGGGGGATGTTATTGCTCTTTCTTTTAGTGGTGCAAATACCAAGTTTTAGAAGTTGGGATTTCTTCCTTTCTACTGGAGTTTCAATAAACTCTACCAAAGATCCACGTATCTTATATCATGTAATAGAACAGCCTGAATGATCAAAGGAGTATCCACATAGCAAACGCTGAAATTCAATTTGCTTCTCGTTTCTTTTTTCCATTTGCACATAAAAGCCTTGGTTTTAGCTGAAATCCCTCTCCCTGTCAGGCAAAGTACACTGCCTGGTTTTTTTCTTTTAATTGTAACCAAAACTGATTTTTTTTTCTTAAATACAGAAAAACAGCCCATCTTTAAACCATCAGTTTCCATCCAAATGTCTGAGAAGCAGTTTATCACTCAGAACTGCATCTAAATACAAAGAGTATCTGTTGTTTTCTCTTCTTAACTCACTGGAATGTATTGTGGGAAGACTATGTCAGAAATTCAATTTCTCCTCTCAAAATCCTCTCATTTTTCAGAGCTTTGTAGCCCACATGAATATTACCCTTTCCAAAGGCAGAGAAACACACAGCAGTGTGTAAGGATGGAAAAGCCATCCAGTTTTGCTGCTGATAACAAGAAAGGGAAACCATAAAAAACCTCATTTTCTGCATTAGCAGGCAAACAGGGCATAATGTAAAAATACAGTAGGAATTCAGCTACAGCCTTCGGGTCAGTTAAATGTCTCGATCACTTTCTTGCTGAAAATGTGGGTTTGTTTCTGCAGCAACAGATAAAATATTCCTTAAGTCATCTTTTCTTGAAAACTACTTCTAACAAGAGGTAAAAAAATACTACTGAAATCTTCTGCTCTGACTTACACCAGCATGGGTCAAGGGATGGGTAGGGGGTGGCCACAGGTTAAAAACCCCTCACCTTTCTATCCTAAAGGAAATTTAAATCCTTCTCTGGATCAACAGTTGTTTAAAAACATAAAATCAAAGCAAAAGAAAATGAAAAGCACTTTGTGTTGATTGAACCAATTACTTTTTTCCCCCAGGTCTTTTGAAATTCTTATTTCCATGCAAAATAATTCTAACAAAAAGGGGAAGAGCAGCAAGCAGGGACACCCCTCCCTTGGATTGCCCCACTTCTTGCCTTCATTCTTAGAATTCTATTTCTGACACCTCCTCTCTAACTTTTGTAATGTAAAACATTAATAAGCGTCTTTGTTCTAGCACTTGCATAAAATGGGATACCACTGCTACTACTGCAGGAGTTGTAGTAATTATGGAGATTGCCATCCTACTGCCTGACATGGTGTCAGAAAGATAACCCGGTTAATTCAGGTTTCTTAGGAAAAAGAAACCCACAAAGCAATCTCTATCAAGCGTTCAAAATTATCTTTTCCAAAGACAAAACAATGCAGAAGTGCTTTTGATAACTAAAGAAAGAAGAATCAAAGTTCACATTTTTAACACAGCTGGGGAAACATACTGTCTTGTAGCATACCAGTTTTATATCCCCATGTTAAAATTTTAAAAAAGGGCATAAAAAGCACAATTATTTACTTGCTTGCTGTTAAAACGCAACTGATGCAGCCAGATGCAATAAGAGAGAGACAAATGAGAGAAGGAAGAATACTGTTCAGCCAAGTTCCAGCTGACATTCATTCCCACCAGGGAGTTTTGGGGGAGCTCTGTGGCATCCAGCCACGGGGAACCCGCCCAGAGCAAAGGTGCTGCCCTGATTTTGCCATCTGGGAGCGGAGCCTTCAGTGATGCATCAGTCCCTGGCTGCTGGGGAGGAGGCAGCGGGTGCACAGAGAGCCAGCAGGGCTGGGAATGGATCCCCAAGCCCAGCCTTCAGCCCAGACTCTGCCTGCAGACCCAGCGTCCCAAGCCTTGTGTGGCTGCCAGCAAACAGCTCCTGTGTCACCGTGATGTGTGAGGGCTCCTTCCTCCTCCTCCTCCTCCTCCTCCTCCTCCTCAGAGGAACTCCAAGCGCAATCAAAAAGCACAAAAACCACTTTAAACTCCGCTGACAAGACCCACGGGATCGTTTTTTATTCCCCTCCCACACCTTTTCCTTACAACAGAACATTGCTGGCTCTATGAACACAAGTTGTCTCAGGAGCTGCCGAGTTAAACCGCACATGCAACAGAGTTATAAAACAATTTGCGCACAAACAGAACACAGCACAGAGGTGGGACAGGTAGCCACAAGCTGTGGTTGCAGGTCTTGCTATCCTGGCTCAAATCAGCCACCTCTCAGTGGCCACAGCCACTTGCTGGTCCTTAAATGATCAGAGAATGGGGGAAGAGCAGAGTGTTCCCAAAAATGGGCCATAAAATCACGAAAACACAACTTTTAGGGGCTGCTTTCAGTGGCTACTCAGTGATTGAGATGCCAGAGTTATTCTCTTTCTAATAATTTTTAAATGAAGGTATGTGCTATTACAAAACACAGCAGTCAAAATGCTTCACTTACACTATCAATGCTGCAAGGAGCTCATTCTTTTCATAAGAGATATGAACCTAATTTTGTCTTGCAGTACAACTAAATAAGTTTGCTTTTCCCAAAAAAAAATGATGGTTTTCTAGTACCACAGCTTGAATAGTTGAACAAATCTTAACACTAAGAGACATGCCACAGCTCCCTACATTTTTACAGGTTTGCCTTTTAGATATTTCAAGTTACCAGGGAAACCCATATCTTGTAAATATTTATATCAGATAAATCTTTAAATTTCCACAAGTGCTGGTCTATGCCATTGCTCCAGCTAAATGACTACCATTTAAAGGTGACACACTGAACAGCAACTTGCTGACAATTCCTCTGGAGCACAGAGCAGGGCAGTGATAATGTCATTCAGCTAAAGGGGTTATGCAGCAGAGTCCTAATAAAACCAGCTGCGGGCGATTCTGCAGCCTAACAAAGTGACAGATGTCCCAGTATAATGTCAGGGGCCTGTGTACAGGAAAAACACCGTGTCCTGCTAAGAAGGTCAGTCATGCAAATACAGCTATTTACACTGCTGGGTGGAGAGCTGGGATGAAGATTTTCAATGTGCTTCTGCCAACCACTCACCCAACAGCACCAGAATAATTAAGGGTAGTGGGTGTTTAACTCCCAGCAATGTGCCCTCTGATGTAGCTGGCTGAATTAGGACCACCATGCTGAAACCCCATAATCACCAAAACAAATGCAGAGCTCCACCTGGACGCAGAGGGCTCTGGGGCCTTCACGTCTGACTCTGGTGTCACTGAGGTTAAAAAGCTGCGGTTCCAACCCGCGCCACCCACCATTCCCAGCCCTTCTCCCTCCTGCACTCACTCCCAAACAAGTTCCCAGGCACTGACAACACACCACATGCTGGAGGTGCTCACCGAAATTAATGGTTCTTTTTGCTGTTTTTGCTCCACCCGCACTGCCCAGTGAGTTTTCCATGTCCTGTGTGCAGGGGTGAGGAGCAGCAGGTCACACCACCTGCTCACTTGAAAAAACTCAACGGACAACCAAAACCTACCAGCCATTATTTATTCAGTACAAAGAGGAGAAAACACGTTATTGCAAAGTACTGAAGTTTTTATCTATTACTTGTGAAAGAAAAGAAACCACAAGATGTAAAGCAGACACAACACAAACACAGATCAACAAACGTTATCATTATAAGGCAGGTACCTTAGGAATAGAAAATTTGCATTTTCTGTCTGCTATCCAAGTTCTTTTCCATACTTGATTATGAAAGAAAATAAATACTACATGCTACATAAAACAAATCAAAGACCTGGAAAAATAATAATTAGTATCCCTTTTGGAAGATTTTTATAGGCACAAAAAGTATTAGGAATTTATTTTTAATGTAATGTGGGAACTTACCACGAGTCAAGAAAACAAAAACCATTTCTGGGCCATTACAGGCATAGATTGTAATGCTGATGGTGCAAAACCTTTTCTCTCCACCTTTACACCAAAGCCAGGGTGGAAAAGAGCTCGTTTCAGGTGAGCAGAGCATAAAATTCTTACAGCAAATAATTGAAGGAACAACAAAAACAATCTGGTCCTGAGGAGGCTACTAAACTATCTTATACTTTGCACCACCACAGCTGCCCTTTGCCCAGGTTCCTCACTATTCACCCCAGAAAGGGCTTTGCTGCCCCTCTGCTGAGGTGCGCCAGTGACCCTCACACAGCTCGGTGCTGCAGTGACACAGCAAAAGGTTTTATAGCGATTTCTGCAATTCAGACACACTTCTAAAAAGCTGTTCATAGCCATTTTCCTACTCAGACCTTGCCAAATGCTTTTTCTTGCCCTCCCAGCCTGAGCAGTCCCCAGTGGCTGCTGCCAGCAGTTTGAGGGATCCCTCCGTGCTATTGATGCTTTTTGGGCTACCTAAAAACAGGGGCCAGACAAAGGGAAGGGAATAAAAAGCAGTAATATTCATTAAAGGGCCTTCATTTACATTTTGGGCAGGCAAACCCTCCCTCAGGGGCTACACCCAAAAATGGACCATGGGTCACAGATTTTCACATTTTTATAAGTTTGATCCGTTTGCATATTGGGGCTAATCTAACAATTCCAACTTCAGCTAATGAAGTCATTTACCCCAAGTTTGCCCACCCAACTCCCTTTTGTTTGCATTTCTGGGCCCTGAGGCAGTGAGGTGCCCTTGGTTGCCAGGCCTGGAGAGGAATTGTTGTGTCTGCCCAGAATGGGACAGCAGCAGCTGACACTGAATGTGGAGTTTGGAGTTACATACTAAAGAGCAGGGTAGCAAATACATGGAAATTATAAAAGCTAAAATTTGAAGGCATCGCGATCACAAAGAAACAGCTTTTGGTTTTTGACCAGCACCTCAGTGTTGTGCTGCTCGGGGCTGACCATGTCCTGCACCTCAGAGCTCAGGGCAAGGACAGGACCCACTGTGGTGATCACACACCTGGGCAGGCCAGACTGCTCTCTTTAATTAGCCCATTCCATTATTTTCCACGTGTACTCATCCTTTTCCCTGCCTTAGGCTCCTCCTGGAGTCATCCCATGGCAAGTCCCGTGCAGCCCCAAAAGCTCTTCCCTGCTTCCCATAAGCAGTGCCCCATTCCCACAGGCACCATGCTCAGCCTCCAGCTGACCTCAACCCTTTTCCTGCTAATTCTAGTTCAGCTGGCAATCCAGTCAAAAAATCCCTGGGTTTTGTGTGACTAACTGCCGGGCAAGTCATTCATTGCCAATTTATACTTGCTTACTTTCATTATAGGTGGTCATTCCAAATATTTCATGTATTTAAGGTGTATAACAAAATTTGGCAGAAGTCCAATGTGAAAATTTCCTGAACCACAAAAGAAAGCTCTCACTGCTAAATAGGAAGGCTGCTACCATGTAGTTTCCCAACGATTTTTTAAGTAAAAGAAAGGCGAAATGTATTGCACACATACCCAGAGAAACAAGATTTTCCCTGAAAATTATTGTCCTCTTTTGTTGTGAAATTATTGTGTATGTTTAAGGCATGGTGTGGGACAATAACTGCTTATAAAACCAGCATATTTCCATCACATGCAATGTCTAAAATTCATGTAATTCCCTGGAAAACTCTACCCAGCCATCAGCTGCTGAGCCCAGGAGAGAGTGGAGATCAAACTCTTGTTGTGTGGTGGTGAAGCTGCTTTGACATAATCCACACCCAGTCTGCTGCAGGAGCCAGGCTGGAACCGTCCCACATTAATTACCTAACAACTATGAATGGCAGGTAATTAATGCCTTACAGCTCAGGGCTGACTCCCCAAGCGCCGGTGCCACCTCTGCAGAGGTTGTCTCGTGCTCCCTGTCCCTAAATGTCCTCCCAGGGGTGCCCTCCCTGTGCCCCAGCACCGCCCAGCCCACAGCCCCCGTGCCTGGGGCTCTGCAAGCACAACTGAGCTTCTCCGGCCTCAAAACCTGAGGGGTTTGTGGCCTCACTCATCTCTCAGGGCAGCCCATCAGCCGGCAAACATCGTCTGCTGACGACAAGGTGCAGTTGCGTGGCATCGCTACAGGAGCTCTGCAATCCCTTCTCTTCCTTTTGTTCCATCAGAAAGGGCCCTGGATG